>NC_090808.1:32045094-32373594 GCF_036512215.1 Solanum lycopersicum
TCTTAAAATGAATGGGTCATGATATTGTTCTTTTCTTGATTTCAATACTAATAGTGATAAAGTAGGAATTGTTGGGTTCAAAATATTATTGTTGTTTTATTTATTAGACGAAGAATGAGATGTATTTTAGCAATTCGTCATTATTTTGTTGGATTAATAAGAAAGTACAATATGAATGTCTAATTTTCCATTAACTTTAAGAGTAAAATAAATTTAAAGAATACAAAATAATCAAAAAATTTATATTGTGTCCTAGAAGTTCGATTTATTTTTTTTATTTTTTTTAATTTCGTATATTCTTATAATTTTGGATGTGGTTTAGGCATGTTAAAAGGAAAATGATTTAAAATAAGAATGTGGATACACGGACAATAAAAAAAATCAAGGATACAGTAATGCACCTTGTCTGCTAATATAATTATTTTTTCTATTAATAAAGTAGAGACGTATAAATAAAATAAGGTTATTAAGTGTGATGCAAAGAAGACAGTCATCAAGTTTAAGACTAACAAAAATTAAATAATAATTAAAAATGGTAAACCATGTCCTTAGACATTATTTATCCAAAAAACCAATAAAATTAAGCAAAAGTCAATAAAAGGGACTGTATCACGGGGCTCAAGGGATGTCTAATACCTTCCCTTCGGTCAATAGAATTTCTTACCCGAATTTCGATATTGCAGACCATAATAGAGAGTCATTTCCTTTTGATTAGGGATTAACAAAAAGGAGACTTGGATCACCTCAATTTAAATTGGTGACTCTAAAAGAATAAAATAATCCTTAATCAATACTGTCACTTCAATTGGGAAAACCCATTCGTCGTGCGCAAAAAAGTGTGTCATATCTCTGGCAACTGTGTTGAACTAACAAGAATTTGAGCTTTATTATTTTATTTTATTGAATATATTGTATTTGATGTCCTGATATGCTACTCGCTCCTCATTTATTGCTATTTATGTTCTATTGTTGAACTATACTAAATTCTTTTATCTCGCGCACACATTATACTTATTTGAATACACTTAACACACGTTCACATGAATGCAGTTAGTGAAGGATATTTTAGTCACATAGGTTAGGCGGGGTTGAACCATCAATATAGTCGAAATAGTGCTGCTACCGATAAGTTTTCCCTCCCTGACAGGAGTTGTTCACTCAGGTAAGCTAGTTTGCTATCTTATTAAGGTTTGAATCTAGTAAAGCTAGAACATTGACATGGTTATCCTAGAAGACTTTGTTTATTTGCATCATTTCTATGTGACTGAGTGTGCTTGTGATTCCATCCAGGACAAGTAACCCAGTTTTACTTGATGCATCATTTTATGTGCTACATGAAAATGCATTTATTTAGAAAGTATCTACAAGTTAACACATTTTAGTGTGATTAAAGAAAAAATTTATAAAGAGAAATACACGAAAATATTTCTTTTTAAGAAAGGTATTATACATTTCATAAAATAAAATGAAATGTTTTTGCATTTCTTAATGAGAAGAATAGTAATATTTTTATTTGGATTTTTGTTTCATTAAGTTTGTAATAGAAAATTTAAAAAAAATTACTTGCATATGCCAATAAAAAACAAACTAAGTTTTAATATGTCAAAGTTTTTTTTCTTACTATCATATCTGGATGAACTATGCACACCAGATTCTCAACTCAATGAGATACATAGGCAACTCTTATTGTGTTTGGTGACCTTTATTCAAAAAAAAAAAACTCTTAATCAAAAAAGAAGTTGTAGTCTTTATTCAACAATTTTTTTCTTCTTACATTCTTTTAATATCTTTTTAAATTCGTCACTCAAATGAAAAGTCAAATTTTTTTATTTCATAATTTCAACATCAAAATTAGATTGTTTCATAATTTCCTTTTAATAAGTCGAGAAAATAAAAGATCTTATCTATTTCTAAAAAATATAATAAAAAATATATATTTATTTTTTTAGTAAAAATAATCATGCAAGGATCTTTATCATTTTTATCAAGCGACTTATGTTTGCAATCCAAATGAAATTGTTCATTACATCATTTTTTAATTAAAATAAATATAACAATATAAATAATAAAAATAAAATATAGTTGAGCTAGTTAGGATTAAACATTAGTCTTTCTAATCTCACTCTCTAAACAAAATAAACTTGTGTACACATGACGTGCAACTTGTGATTATAATTGAAGAAAGTCTAATCCTAACAAGATATATTGTCAATACACACAAATAACCAAAATGTGGTTGGTTTATGGTTAAGATGAAATCTTACAATACAAGCTTAAAAAAGGAAAAATTAAATGGCATTTAGAGACGGAAGTGAATTGGATAATGATGAGGTCTAAAACCAGATAACTTCACAAGAAATAGTGTCAAGAGAAGAGGTAAGGGTATTAAGAAAACAACTGGCATAGGTGTATGTAGCTTAGATGAGTGGACAAACTTCACCATCTACAATTTGTGACTATCTAAATACAAATATGCCACCCACTATCCAAGTGTTGACAAATGATCCAATTTATCCACCAAGATTTCGACCCTATGCTGACGCATCCAACGTAGTTGGAACTTCTACAGTACGGACTTTGTGTAAACCTATGACCAGTAATCCACTCTTTGTGTCAACTGCACCGAATAATAGCGTCCCACAACCTATAATGGAGTGAAAATCCAACAATGATCCTCCAGCTAAAGTTCAGTATGATCGAGATTATAACCCTGAATTGACCTATGAAATTCCAAGTTGTTATGCTCACACTCATCAATAAAGTTCCCCTGTTGAAGTTCCAAAAAGTTGTTAAAAACGAGGAACGTGAAAAATGACTAGAAAAATGAAGATTTTGAAACAAAGTTTACGAGATATAGAAGGATTGGGAGGTCACAAAAGTATCTCATTCAATGATTTGTGCAAGTTTCCCATCGTTCATCTACCCATCATTCTTAAAACTCCAAAGAAATATGATGGACATGGATATACTCTAGCTCATTTAAAGAGATATCCTAATCAACTAAGGGTGTCGGAAACAAAGAAAAATTGCTCATGGCTTATTTCGGAGAAAGTTTGATTTGTGAATTTTGTCAAAATGGTTCATTAATCAAGAATTTTCTAACTGCACACATGGGATGGTTTGGCTCGATATTTTGTTCAAATATTTCAATATAACATCAAAATTGTCTTTACTTGCCAACATGAGGAAAAATACCATCGAAAGTTTCCATGAATATGCTTTTAAGTGGATGGAGCAAGCTGCTACGGTCAAGCCACCGATGAAAGAATCTGAAATGATTGATGTTTTTTCTCCAAGCGCAAGAACCTGACTACTTTCATTATTTACTTTCTGTTGTTGGAAAAATATTCGGCGAAGTTATTAAGATTGGAGAGATGGTGGAAAATTACATTATTTTTGGAAAAAATTAAAGTCAAGTTGCATTAAGAGCCACGATACAAGTAATTAAAAATGGATCAGGAAATCATGAGGGAAAGAAAATGAAGGAGGCAATACCTACTATTGTGTCGAGGACAAAAAGAAATTAGAGGGGTCACCTTATATATATGCCATGTCACAATATAATTTTTATCACCCCATGCAAGGAACACGATACTCTATGGTCCTACCTCAAAATGCAGTCTAATCTACATTCTTATTCACACCCAACTAATTATCTTCAATGGCGTTCACCTACACGTTAGAATGCTCTCCCCTATTCTGAAAATTTTCAAGAACCTTATAATCCCCGTCCAAGACAAGAATTTGAATGAAATCCAAGGCCTAGGAAAAACTTTGCACCAATAGGAGAGTCTTACACAAGTTTATTTTAGAAATTGAAATATTTAAATATGATCAAATCGATTCCTTAAAAGTTTGTAGATCCACATGCAAATGATTTTAATGCCTAAACACGTTGTGCATATCACTCTGATGCTCTAGGGCATACTACTGAGGACTGTCAAACATTAAAAAGAGGAAGTGGAGAAAATGATCCAAGTAAAGATGATTGTTGTCCAAAATGATGATCCTCCAATTGTTACTCAAAATCAATCGCCAACTCCTAATAACATGCATTTTATTTATTTGATACAAGATGGCAAAAAATGCAAAAATTCCATCAATTCACAAGAAAAGACAATTTAAATTGGTGGCGCTTCTACAATGGCCAAAGTGAAAAATAGTGGCTAAGATGTCAAACTTGGTGATTGATATACACTTTCTTTTCTTAGAAAACTGTGTATGAATTTTATTCTACGAAATTCATTTTTTGATTTATTCCTTTTGTCATTTCTTTTATGTGTTCATGGTTTGAGTCTTGTAATAGTTTGGGTTATTGTAGTGTTATGACATGATTTTTAATTTGTTGTCTTGTGGTCAAGTCTTTCAATTGTTTATTAGTATAATCTTTGTTTGTGTCACTTTGATCTACTTTATTTTGCTTTTCTATATACATATCTTTCAATTCAGTTTTGATGAAATGATATGCAACAGGATTTGATAAGATCTTTAGATTATATCTAGTCATGAAGTGAATAGATCATAGAAAACAAAAAAGATAATACATCTAGGAAATGAATAAAAGACTTAAACACCTTGATACGTCCTTTAGTATAGAAATAGTTCAAAGAATAAATTTCATTTAAATTGACATATGTCATTTGTTGTCAAGAAAGTTACTCAAATGTAGATTTTAAGCTGGCAAATGTGGAACAAAAATGATTTACATATCCATCAATGCGTACGTTAAAAGAGATAATGTATGATTTTCACTTCACATCTTAAAGGGAATGCTTGTGTATGATATTTTTTACAATTGATATGATGAAGGAATTTCATTCTACTATCCAAACACTGTGTGATCATTTGTTACCCTTTTTGAATCTTAATTTACTTTCTTTCATTCCCCTCTTTTGGTATCAAATACAAAAGGAGTAAAAAACCACAAAGAAAAAGAGAAAAAGAAGAGTCCAGAAAAGAGAAAAGTGAAAAAGAAAAAAAAAAGAAATGCATAAGTACCCCTACCCCAATCTATAATCGAATTCCAGAGACACATTTATAGTATACTAAGATCCTAATACCCCCCCCCCCCCCCGAACTTATTTTATAAATGATTTTTTACCCCTTTTTAAGCATAATGGAACTATCTTGAAAAAAATATGTCAACACGCACTAGGCCGACAAGATAGTGTCACGTAGGCCAAAAAGGGGTAGAGTATTATTTATAATATAACTGTAACGACCTGTTTAGTCATTTTGAGCAGCAGATTTTATTTCTGGAAAAATTGGCTGAAACAACGGAACCCACGACGGACCGTCACAGGCACGACGGTCCGTCACAGATGTCTCGTTTCAATATACTTAGGAATTATGAAATTGGGTACTGAAAATCGACTCTCTGAACTTCGTAACGGACTTGCAGGACGGACCGTCACAGGTGTGACGGACCGTCACAGTGTCCTTGGGGAAAATAAAGTCCTGGCCCTCACGACGACCTGAGTGACGGACCATCGCAGTCACGACGGCCCGTCACAGGTTGCGCAATCCCAGTTAGAATCGGATTTCTTTACACGTTTTAAGGGACGTTTTGGACTATTCTTTCCTTAATTATAGACTTCGTGGGTATACATTAATAACTCAAAATTCTTGAGGGATAAAAGAGGTAATTTTGGGTTAATTAGTGGGGTATTATTGTCATCTTTTACACTTAGTTATATGTTAATTAGGGTCAAAGAAAGGGGGTTTTGAATAAGAAAAGAGAAAAGAAAAGAGGGAGATCGATTGATCGATTGAGAGAGAGAGTCGAACGAGGAAGAAGAATATCAAAGCTTGGGAGATTGCTTGTTGATTCCAATTCTTCGGTGGAGGTAGGTTATGGTTTCCCTTACGATATTCGTAGTAAACTCTTAATAGAGAATGATATGTATTGATAATATTGTAAACCCTGTTATATGCTTAATTGTATGCTTGAATGAATATGATTATGTGATTATGATAAGATAAGCATGATGAAAATATTGAATCCCAAGTATTGAAAAGAAACTTTAATATACATTATTAATGATGATGCCTTGGTATAGAAGAAGGCTTGATGAATTAAAGTAATGGGATTGAGGATGCCTTGGTATAGAGAAGGCTTGATGATTTACAGAATGATATTAGTGGATCGGAGTGTCACGAATCGACACATAGAATTAGGGGATCGGGTGTCACGAACCGACACGTAGAATTAGGGGATCGGGTGTCACGAACCGACACGTAGATTTAGGGGATCGGGTGTCACGAACCAACACGTAGAATTAGGGGATCGGGTGTCACGAACCGACACGTAGATTTAGGGGATCGGGTGTCACGAACCGACACATAGATTTAGGGGATCGGGTGTCACGAACCGACACGTAGATTTAGGGGATCGGAGTGTCACGTACCGACACAAGAGGAATGAAAATAATTAATCTTGAAAGATGTTAATATACTCAATCTAATGAACATGATTCCCAAATGAGTATGGCATTGGGGCTTGTGCCCTCATGTGTGAACTTGACGGTAATTGTTAATGACATAGTGCTTGTTGTTGCTACATGTTGTGTATTATAGTTGTTTTTATGATATTACTTGATATATACTGTTTCCTATTTTGAGTTGGCCGATGATATCTACTCAGTACCCGTGCTTTGTACGGACTCCTACTTTTATTGTTTTCTTCTTGTTATTTGTGGAGTGCAGCAAACGTGTCGTCATCTTCGACTCAACAATAACTCAAGCCAGTCTTCGTCACATCGGATCTTCAGGGTGAGCTAATGCGTCTAGCTTTGACTGGATCTTCTCCTTCATGTCTTGATGCCTTGAACCTCCGGCATGGACTAGCTTCTTCTGTGTTTTTAGATTTTAGAAACTCTTAGAATTAGTAGTTTAAAGTAGATTTTCTTGTAATGATGTCTTCCAGGTTTTGGGAATAATAGATGTTGAATATTGATAGTTATTGAATGGGTTTTATTAATGAGTTTAAGTCTTCGGCAATATTTTCTGTTGTTATTACATTGAAATGTTAAGGTTTAGATTGGTTGGTTCGCTCACATAGGAGGGTAAGTGTGGGTGCCAGTCGCAACCCAGTTTGGGTCGTGACAATAACTTCAGGGGGTAATAGAACCTTAGTATAGTATAAGTGCGTCTCTGGTATTTGAAGCATAGGTTGGGGGGGTTACTTGTGCATTTTCCCAAAAAATAATTCAAAAAAAGAAATTAAAAAAGGAGAAGAGTGAAAAATAGGAGCGGAAAGTTTTGAGTGAAAAATCCAATTACAACAACCAAAAACAAGTTTTGTGAACTACAATCGACATTATTCTTCCTCAAACAAGATAAAGAAAAAGTTCTAGAAATTCGTCATCATAAAAACTGGGGCAACACGAACAACAAGAACAAACCTAACAACAACAACAACAAGAACAACAAGAAGAAGACGAAGAAGAATAAGAACAACATTTATTTTAGCAATTCATCATTATTTTGTTGAATTAATAAGAAGGTACAATATGAGTATGCCTAATTTTTCCATTAACATCAACATAAAAAATAAAAATACAATCTGTAAGCGTCATTTTAACATTAAATTTAATAGTAAGTAAAAATTAAAGAATGCGAAATAATCCAAAATTTTATATTGTTTCCTAAGAGTTAGATTTATTCTATTTTTATTTAATATTTTCGTATGATATTAGATGTGGTTTAGGCATGTTAAAAAGAAAATGATTACAAAGAAGAATGTGGTTACACATCTTTTTTTGAGCTGTTAAAAAGAATCAAGGATGTAGTGATGCACCTTGTCCGTTAATATAATTTTTTTACTAATATACAGTAGAGACTTATAAAAAAATAAAGTTATTAAGTGTTATGCAAAGAAGACATTTATGTATTTAAATGTCGATAATGCAATTATGCATCGAGTTTAAGACTAAAAAAATTTCAACAATAATTAAAAAAAAAAAAGCAAACCATGGCCTTAGACATAATTTATCCAAAAACCAACAAAATTAATTAAAAGTTTATAAAAGAGATCATGCTAGAATCACAGTAGTCGAGGTATGTCGAATACCCTTACTCCAGTCAATAGAATTCTTTACCTGAATTTTGATATCCTAGATCATGATAAAGAGTAATTTTCTTATGATTAGGAAATAACAAAAAGGTGACTTCGTACAACATAACCCAATTCCAAGTGGTGTCTCTAAAATAAATAAATAATCCTTAATTAGTACCATCACTTCAATTGGGAAAACACTTTTACTGCGTGCGAAAAAGAGGTGTGACACTTAGGTAAATGTAGAACCTCATAGGGTGAAAAAACATCAACTAGATAATAAAAAGTGCATGTGTACTTCAATAACAAACTTGACTCGTGGTTGCGCTGCGATTTTGGGTCTCTCTGAAGTTTTCCATGTGCAATAGTACAGGTTGTACTATCAAAGTACGACTCACACTAATGATACCACGAGTCATACTCTAAATCCTAGTTCTTTCGACAGAAATTTTAAGATTGAAGTGTCTAGTAAAACGATCATAACTTTACTTTTTACTCAAGGTCTGGATTTAAGAATGGTTATGGAGTTTGAATGAAGTAAAAGACATTTAAGTTAATAAGTAGATGGACTTAAACTCTTCATATTCAAAAATAAACATAATAATTTGAAGTTTACTCTTGCATTGTCTTAGTAAAAACCTTAATCGGTAGAGAATATTTGAGCTCAACTTTGTGAGAGAAGTTCCTTATAACTCTTGTGCGCGCCTAAAGTTTTGTTTTTGAAATACAACAAAGAGGAAAGGAAAATAGCAAGAAAACAATAGTATATCAAAATGAATTTGTGCGATCACACACTTTTTATGAATTCTCTTTTAAAAGAGATGTTATCCCTTGATTCTTAACTTTATAATTGTTTTTGAATCGATGAAATACTTGTGGCTAAACACTTTGAGCGAAGACATCTTTTTTGCGGAAGAGTTCTAGATTACCGCTGAAGAGCGGGGATTCTCTATGTATTTTCATCTTCTTCTGATCTTATATAAAGACCCCTTTATATAGGCATGATCTAGTGTTTTTGGGGTATTTTGGTCCAACTAATTTAAGGACCTCGGGATTGAAGAATGTTATTTGGGCTCATCTTGTAAACTTATGGAGTGACCCAAATATAATATTTGAATTTTATTCGAGGCATATCATTTTGACTTAAAATATCAATCAAAATATATTAACAAATAATTGGACTTGGTCAAATTATCAAGAATTATGATGTAATCCAAATTTAATATGAATTTATCCACAAAACTATGTTGTCTACAACCTTAATTCACATCCAATACGCTTTTCGAAATCAGGAATTGATGTTTACTTTGAATTTTTGAAGTATTACACATTCATGTCTTAATAAAACATATGTATCATATAAAACATTATATGCTAAGAATAATAAAGGAAAAGAAGCTCTTCATTCAACTTGATTTTTCTTAACATGTAATTCAGAAGCCTTTTTTAAAATTTAATACATTCGCAATTGACTTCCATAACTAATCAACTCAAAAAAATATTTAATAAAAACATGTGATATAATTTAAAGTATTTTTCGCAAAAACATGATCTGCACAAGGAATACACAAAGATATGTTTCAAACGAATATTTTACTGAAGGAAATTGGACCGGGTCTTCAATGTGGATCAACCCAAATCAACTAAATGAGCTTCACCTCCAACTATTGCTCCTCATTCTGCTCCATCTCAGCACCATTTGGTTACACCATAGATTATTGTGTTACGCCATATATATGCATGGAAGAAAAATGATAGCCTACTTTTAGCAATAAGGAAACCACATATATACCCTAAGAGACATGTTGCTCTTTTATCATTATTATCTACCAAATATTTATGACGAATAGTAAAAGGAGTAGAATAGTAAAATTTTCTCTCATACAAACATCCCTAAATAGATATATTAAAATCAATGTAAACCATTTTAGTGGCAATATTTTGAAAATCTGTGGCAAGCAATTTTGTCGCCACTAAGGGTCCAGTCCTACTAGCCCACATTTAGGTGGAGGGATTAGTCCCATGCGACTTGCCACATCACAAAAATATGAGTTGTTAAATTTTGAGGGTATTTATTGTGTCTTGGAATAATGGTGAGGGAAACATCTATCCCAATATGTAATGGAGGATATAAGTGGTCTATCTCACATAATTCGCAGGAAATTTTAACCCTTTTCCATACATCTTATTAATGAACTTCATCTAAAAATGTAAAATATTGATACTATCTGATTCAAATGGTAAAATCAGGTAAATGATCAAATATTTACTTATTTTTGTTTTGACTACTAGAAGTCATCCATATGGATAATAAAAAAAAGTAAAATTTAATTATTTTCTCCTTAAATATTTTTCAAGAATTCATTCAACTTTATCTAGTCAAAGTCTATAATCATTTTGGTAAGAAAATACTTTTGTGTTCTTTTTATTGGGAATTAAAAAGAAGAGAAAGAGAATTATTTTATCATATGATAAAAGAGATTGGGGATTAATTAGTACTACTTTAATATGTTCTAGTACATTTTCTGTAGTAAGTTCTCTTTAGATGGGTAATATTAGTTTTATTTTTTTCCCAAATGCATTGAATCTACTCACCCCTTTAAGTTTTCTTTTCAATAAGAAAAGTTATTCTATTCATAAAGGTTAAGATATGCATTTTAATTTTCTTTTATATTTTTTCTTTTATATAAGTATGATAAGAATTAAATAAATAAATGTTGTCCCCTAACAAAATTTTAACATGAATGTTGTTTCTTGTTGACATTAAACATCTTCTTGAGGAAAATAGGAATATGATGGAGACTTGTAATGACCCTACAATTCAGTAGGATGAACTAGATATTCACATGTATTTCATGAGTTGGTGAACTTGTATATATTATTAAAAATGACTTTAGAATTTAGTTTGGTTGTTTCAGAGGTCAAACGTCAAGTGACGCCCATGACGTTTTGAAACTAGTTATTTGGGTGTTAGTGTTTTGTCATTGGATTGGTGTGTTGTCAGAGTCTAGAAACTTATAAATTAGACCCTAGTACTTAGATAAGCATGTGTAGGAGTTAAACGTCTAGGTATGACTCCTCAAGGACTATCGTAGGGTTACTTGAGAAGGACCTAAAGTTCAACCCCCAAAGCTTTCAAAAACAACCTGAGTTACGGAGGGGACTGAACTCCTTAACCCTAATGACGGACCATACCTAAAGGGGGTAGGTCAATACTTAAACTAGGGAACCTTATTTCGTATGGGTATGTCTTTGACAAAGAACACGAGCATACAAGATGACCCGTAGCCCCACGTATGGTCTGTAGGTAGTGGTCGTAGAACACCACCTGCAATGTTGTCTTGGATTCGGCCAAGCTAAGGGTGGCTTTGTAAATTCCACCCTTGGATAATTAAACATTGGGGTGGTTATTTTATATGTTTAAAGTTAGTTTAATTAGTTTATAATAATTAAACCTCACTTTAAAGTTCATTCTTCAAAATCAAAACCCCTCTCCCAAAGAGTTATCTTTAGAATACCATTGATGCTCAAGAACAAGTTCAATCTAGAAGAGGAGATTTCAAGTTCTTTCTTCTTCAATTTTCGTGGGCCTTAAACTATTAAGCTATGTTGATCTTTTATTTAGGGCATGTTCCAACCTAGTGTCGATCTCAAAAAAAAAATTCATGTTTCAAAAGACTGTAAAAGAACCCCCATTCTCACTAAAACGCATGGGTTCTTGCATCAAACATTTTCAATTGATAAATTATGATGATATTGATTGTTAATTGATGATTTTATGATGAAAAACTCTATGAACCCATGATTTCACTAAATTCCAATTGTTGGCCTCGAGCGGACCCTTGGTATGGATTAGTTACTCATTGGAAGACATAAACACAAGAGATAACTCAAGAAATAATTTAAATGTAATACTTGGCAAAAGTGGAAACTCAAGTCTTAAATGTTTACAACTGAAATGAGTAAGACTAAATAACTATGTTATATGTCTATAAAACCTATAAAAACAAAGAGGTATGTTGGGACAGGACCCCCAATTATCCTAACAACTAAACACTGAAAATCAAGCAATAAAAGATGTCCTTCAGAATGTAAGGCGTCTCACTAACTGACTCTGAGCATCTCACTGGATCAACGGTACACTGGATGCTGATCCTAGTTACCTGTATCTGCATCATAAGATGATGTAGGCCAACATGCATTAGTGCGTTATTGAATGTACGAATATGTGAGTTGGAATGCTAAAACAACAACCTAAGATTAAGAAGAGTAAGAAGGAACACTTACCTTTGGCTCTGCTTAACCCATGAAGAAGAGTAAGAAGGAACACTCGCAAAATCTTGACGTTCTTGGTGTATTCTTGACTTTTCTCCCTTTCCTTCTTCTTTTGTCTCTTCTCCGAGTCCTAAGTGTAGACTCTAATTTTCCAAACTGAAATTAGCCTAGTTTTTACCCCAATAAATCCCTAAAATTGAAATAGTAAATTAATTGATGAAAGGACTAGCTTGCCTTTCCTTAAATCTGGATTTGAACTTTCCTCAAATTAACATCCCAACTTCCGATAGGCATATCTCACTCATATGATATCGAAAATGCACAAACTCTCGCATTTGAAAGATCTCTCCAAAGTTTTTCCAACTATATCAAGAACTAAATCTTACACATCCTGCAATAAAAGTTATAGTCATTTAAAAATGACCAAAACTCAGTTTCTTAACTTAGAAAATTTTTCCAGTTTTTTCCTTTTCTTTTCGAAAAATGAATGTTTTTAGTTTCTTAGCTTATTCTTAGATATTTCAAATTGTGAGATGTTACAATATCTCCTTCTTGGGAATAATCTTTTTCGAATGATATTTCTTTCACTACTCTAAGGATAGTAACATCAAGTTCAACATTCAACAACAAAAGAAAGTAACCACATGATTACTCATAGTTTATAAAGTACTAAGAATAGAATTAGAACCTTTATCTCCATCTTCTCCGGATTCAAAGAGACGTGAATAACTCTTTTTCATATCCTGTTCAGCCTCTGAAGTAGTCTCTTCAACAAATTGGTTCCTCTAGAGGACCTTGACTGATGCAACCTCCTTTGTTCTCAACTAGCAAACTTGGCGATCTAAAATCTGAACTGGAATATCCTCATAGGATAAGCTATAAATAATCCCAAAATTTTCAGTTGGTGTAATCAATGAAGGATCTCCGATGGATTTCTTCAACATCGAGATGTGAAACACTGGATGAAATGCTGCTAATTTTTGTGACAGCTCTAACTCATAAGCTACATTGTCAATCCTTTTGGCTATGCGATAAGGTCCAATAGAACAGGGACTAAGTTTCCCCTTCTTACCAAACCTCATAACACCCTTCATGGGTGAAACCTTCAAGTATACCCAATCATCATCCTCGAAATCCAACGACATTCTCCAAACATTTGTGTAGGATTTTTGACAAATTTGTGCCATTTTCAATCTCTCTTGAATCACATTTACCTTCTCCTTATCTTTGTGAACAAGATCTGTTTCTATAAACCCTGATTCACCAACTTTGAACCACTAAATAGGAGATCTTCATCTTCTCCCATAAAGATCTCCATTTGGAGCCATTTGGATACACGAATTATAATTGTTGTTGTAAGCAAACTGAATGAGAGGTAAGTGATCATCCCAATTCCCCTTGAATTCAATCATAAAGTTCTCAACATATCTTCGAAGGTCTTGATAGTACGCTTTGCTTGCCTATCCGTCTGATGATGAAAAACAGCGTTTAAGTTCACCTTTGAACCTAAAACTTTCTAGAAATATTCATAGAACTGTGCAGTAAATTGTGCACCTCTATTAGAAATGATCAAAACTGGAACTCCATGAAGTCACATCTCCTCCTAAATGTATAAATTTACATAATCCTCTGCCAAATGAGTGTTCTTTATCAGCCAAAATTAGGCTGATTTCGTTCTTCTATTGACAATCACCCAAATTATATTATGGTGCCTACGAGACCTTGGCAAGCCTATGATGAAATCCACGTTAATTATCTGCTACTTCTATTATGGAAGTTCGATATTCTGTGCCAAACCATCACACCTTAGGTGTTCAACTTTGACTTGCTGGCAATTTAGAAACATGGCAACAAATTCAACCATACCCTTTTTCATACCATTCCACCAATATATCTCTCTCGAATTGATGTACATCTTTGTGGAACCCGGATGGATGGAATATCTAGAGTTGTGAGCTTCCTCCATGATCCAATATTGGAGCCCATCCACCATTGTACAAAAACCTACCGTGACACACCATCTCCTCCTTGTTGAAAAGCTAATACTATTTGCTTATTAACAGTTGCACTCAAATCAAGAAAAATGGGGTCTTTGTATTCTTTTTCACCTCCGACACAAGAGATGATTCATCGCCATTTGTCACCACTATCCCTTCTTCTTTGGATTCGATAAGTCTGTCTCCCAAGGATAATTCCCTTTTTTCTTCCTCAACATGGATGGTACTCCCCATAGATAACATGGTTAAATCATTAGCAACCACATTAGCCTTACCTGGGTGGTAAAAAATACTCATGTTATAATTCTTTAGTAGTTCTAACCACCTCTTCTGTCAGAGACTGAGCTCTTCTTGGGTAAACACATATTGTAAGCTCTTGTGATCAATGAATATATCGACATGAACACCATACACTTATTGCATCCATATCTTCAAAGCAAAACTATCGCAGCCAATTCTAAGTCATGTGTTGGATAGTTCTTCTCTTGAACTTTAAACTGTATGGAGGCATAAGATACAACCTTGCCATTTTCCATTAACACACAGTCCAACCCAACTCAAGATGCATCACACTGCACCAAAAAACACTGAGTACCTTCTGATAAGGTTGAAATTGGGGCAATAATCAACCTCTTTTTCAATTCCTGAAGCTTTTCTCGCAAGCTTGAAACCATTGAAACTTAATTGTCTTCTAAGTTAGCTTGGTCAAAGGAGATGACATAGATGAAAACCTCTTAATAAATCTACTATAATAGTTAGTCCAATCAGACCCAAGAACCTCCTAATATCAATTGGAGACGTGGGTCTAGTCCAACTTTGAACTGTTTCTATATTTTGGGTAACCACTATAATTCTGAAACTATGTGGCCAAAGAATGCCACAAACTTAAGCTAAAACTCACACTCGGAGAACTTTGCATATAACTCTTTATCTTTTGAAGTGTGAAGAATTATCTTGAGGTGACTAACATGATATTTCACATTCTTTGAATAGATTAGTATTTCATCAACAAAGACGATAATAAACCTATCTAGATAAGGTTTGAATACTGTGTTCATAAGATCCATGAATGTTGCTGGTGCATTGGTCAATCTAAAAGACATGACAAAAACACATAATTCCCATATCTAGTTCTGAATGCTGTCTTTGGGATATAACATTCCCTAATTTTCAATTGATGGTAGCCTTATTTGTGATCAGTTTTTGAGAAAAAGGAAGCACCTTAAAGCTGGTCATCGATCCTTGGAAGAGGGTATACATTCTTGATGATAACCTTTTCAATTGGAGGTAAACTATACTCATCTTAATGGAACCATTATTCTCTCTCACAAACAAGATCGGAGCACCCCAATGTGAGACACTTGGTCGAATAAAACCCTTATCTAACAAATCTTTAAACTATTCTTTAAACTTTGCTTGTGCCTTTCTATATGGCATAATTGATATTGGATGATTATCTGGAATGATGTCTATGTCCAGGTAGATCATTAGGAAAGAATTCTGGAAACTTTTTCACATAGGAACTGACTGAATGGGAGGTACCTCAACACTCAAGTCAGTGACTTTGACTAAGTGATAGATAAACTCTTCGAAACTAATTTTCTCACCTTAAGGTATAAAATGAAACAACCCTTAGGAACTGTTAAACTACTAACTCACTCAATGGCTGGCTCGTTAGAAATCTGAAACTTGAAAACTCAAATTCCACAATGTATAGATGCATAACACAAATGAAGCCAATCCATAACCTGCGACGCACAACTACTTCCCAAATTCGTAAAAGTCGTATTTATAGTATTTGACTTTACCAAATGATCTATTAAAGTGAGGGGTTATTTAGGTAATTTAATAGGTGATTATATAAGGCATTAGGTTCAGATTTAGGTCAATTTTAACACTCAAAACATGTTTCAAAAGTTGAAAGCAAAAAATCACTCCCATATCTCTCAAATTCCCTCTTCCTCTATACCTCCATCGAAGACCATTGGAGGTCCAAGAAGAAGATAAAGATTTCAAGTTTCCAACAAGTTTAGTGGCTTTATAATATTTAAGGTATGATTTCTTTCACTCTTGGTATAGTTTTCCCCAAGAGGTCCCTCCAAAAGATGATTTCTAAATCCCTCAAAATCTAGGTTTTGTTGTACATATGGGTCAGATTTGAAAATCAAAATTATGAATCAATTGTGGTTAATTATGATGAATTAATGTGTTTCAAGTATATATTGATGGTTAATTTATGATTTCCTATTACAATTCCTTAGACCCGTGTCCTTTCCCCAATTTCATGAAAACCTTGAGTTGATATGGTGAATTGGGAAGATTATGAATATGTAGATTGACTACATTGTTGTTAATTATGTAATTACTTATTGAATTTACCTTGCATATGTAACTAGTTATGTATTTTTTTTATGGAAGTATGAAGGTTCTTGGAAGGGCAACGAGGTATGTTCATTAGTTCATCTTGGATTCAATTACGAATTATGAGCTACTCAGATAATAATGCTTACAAGTCTTATGCGTGGTTGTGATATTGATGCTAAGTATTTTGCATCTCTATCCCTAAGACATTGAATTTGACATGAAGAGAGAAAACAGAGTGAAGAGGAGAGTTGATTAGAAGTAGCTAGTTTATAACTGAGGGAGGTGCCCTTTATTTATACAATAATTTTACAAACTTGGCCAATAGAAAATGGCCGACTTTACATTTGTCCAACACAAAAAGACAAAATACTCTAATAATAATGGCCTTTATTTATGGCCGACACACTATTACACATACTCTTTACACACTATTTTTACTACTTTTACATTTTTACTCTAGCTGCACATTTGGAATATAATTATCTTCTCCTTCACACTTTGAACATAGATGATCGGGATATTTTTGTCCTATTAATTTACAATATCTTGTCATCAAATTAGGAGAAATAAATTTTTTCCTAATTGCTCTTGTTATAGGTGTTTGCTCTGGTTTTAATTGGCTTAATATCCACTGCATTAGGTCTTCCATATCTGCTGCTCGGATTTCCATGCAGTTGGAGTAGATGATTGTTTGATCTCTATTATAGTAACTCTATATAGAATTTTAGTTCAAATAATTGTTTGATATCTCATTCAATATAGTACCTATTCCAATAGTTCTCTTATTTGCGTAAAACTCTAGAATATCCACCTTTTGTATTTCCTCTTGTGTATCTATTTTTTCAGGGATTACCATTTCCCTAGTTAATCCAATCTTTATAGCTTGTATTGTAGGCTTGATCTCATCATATCGTATTTCTATTGTAGTTGTATAGAACTTTATGTAAAATAGAGTTCCTTTAGTAACTCTCTTGTATTGTAAAAATGCTTTATATAATTCTGATATCTTGGATACTTCTTCTCCCGTTATTGTATATACAGTACTCAATAATCCATAGTTGTAGCAGGTTGCTACTAGGTTTTGATTCGTTCCGGGTTGTGCAATTAGCTTCTTATAGCCTTGTAGATACAGGGTTATGTAGTCTTCATTTGGGTTTTTTGTATCTTTTGCTCTGGTGTTCCTGTTTAGAAAAGTTTGTACTTTGTATATATTTTCTATATACATTCTAGTTATGTGGTTGTATGTCTATTTCTATGAATCTAAGCTGGCTTTATAGGTATTTATCTGTGGTGGTACAAATACGTCTTTTTGGGTATTTTGAGGAGTATATGGTTTAGAAAATAATTTATTCATGTTTGTATTTGTATATTTAACCTAATTTTTTTCCTTTTTTGTAGGTTGTCCTGATGTAGATGTACTTCCTGCTGTAGCTGAGCTTCCTGCAGATGTATATATGTTTTTGTTTTGGGTTTTTAAGTGTTTCCCATCGTCACTTTCTAGCTCCGCATTTTTTAAGTCATGCTGCTGACTTAGCTCCGCATATTTTGAGTCATTCTGCTAACTATTAACTTTCTTTTAATACTTGTACATCTGTTTCTATTTTCTCCATTTTTTGGCAAAGATTTGTCATCATAGCCAATATTTCTTTCATTGTATTTTTCTCTTGAGAGGTAGTCTGCAACAGGATTGTCAATTTTATTTACCTCAATTGTAAATGTAAAATTTAATATATTTAATACCAATCTCGTTATTTCTTTTGTTGTAACTGAATCTTCTACCTTTTTAGTTATCCACCATTTTACCTGTGTATTATCTGTTCTTACAATAAATTTAATGTAAACAATATATGGTTCAAATTCTAATAAACATTTATATAATGCAAATAATTCTTTCCTATTTATTTCCCATTTTATTTGTGCTTCTATATAAGATCGTGAATAATATCTACAATGGTGTTTTGTTTTTTATTTTTCATATTTGTATTTTAAAATTCTTCCGTAACTATGATCACTTGAATCTGTTTCAACAATATGAGTAAATGATTTATTTTCATCAGGAAAGTAGAGTTTTGGTAATTTTTTACATAAATTCTTAATATTTCTTATATTCTTTATCTTTATTGTCGAAATGGTATTCAACATCTTTTCTAAGTTTTTTATGTAATGGTTTTAAATGCTCTACTAATTTTTGTATATACTCTCTTAATTGATTTATTAATCCTTGAAAGGATTGTAATTTCTTTTTTGTATCTATATTTTCATCAAGAGTGATTATTTTCTGTACTATGTGGTTTTGCATTTTTGTTCCATTTCTATCTATTTGTATTCCTAGAAATTTTATCTGTGGTTTCATAATTTCTGCTTTCTTTTTACTTAAACTTAAACCTGAATGTTTGATTGTATGTATTAATTTTTGTAATAACCTTATATGTTCATCTTGTGTTTTATAATATAATAATATATCATCTACTTATACAATACAATTTTCTAACTGGCTAAAATAGTTGTCCATAAAATTTTTATATCTACCTGGTGCATTTTTATATCCAAAAGGTAAAACATTTCATTTATAGAAACCTTGCGGTATTGTAAATGATGTTAGCTATTTAGATTCTTCTTCTAGTTTTAGGTGATAAAATCCTTATTTACAGTCAAATTTACTAAAATAGTTATATCCTTGTATTTGTCTTATATTTAGTATCTTATTCGGTATTGGGTAATTATATGTTTTAGTTTTAGCATTTAGGTTGCGATAATCTATAACCATTCTACTTTTACCTCGTTTTTGTTCACTATGTTTATTAACTATAAATGTTGGACTTGTATGTTTACTATTGCTTTCTTGTATATAATTATTCTCTAATAGTTCATCTATATGTATTTTGAATTCTTTTAAATAATTAAAATAATATTTTAATGATTTTTGTGTTATTATGTTTTTTTCATCTATTAATTCAATTTTTATTTTTGTCTTATGTTTTTCCCATCCTAGTAATAAATTTTCATTACAAAGTAATTCTAGTTGTTCATTAATTATTTTAACTTTGTCTATTGTGAATATAATAATTTCTAATTGTGTTATTTGTTTTTTATTTATATTTTCCATTTCTTGGTTTATTTTTTCACTTCCTTTTATCCATTTTATAGGTTTACGTTGTTTGTTATTTACTCTTTTTGCTCCTATCTTATTTTCGCATGGTGTATTAAACCACCAATGTGTTTTTGTTATTATATGTGGGTAAAATTTATCTAGAAATGGCATTCCTAATAACATATCTTTCGTTGTACACTCAAAATTGTACATTTCTTCTATTGTTAATATTTTATCCCATATTTGTCTATTTATATTTTTTACTTTATATGTAATCATACTTCCTTCATTATTAAATCCTGTTACTACCATAGGTGTTTTTAATTTTTCCCATTTATCTTCTGGTAAACAATTATATTTACATATGTTTGCTTCTGCTCCTGTTTCTATCATAGGAGTATAATATATGTTGTGATATCATTCTACAATAATTTTTGCAACTATATATATTTTCATTATTCATTTCGTCCTTTTAATGATTATTTTCTTATTTTGACAAGTAATTGTTAGTGGTTAATTTTCTATATTGTATGGTTTAACTTTCTCTAACGATTTTATTTCTTATGTAATGTTGTGGTTTCCTTGATAAATTTTAAATGGTATTATTAATGGTATTCCTCCTATAATTATTTCCATTTCTGTTATTTCTTCGTTCATATTTACTATCTCGCTAGGTAGTCCGGGGCATAATTGTCCTGTTTTTATAATTTCTGTTTCTAATACTAATTCTCTTATTATGTAATTTTCTTCTTGTCCTGTATTTATTAAACTTTTATATCTTTTTTGGTCTACTATTCTTGTTATAAAATAATGATATGTTGTTATATCTTCTAATAAATTTTTCGGAATTTCATAGTTTCTTCTAGATGTACTCATTCTTGATGAGTTAGTTCTTGTTAGTGTATTTGGTACGCTAGATGTACTTAATCTTTCTTTTACTATTTCTAAATTTTCTTCAATGTCTATTTCTTTATAACTATAGTCATTATTATCTATTATAGTAATTATTTTTTCAAAGGGATTTTCTACTTTTATTCTATCAATTTTACCCATCGTTCATCCTCGAACGATCAATAAAAGGCGAGGGTAAAACGGATAGTTCTCTTAACTATTCCTTTACAATATTTGTACCCAAGATCTCACCTCAAAAGTACCGAACCAACCAATTAGAGATCTACACCTCCTCCCATACAATGCCTCAAATGAAGACATCTTAATACTCCAATGATATCATTTTGTATTAACTCAACTAACAACAAAACTATTCCCTAGTGGATTACTCTTAAACTGATCGATTCTTCCACTAGACCTTGACACAACCATCATGATAAATATATATATATATATATATATATTTTAAAACATAACCATGATACAATCCTTAATCAATATTGGCTAAAACCAGGAGTATTCCTAAACCATCCACCACAACTCATAATGCACAAACCATCATAGATCTTATTAAGAATACATTCTCACAACAAAACATTTCCTCGAGCTTAAGCTATAGAAATGGTGATTTTATCTTAAACTTCAAAAGGTAGATTGATACTAGCATGACAGACTAATAGGGAAAGAAAATCCTAGTGAATATACTTTGGGTGAAGTAAAATGAAGATTTTAGTAAGAAAGTACATTTAAAAATTGAGTTAGTACCTTGAATTTGATTGGTATACCAGAGTTTACGGTCTCAGGTTATAAAAAGGTTTACTTCGTGGTGATAAAAGGGTTAACTGAGCATGATGGAAAAAAAATCATGAGAAATTGTAATTGGGATGAAATTGTATGATTAGGATTTGTTGGTTAAATAAATTTTGTATGTAATAAAGACTTGCGGTATCTAAGGTTGTGATTTTCTTCTATTTAATGAAGTAATGTGATTGTATGGAACGTTTTAAAAGATATTGGGGCACCGCTCGTATAGAACGTAAAGGAGCCAGAGTAATAATTAAAATAAGATAAAATTTATGGGATGTGTAGAATTCAGAATTTGGTGAGAGCAAGGATTATTTTCTTTGTATTCTTGGATTAAAAATGTATCTTCGAAAGGATTGAGAATGGGGTTCAAGAGCACGTGATTTTTCCTATTTTGTTTTGGTTAAAGCAATAATGTAATAGGTTAATCGGATTGGTTAAAAGTTATTGGATAAATTTTAAGAGATGAGTGTACAAGCGTTGAACTTGAGTGGGATGATAAGCTTTGTTGTAGTGTTGAATATAGTAATTAGTAGGGTTAGATTTTTAGCGTAGGATATGGTAAGGTTGATGATAAGATAAGATACAGTAATTCATAAAATCTTCAAAGTATAAGCAAATATAGATATATACGGGCATTGTATTACACAGTTGTACTTACAATTCAATTTTTTTTATATGTCTGGATTTATGGTGATATATTTTGTCAAGGTATGAATTAGTAAGAAGAGAAATGATTGATTGCATCGGTATTGAGCATGTGAAAGAGTTTATGCATGTTTAGGACCATAAAGTTTGTTATTTTGATTGTTAAAGGATTTAAAGAAGGGTTTACCTTCAAAGTTTTTATTTAGAGGATGAAGTAAAATATCATGGGTTATTGGTAAAACATGAGATCACTAAGTAAGCTAGGGAACAAGAGTTTGATATATTGAAGGGTCTAGATATTAGAATTTTATACCATAGAAAAAATTTGAGAAAAGTTAAGGAATAAGACCTCTTTTATAAACCCATGGGGTGTAGTTGATGGTTGTATTGATTTTTGCATATGGGTTTAGATATGACTGTGAGATGTGAACTAGTTCGGTACAAACATAATATGAATTTATCATCGACTTTTATAAATGAGGTATGAAAAGTTAAGAGTTTTACGTGGTATTAAATTGCTCAAATTAAGATAGATGACTTACGAATGATGGACAAGGTGAGATATAATTTTACATGATTATAAAAAGAAAGTTGGATTAATACTCTATTGATGGAACTAAATAGAATGTTATGATGTGTTACATAGACATTTGATAGTAAATAGAGGTTATCAGCTCATAGTATATAAACTAATGGCGGTGACTAAATTTTTTTGAAGTGTTGGTATGAGTTATAGAATGATTTTATTGGTAGCATAAATTTGGTATATGAAATATTGTGTTGAGCCGACATTGTGTGTGATTTAATAACTCTATCTCGAAGGGAGAGTACTATGACTTTTGAAAGTATATCTATCAGCCTTCGGTGAGGCCCCAATCTATTATGCTATATTTAAATGAAAAGAGAAGGACCTATAGTTTGAAATTTTTAGAGGCGACAATGTGTTTTATAAGAAGACTAGATACGAGTTTGAGAGTAAGGCAAATGAAAGGTGTAGTTATGATTTTTGGTTATATTAAGAGTGCTGAATTTAATGGAGTATTATGAGAAATATGTGAGCTTTGATAAACCAAGTATTTGTGCACTTATAATAGGGACTAAATTAGAGATTGTCTAGTAGCTGACAAATTAAAGAGATAGAGTCGGATGAATAAAATTGTTTGATATGGACAATATGAAAGGAGTATCTAGAGTTATTCGACCTGCATTATGTATTGATTATTTGATTGTCCTCTTGGTAGAGCGGAAACCTTGATTAGAATTGTTCATTCTAGTTACGAAAGATTTGGTGTTGTTTGAGAAAGTTAAAGTATACAAGTGACTTAACACAACAACTTTGAATATGAGAATTTATAAGAGAGCGACCAGTTGTTCGATAGACATCAGATTTATCTCATCATCATCATGTTTTGACTATGTGTGATTGAACGTAAGGACCATTGGGTCTAGTTTTGTCATTCTTTAGGTTTGTCTATGATAGCTACTAATCTTGCATTTCGATAGTATTGTTAGAAGTTCTGTATGCTTGGGTGTATCACTCGATGGTGGTTACTTGATCTTTTCCATATTTGGATCAAATGAGTTTAGTTTTCCTAGATGATTACTTAATGTATTAAGATCATATTTTTATAGCTTAAGCTCGAGGAAATGTTTTGTTGTGAGAATGTATTCGTGATAAGATCTATGATGATTTGTGCATTATGAGTTGTGGTGGATGGTTTAGGAATACTCCTTATTTTAGCCAATATTGATTTAGGATTGTATCATGGTTATGTTTTAAAAAATATATATATATTTATCATGATGGTTGTGTCAAGGTCTAGTGGAAGAATCGATCAGTTGAAGAGTACTTCACTAGGGAATAGTTATGTTGTTAGTTGAGTTAATACAAAACGATATCATTGGAGTATTAAGATGTCTTCATTTGAGGCATTGTATGGGAGGAGGTGTAGATCTCCAATTGGTTGGTTCGGTACTTTTGAGGTGAGATCTTGGGTACAAATATTGTAAAGGAATAGTTGAGACAACTATTTGTTTTACCCTCGCCTTCTATTGATCGTTCGAGGACGAACAATGGGTAAATTGGTATCTAATGTAACGACCCATTTGTTCAATTTGAGCAATAGATCATTTTATTTCATAAAATAATTTTCGATAGATTCTAAATGGGTATTTTTTAACTATTCGTAACTACAAGTATAGATTTAATAGGATAGTTTTAATAATTAATTTAGTTGGTGGTTCAATAAGATAACATTAAATTAATAGTGGGCTACTTTCATAATTAGTTATATATAACAATTAGGGCAGTAAATAATTTTGGGGAGGAAAGAAAATAAAAGAGAGACATGGTTATGGAAGGACACGGAAGCGGCTACTCCTTCAGGTAAAAGTTCAAGAAGATTTAATGTTTCTATACACATTGACTGATATGTGTTGTTAGCTAGTACGTTCGTGTATAGTTGTTACTACCATTACAAACCCTTCAATAAAATCAATAATTAGATTAAGTTATGTTGTTGGACGGACTCTAACTGCAATGTTTAAAAGCAACAGAAATTATTGGTACAAAGAGATTTGGAATATAATGTAGTATTATTTATTGTTGATTGTTTAATGAGATTAACCAAGGAATAAACAAATGTTATCCAACAAATTCTCATGACCACATGTTAACAAGTCATTGTTAATTGAGTGGAGTTGGCAACCTTATTAACAATATGCTATAAAGGATGTTCTAGCATGATATATTATTAATCTACAAGTTAATAATTATACATATACCTATTAGATATTTATTGATGAATGTCATTCATTCTTTGTCATAGTTGAAATTTGTAATAGAACTTTTCATGCGGTATCATATTATTTAATTTAAATAGGCTTTTAAATATTAGGTGTAGTGTATTACTTCAATACTATTAAAGTTATGCTAATTGGAGGAATTATGACTTACCCTTAAATTTGAACTTTAGGTAATTAATTAAAGAATTTGGTGAACTTTTAGGCATACGCTAAGCATAGAATAATATGAGTGCTTATAGACTCACTAACTTATAAATTATGAATATATACTTGATAGATTGAAAAGTTTCGGAGGCATTTAGGAAATGAAAGTATTAGGAAGAAGTAGCTTATTTGACATCGGTTCTTCGGTGGAGGTAGGTTATGGTTTATGCTATTTCATACTAAACTCTTAATAGTGATTAATATACATTGGATGATATTGTGAAGTTTTCTATGTACTTGATTGTGTGATTGTGTGGCTTGGTCGTGTGTTTTGTGATTGGTCTGAAATCTCGAGGCCGTGGGATGTATAATCTTAAACCATCTCTTTTTGAAGTAATGCCTTGAATAAAGAAGGATCGATGAAATATTATTAAAGAATGAAAAAGTGGTGATATTAAATGATAAATTAATGATATTATTGGATCGGTGTGTCACGTTCTGACACGGTATTCTTAGATCGGAGTGTCACGTTCCGACACGATATTCTTGGATTGGAGTGTCACGTTCTGACACGGTATTCTTGGATCGGAGTGTCACGTTCAGACACAATAATATTAAAGGAAAAACATGTTGAATTAATGGAAGATACTCAATCTCAAAGAACTCAACTCCCAAAATGGTTTGGTTTGGAGGCATGAGTCCTCATGTGTGATCATGATACCGTTGAATTAATACGTGCTTACTTTATTGTTATTGACACTTGTTCATGTTGTTTGTCGCTTATCACATGTAAGTTCTATAGTTGAGTTCATACTATTATTCTTTGTATATTAGTTCCTATTTTGGGTTGGCCGATGATACCTACTCAGTACATGTTGCCCCCGTACTGAGTCCTACTTGTGTTTTTCTTTGTTTTCCTTTTATGAAATGCAGAGAGTGTACCTATGACTTCAGATTTCCCTCAGCTCCAGCCAGCCTCCCGCATATCAAGTTCCAGGGTGCGCTATTCATTCAAGCTCGTGTTGGATTCTTTCGGTCGTGACATGATATCCTACACTTTCGGACACATACAATTTTATTCTTTTATTTTGGTGTATTTGATATTCTTAGACTTAGTATTGGAGATTAGATGTCCTTGATGTGATGACTTTCAGGTTTTGGGAAATGATATTTAGTAAGATTTTGAGTTTCCATGTTATCTTTGTATTTTGTAAGTTATGTTAAATTGGTTGGTTCTCCCACTTAGGAGGCTAAGTGTGGGTGCCACTCACGACTCGTTTTGGGTCGTGACAATAGTTTATTTCCTGGTGCTAGCTCTATTCCAAACATCTTCCAATACAAAACTAATGATTTATCTATATTTTTGTCTGTTAATACTACCGTGTAGTTGGCACTTTTTATAAATTTAAATTTTTGGTATATTAAGTATCCTTTTACTACACTAATTACACTTTTCTCTATGAGGTTTATAATTCTATCATCTGCTAAGTATATTTCAATAGGTGTATCTATTCCTTCTCTAAAACAAGCTTTTATTAATATTTCTATTCCTCCTAAATGTACATATTTTATAGGTGTTTTAGCTTTTATATCTTGTATTTCTTTATTTATTATTCGTTTACTTAGTATAGGTATATGTGCTTTTCCTCTTGTATATTTGCAATCTATAATATGTTCTTCCTGGCTAACTACATAGTATTCTTCTTTTTGTATTTTAAACCAATTTTTTAAAGTAGGTATTTCAAGTACTTTTTCAACCATTAAATCTAATTCTTTTCCTTTTATTTGTTCAAAAATTGTATTATCAAATATAATTTTTTGTTCTGATAATTCTTCATTTTGAAAATCTTCTTTAGATATTATATTTATGTCTTCTTCAGTCATTATATTTCATCTTCTATTTCATCATTATCTATATAAATATTTTCTTCTTCGTTTTAAACTTCTATATCTTATACTTCATATATACTATCATTGTCACTTAATTCATAGTCTATATATTCTATTTGCATATATTCATCATTATCTATCATTATTTCTACAATTTGTTTTCTTTTTGGATCTTTAGGTAACTTACAGTCTCCAGCTAAATATCCTACCTGTCTGCAATTATAACAAGTACATTGTGATATTTTTCTTTTTAATCTATATGGTCTTTTTATTTTATAATTTTTTACATAATATCTTTGTCTTGGTTTTTTATATTTATATCTAGTTTTAGTTTTTCTATAATTTTATATTTTCTAGCTTTTTGCTTTTTATAGTATTTGTTTGTACATCCAAACTGTGGTGCTGTTTTATTTTTACATCTGACTAAATTTTTAATTAATACTTCTTCCGTTTTTATTTTTTCTTTTTGTTTTTCACATAGTTGGATAAACCATTGATGTAAAAATTTTATTCTAGATCCTAAAGTATCTGTTAATCCTTCATCATTCCAATCTTTAATTATTTTTGTACTGAATGGTTCTTGTCATTTTGTAAAATATTGATGTCTTATTTCTTTTGCTTCATTTATATTATATCTTTCTTTGTAATAATAGTCTTTAAATGCACATGTATATTCTTCTATGTAACACATTTTACATATAGCTAATTTTGTCATTAGTTGCCTATTTATTGTTTTTTCTCTATTTTGTTCTCTTATATCTGGTCATACCACCAAATTCATTTCTTATTGCTAATTCATATTTATCTAATATATCTATATTTGTTGTTGATGGAGATCTATCAATTTTTTTATCACTTGTAAGTGTTTCTAAACTTTCTGGGGGTAGATTTTCTATCCATAATTTTATTGTTCCTACAAATGTTCTTTCTATATATCTTGGTGTTTCTCTAGTTGTTATTTTATTGTCAGTTAGTTGTTTAGATGTATTTCCTGTCCATAGTAATATTGTTTTATTTATATCTGTAACACAATCTAAATCTAAAAAATCATATTGTTCAGTTATTGGCTTACGTGTGCATTTTTTATTTAATCTGCTATTCCATATTGCGTTTGTTCTATCTGGTCGTTCGTAATTTTCTGTATAATATGTTGGTGGTGTCCATTTAGGACTAGTTCTAGGACTATTATCTGGGGTTTTAACTCCTAATGTCCTAGGTCGATTCATATCTTCTGTGTTTATTTCTAATTTTTTCAGTTTATTTACTTGTTCTAAAATTTCTGTGTATGTTTAACTTATATCACTTATTTTTGAGTTTTGATCATTTATTGTATCCGATTCATTTTCGTCTATTTCATTTACTTCAAGATTTTCATTTAATTTTTGTTTCATCTCATTTATTTCATTAGTTAATTTGAGCTCTTTATCTTTTTCTATCTGCTTCTCTTTTTGTTTAGTTTCATATAATAATTTTAACTTAGCTAATTCTTTTTCTAACTAACATATTCTTGTATTTTTTATTTCTTCTAGATGTTGTACTTCTTGCTTTGCTTGCATTTTTATCTTTTCAATTTCTTTTGATTCATCTACTTCTTCATTTTGTTTTGTTATTCTTATCATAGCTGTTAAACTATCTTCTAATTTCGCTGTTTCTTTTTATAGCATTAAATATAAGTTATTTCCTATTTTTTTTATATCTTCTTCCTAAATTTGAAAATATTATTTTTATTGTTAATCTATCTTGGTTTACATATGTCTTTTCGTCTACTGCAAATTCTTCTTTATTCATTATATTTTATAAATTATATTATGTTGTAACCTATATTCAAGGCAATCTATTTGATTTCTAACATAAAGATAACTTTTCTTTGTGCTAATATTGATTTTTTGCATACTCCTGCCAACATATTTTCTTCTAATCTTTCTTTCCTATGATGTAGTTCTTGTATTTTTTCATCTATTTTTTTCGATCAATTGTGTAACGACCTGTTTAGTCGTTTTGAGCATTAGAGTTTATTTCTTGTAATAACTGTCTGGGTCGACGGATCCCACGACGGACCGTCGAGGGGGTCTCGTTCGAAACACTTATACTCTAGAAATTTTGGTACTGAGAACAACTCTCTGAACTTCACGACGGAAGAGCAGCACGGACCTTCGTAGGTACGACGGACCGTCACAGAGTGTTTAATGTAATTGAGTCTCTGAACTCTGTGACGACTCTGCAGGACGGACCTTCGCAATCATGACGGACTGTCACTGGCGGCGTAACCCTGACTGGGTAATATTTCTGTTAAAAGTTTTTAAGGGGTGTTTTGGACTATTCCTGCTTATGATTATAAAGTTAGTGGTTTAATGTTAATAATTCAATTACTTGGGGGTTAAAGGAGATAACTTTGAAATAAATAGTGGGTGAATTTTACCATCTTTTATACTTAATTATATGGTAATTAGGGTAAAGGAAAAGAGTTTGAATAAGAAAAAATAGAAAGAACAGAGAGAAGAGGGGAGAACGAACGAGAGAGGGAGAAACGAAGAGGAAAGCAAAGCATTGGAGAAGTAGATTGCTTGATCACGATTCTTCGGTGGAGGTAGGTTATGGTTTATGCTATCTCATAGTAAACTCTAAATAGCGATTGATATGTATTGGGTAGTATTGTAAAGTCTTCTATATGCTTAATTGTGTGGTTGCATGATGTGATTATATAATTGTGTTGAAATTAGCATGATGAGACTGTTGAATCTTAAACCTTAAAAACCTCCTTGATAATGATGATGCCTTGGTATAAAAGAAGTCTTAATGAACTAAAAGAATGAGAATTAGAGGATCGGAGTGTCACGTTCCGACACCAGGATAGTAGGGGATCGGAGTGTCACGTTCCGACACCAGGATAGTAGGGGATCAGAGTGTCATATTCCGACACCCGGATAGTAGGGGATCAGAGTGTCACATTCCAACACAAGGATAGTAGGGGATCGGAGTGTCACGTTCCGACACCAAGATAGTAGGGGATCGGAGTGTCACGTTCCGACACCAGGATAGTAGGGGATCAAAGTGTCACGTTCCGACACCAGGATAGTAAGATGAATGAATGATAAGGGGATAAGAGTGTCACGTGCCGACACCAGGATAGTAAAGAGAATGAATATTGAATTATGCTAATATACTCATATTTAAAGAACCTATTTCCCAAGTGAGTATGGTGTGGAGGCTTGAGTCCTCATAGATGTGCTTGGTGTTGTGGCCAATGGTTATGGTACTTGTTGTTGTCACCTGTTAAGTATTTGGTTGGTTTTTTGTTATTATTCGATATATATTGCTTTCTATTTTGGATTGCCGATGATACCTACTCAGTACGTGTTCCTTGTACTGACCCCTACTTGTATTTTTCTTCTTTGTTATTTTGTGGAGTGCAGCAAGTGCACCATCGACTTCGACTCACCCTCAACTCTAGCCAGTTTCCAGCATATCAGAATTCAGGGTGAGCTATTGTTCCTAGCTTGTGCTGGATTCTCTCTTTCACGTCTTGATGTCTTGAAGTTCGGACATGGACCATTCTTTTACTTATTTTAGCTTCTTAGTTACTCTTAGATTTAGAGACTTAAGAATAGATGTTCTTGGTGTGATGACTTCCAGATTTTGGGAATAATAAGTATTGAGTTTTAGAAGTTATTTAATTGATTTTCGTTAATGAGTTTTGAGTCTTCCGCACTATTATATTTTGTTCATTATAATTAATATCCGATAAATGTTTGGGGTTTAGATTGGTTGGTTTACTCAGATAGGAGGGTAAGTGTGGGTGCCACTTGCGGCTCGTTTTGGGTCGTGACAAAACTTGGTATCCGAGCATTAGGTTCGTTGGCCTCATCACACAAGAACGAGTCTAGGGGGATGCCTTTACTTTTCTTTGAGAGGCTACAAGACTTTAGGAAAGTTCCATTCTTTCTTTCTTTCGTGCTATTACTTGGATCCAATTGGTATCTGGGTTATACAAATTGGTATCTGACCATCTTCATTCTATTTCGCAGATGGTTAGAACTAGAGCAACAATTGCGCCAACACCAACACCGGCAAGACAAGATGCGTGTGAAACAGCCACTGAGGCTGTAGCTCGAAGAGGAGCAGTGGCAACAGGCCGTGGTAGAGGTCTCGGGAGGACGTCCTCTAGAGGAAGAGGACAAGCACCTGGCCCAGCTGGTACTAGGGCGGTGACTCTTCCACCGACTGAGAAAGTATTAAGAGAGGGTGAGGAATGGAAGAATGAACAAGTGCAGAATGAGGAATTACCACCCCAACCTACCCCAGAGATGATTAATCATGTTCTTGCTTATCTTAGCGGGTTTTCAGATCAAGGCAAGACACCTCTAGTGTTTTCTGCACCAGCACCTCAGGTTCCGGGAGTACAACATGCAGCTGTTGTGGCTCCCCACATGAATGCCTCGTTGGAAATAGGCATGTTTCATCGATTGACTACAGGGCCTATAATGACAAGTGATCAGCACGAACTTTTCAGTAAGTTCTTGAAATTGAAACCTCCAGTCTTCAAGGGTGCTGAATCTGAGGATGCCTATGGTTTTCTGGTTGATTGTCATGAGTTGCTACATAAGATGGGCATAGTGGAATGATTCGGTGTTGAGTTTTTAACCTATCAGTTTTAGGGAAATGCCAAAATATGGTGGCGATCGTATGTTGACTGTCAACCAGCACAGCCACCACCTATGACTTGGGCATCATTCTCTAGCTTATTTATGGAGAAGTATATACCCCGGACTTTGAGGGATAGGAGGAGAGATGAGTTCCTGAGCCTAGAGCAAGGCAGGATGTCGGTTACTACGTATGAGGCTAAGTTTCGTGCATTATCCAGGTATGTCACCCAGCTTTGCTTTAGTCCACAAGAGCATATTAGACGTTTTGTGAAGGGATTGAGGTCAGATTTGCAGATTCCATCCTTACAGGTAGCTACTGCAGCAAAATCCTTTCAGGAGGTGGTAGATTTTGTGATAGAAGTGGAGGGAGTGAAGCCAGACGACTTCACTATAGCATCGACACCTAAGAAGTTTCGTAAGGGAGGTGAATTTGGTGGGTCTTACTCTAGAGGGAAGAGTTCAGGAGGTTACCCAACCCGACCTATTCAGTCTTCTCTGCAGGCTGTAGATGGGGGTCCACCACAAACCGGTCAACACTTCCCTAAGTTTGGGGGTTATCCCCAGACTCCGTCTTTCTCACAGAGACCTATGCTTGAAACCAGAGAGTGTTATGGGTGTTGGGAAACTGGACATATCAGGAGGTATTGTCCAAAACAGAGTTACAGACCCCCAATAGTCAGAGGTAGAAGTGGTCATAGAAAAGGTCGCTATTCTGGAGGACGGGGTGGCCAAGGTAATGGAGGTCACCAAATCAACCGGGGTGGCGGGCAAACTAGAACTACTGCGGCGCAACCTGGTAGGGCCAACAGATAGACAGGTGATAGGGCCCATTATTATGCTTTCCCTTTTCCCTGGGAGGTCTGAAGCGGAGACATCTGATGCTGTTATCACAGGTAATCTTTTGGTTTGTGATTGCATGGCTTCTGTATTATTTGATCCTGGCTCCACATTTTCATATGTATCTTCCTCATTTGCTACTGGTCTTAATTTACATTGTTAATTGCTTGACATGCCTATTCGTGTCTCTACTCCGGTGGGTGAGTCTGTGATAGTTGAAAAGGTGTATAGGTCTTGTCTTATGACTTTTGTGGGGAGAAATACTCATGTAGACTTGGTTATCCTAGAAATGGTTGACTTCGATGTAATTCTGGGTATGACATGGCTGTCTCCAAATTTTGCAATCTTAGATTGTAATGCTAAAACTGTAATGTTGGCCAAGCCTGGGACAGATCCGTTAGTGTGGGAGGGTGACTACACTTCCACTCCAGTTCGTAGCATCTCCTTTATTCGTGCTAAGAGAATGATTAGTAAAGGGTGTTTAGCTTTCTTGGCACACCTCAGGGATGATACTACCCAAGTACCTTCAATTGAGTCGGTTTCAATAGTCCGTGAGTTTCTGGATGTGTTTCCTGCAGACCTTCCTGGTATGCCACCTGATAGGGATATGACTTTTGTATTGTTCTGGAGCCGGGTACTCGCCCCATTTCCATACCCCCTTATAGGATGGCTCCTGCTGAGTTAAGAGAGTTAAAGGCCCAACTTCAAGAGTTGTTAAGCAAAGGCTTTATTAGACCAAGTGAATCCCCTTGGGGTGCTCCTGTTTTGTTTGTGAAGAAGAAGGATGGAAGTTTTTGGATGTGCATAGACCATAGACAACTGAATAAGGTAACTATTAAGAACATGTATCCTCTTCCTCGCATCGATTATTTGTTCAATCAGTTACAAGGTGCTCGTACCTTCTCAAAAATCGATTTGAGATCTGGTTATCATTAATTGAAAATACGTGCAACGGATGTGCCCAAGATTTCTTTTCGGACCAGGTATGGGCATTACGAGTTCTTAGTAATGTCTTTTGGGCTTACAAATGCCCCTGCTGCGTTCATGATCTTGATGAACGGGATTTTTAAGTCATATATGGATCTCTTTGTCATTGTATTCATCGATGATATACTGGTATACTCAAAGAGCAGGAAAGAACATGAGGAGCACTTGAGAATTGTATTGGAAATGTTGAGGGAGAAAAAGCTTTATGCCAAATTCTCCAAGTGTGAGTTTTGGCTAGGTTCAGTGTCCTTCTTGGGGCATGTGGTTTCTAAGGATGGAGTGATAGTGGATCCTTTTAAGATTGAAGCAGTCAGGAGTTGGGTAAGACCTACTAATGTTACAGAGGTAAGGAGCTTTGTTGGTTTAGATAGCTACTACCGTCGATTTGTCAAGGGATTTTCTTCTGTTGCTTCCCAATTGACAAACTTGACTAAGCATAGTGTTCCATTTGTATGGTCGGACGAGTGTGAAGAAAGCTTTCAGAAGCTCAAGACCTTGTTGACTACTACACTAATTCTTACCCTGCTAGTGGAAGGTAAGAATTTCATTGTTTATTGTGATGCATCCTATTCTGGTTTGGATGCAGTGATAATGCAAGAAAAGAATGTAATTGCTTATGCTTCGAGGCAATTAAAGGTGAATGAACGTCATTATCCGACCCACGATTTGGAGTTGGCTGCGGTAGTGTTTGCATTAAAGCAATGGAGACATTATCTATATGGGGTTAAGTGTGAAGTCTATACAGATCATCGCAGTTTACAGTATGTCTTTACTCAGAAAGATTAGAATTTGAGACAGAGGAGGTGGATGGAACTACTGAAGGACTATGATATCACTATATTGTATCATCTAAGAAAAGCTAATGTTGTGGCAGATGCTTTAAGTAGAAAGGCAGGAAGCATGAGAAGTCTAGCTCACTTGCAGGTTTCTAGACGCCCATTGGCTAGAGAGGTTCAGACACTGGCTAATGACTTTATGAGGCTGGAAGTACTAGAGAATGGAGGATTTTTGGCATGTGTGGAGGCAAAGTCTTAGTTTCTTTACAAGATTAAGGGAAAGCAGTTCACTGATGAGAAACTGATACGGATTCGAGATAAGGTATTGCGAGGAGAGGCTAAAGAAGCAAAAATCAATGAGGAAGGTGTTTTGAGGATTAAGGGAAGGGTATGTGTACCCCGCGTCGATGACTTGATTCACACTATTCTTACAGAGGCTCATAGTTCAAGGTATTCTATAAATCCTGGTGCAACCAAGATGCACCGTGACCTAAAGCAACATTTTTGGTGGAGTAGAATGAAGCGTGACATTGTTGATTTTGTTTCTCAATGCCCGAATTGTCAGCAGGTAAAGTATGAACACCAGAGGCCTGGATGGACACATCAGAGAATGCACATTCCTAAATGGAAGTGGGAGAGAATTTCAATGGACTTCGTGGTTGGTCTTCCAAAGACAATGGGTAAGTATGACTCTATTTAAGTAATTGTTGATAGGTTAACTAAGTCTGCTCACTTCATCCCGGTTAAGGTGACTTACAATGCAGAGAAGTTAGAGAAACTTTATATCTCAAAAATTGTTCGATTGCATGGAGTTCCACTCTCCATCATATCAGATAGGGGTACGCAGTTTACTTCTATGTTTTGGAAAACATTGCATGCTGAATTAGGTACAAGGTTGGATCTTAGTACTGCATTTCACCCTCAGACTGATGGTCAGTTTGAGCGAACGATTCAGGTTTTGGAGGATATGCTTCGTGTATGTGTGATAGAGTTTGGTGGTCATTGGGATAACTTCTTACCCTTAGCCGAGTTCACATACAACAATAGCTATCACTCAAGTATTGATATGGCCCCATTTGAGGCACTGTATGGGAGAAGATGTAGGTCTCCCATTAGGTGGTTTGATGCATTTGACGTTAGACCTTGGGGTACTGACCTTCTGAGGGAATCGTTAGATAAAGTGAAATGCATTCAGGAAAGCTTCTAGCGGCTTAAAGTAGGCAGAAAGAATATGCAGATCGAAAGGTTAGAGACTTGGAGTTTATGGAGGGCTAACGAGTCTTGCTGAAGGTTTCACCCATGAAAGGGGTGATGCGGTTCGGTAAGCGGGGTAAGCTTAGTCCGAGGTACATTCGTCCATTTGAAGTTGTGAAGCGCGTGGGGAAGGTAGTTTATGAATTAGCCTTGCCCCCAGGACTCTCAGGAGTGCACCCGGTATTTCATGTGTCTATGCTGAAAAGGTTCCATGGGGATGGAAACTACATCATTCATTGGGATTCAGTTCTTCTTGATGAAAATTTGTCTTATGAGGAGGATCCTGTTGCCATTTTAGATAGAGAGGTCCTCAAGTTGAGATCAAGGGAGATTGCATCCATCAAGGTTCAATGGAAGAATTGACCAGTTGAAGAGTCCACTTGGGAGAAGGAGGCTGATATGCCAGAAAGATATCCACACCTTTTCACAGATTCAGGTACTCTTTCTCGCCCTTGTTTTCTTCCGGTGATCGTTCGAGGACGAACGATGGGTAAATTGGTATCTATTGTAACGATCAGTTTAGTCGTTTTGAATAGTAGAGTTTATTTCTGGTAATAACTGTCTGGGTCGACGGATCCCATGATGGACCGTCATGGGCACGACAGACCGTCTAGGGGGTCTCGTTCCAAAACACTTAGACTCTGGAAATTTTGTTACTCAGAACAACTCTCTGAACTTCACGACGGAAGAGCTTCACGGACCATCATAGGTACGACGGACCATCACAGAGTCTTTAATGTAATTGAGTCTCTGAACTCTATGACGACTCTGCAGAACGGACCGTCGCAATCATGACGGACCGTCACATGCGGCGTAACCCTAACTGGGTCGGATTTATTTCTGTTAAAAGTTTTTAAGGGGTGTTTTGGACTATTCCTTCATATGATCATAAAGTTAGTGGTTTAATATTAATAATTCAATTACTTGGGGGTTAAAGGAGATAACTTTGAAATAAATAGTGGGTTAATTTTACCATCTTTTATACTTAATTATATGGTAATTAGGGTAAAGGAAAAGAGTTTGAATAAGGAAAAATAGAAAGAACAGAGAAAAGAGGGGAGAACGAATGAGAGGGGGAGAAACGAAGAGGAAAGCAAAGCATTAGAGAAGTAGATTGCTTGATCACGATTCTTCGGTGGAGGTAGGTTATGGTTTATGCTATCTCATAGTAAACTCTAAATAGCGATTGATATGTATTGGGTAGTATTGTAAAGTCTTCTATTTGCTTAATTGTGTGGTTTCATGATGTGATTATATAATTGTGATGAAATTAGCATGATGAGTCTGTTGAATCTTAAACCTTAAAAACCTCCTTGATAATGATGATGCCTTGGTATAAAAGAAGGCTTGATGAACTAAAATAATGAGAATTAGAGGATCGGAGTGTCACGTTTCGATACGAGGATAGTAGGGGATCGGAGTGTCACGTTCCGACACTAGGATAGTAGGGGATCAGAGTGTCACGTTCCGACACCAGGATAGTAGATGATCGGAGTGTAACGTTCTAACACCAAGATATTAGGGGATCAGAGTGTCACGTTCCGACACCAGGATAGTAGGGGATCAAAGTGTCACGTTCCGACACCAGGATAGTAAGATGAATGAATGATGAGGGGATCGGAGTGTCACATGCCGACACCAGGATAGTAAAGAGAATGAATCTTGAATTATGCTAATATACTCATATTTAAAGAACCTATTTCCCAAGTGAGTATGGTGTGGAGGCTTGAGTCCTCATAGATGTGCTTGGTGTTGTGGCCAATGGTTATGGTACTTGTTGTTGTCACCTGTTAACTATTTGGTTGGTTTTATGTTATTATTCGATATATATTGCTTTCTATTTTGAGTTGGCCGATGATACCTACTCAGTACGTGTTCCTTGTACTGACCCCTACTTGTATTTTTCTTCTTTGTTATTTTGTGGAGTGCAGCGAGTGTGCCATCGACTTGGACTCGCCCTCAATTCTAGCCAGTCTTCAGCATATCAGAATTCAGGGTGAGCTATTGTTCCTAGCTCGTGCTGGATTCTCTTTTTCACGACTTGATGTCTTGAAGTTCGGACATGTACCATTCTTTTACTTATTTTAGCTTCTTAGTTACTCTTAGATTTAGAGACTTGAGAATAGATGTTCTTGGTGTGATGACTTCCAGATTTTGGGAATAATAAGTATTGAGTTTTAGAAGTTATTTAATTGATTTTCTTTAATGAGTTTTGAGTCTTCCGTATTATTATATTTTGTTCATTATATTTTATATCCGGTAAATGTTTGGGGTTTAGATTGGTTGGTTCGCTCACATAGGAGGGTAAGTGTGGGTGCCACTCGCGGCTTTTTTTGGGTCGTGACAAGTTGTTCCTTATATATTTCTTTGTTCATATTGTTTTTTCAAATAATAAACATATTTATATTCTGTTTTTGAAATTATGTTTATCAAATGATTGGTCTTATCATTACTTGTTTTAGTAAGTTGTGATAGTTCATATTCTATGTATAAAATTTTTAATTTTTTCCATATCTTTTGTACTTTTTTCTCTATCTTGGTTTTTTGTTATTTTAGTTACTTTACTTGATGTTGTATTATTTTTCATATTTCTAATAAAATATTTTTTCATAATATTCCTTTTTAAGTAGATCTAATCATTATATTTCATTTGCATTATTTGCAATATATTCTAGATATTCACTTTCTCGGGTTCTTAAGTACATATACAAATTTTCATTTAATAATGTTTCTGCTAGATCTATGTTTTCTTTAGTTACTTTCCAATATTGTAGGTACATATAATTTATCATTGATCTCTGAATATTTCTATATCATCATATAAATCTAATTCAGAGACATCTGGTATAACTAATTCAGCCCAACCTTGAGTTGTTTCTTCTATTATCTCATATATCGATAATTTATCATAAATTGTTCTTTTTGTATCAGTATTCTGACTTTTCAATGTATGGAGTATTAATATCTTATAATTAACATCATCATCTAATAGGTAGGAGTTCATTTTAATCATATTTTCATTTTCAGTAAAATTTTATTCCTTCCAACCCCTTAATAAATTATACTTATTTGTTATGTAATAATAATTGTTTAAAATCATCTCGTCTGGTCACTACTACAGTTTTCTTCTTTGATCAGTTACCCTAAAAGCGCCTCAACTTTGTTTCCTACCCTAAACAGCCTTCTTGCCTATCGGTTTCAACCTTAGGATGACATAGTCTGGGTATACTAATTTGCAGAATATTTCTGTAGCAAACTTTCTAAAGATGGTTATTATAACATTATTAAAACATGATAAATAATTATAATTAACAAGAGTTTATCAGGAATAAATTAATTTAGCTACTCATGAACATAAATAAATGTACCTGTGTCTGTAGATTTGTTGTTTCAGATTTGTTCTCCATAGCTTATTTTAGTTATCTAGCTCTGATACCAATTTTGTGTGGAAGCGGATTTTTATAGTGAAGAGAGAAAAGAGAGTGAAGAGAAGAGTTGATTAGAAGTAGCTTGTTTATTATTGAGGGAGGTGCCCTCTATTTATACAATAATTTTACAAACTTGGCCAATAGAAAATGGCCGACTTTACATTTGGTCTTATATTATTTGGCCGACACAAAACGATAAAATACTCTAATAATAATGGCCCTTTTATTTATGGCCGACACTACTTTTTACATATGGCCACCTTATCTTTGGCTGACACAAAACGACAAAAATACTTTAATAATGACCTTTATTTATGGCCGACACACTATTACACATACTATTTACACCAAAAGGGCATGTAAATGAGATGGAGGTCTCAAGTTAGTAGGTCCGGCCTTACACATGGGTTCCTCAAGTTAGTGAGTCCGGATTCCCTAATTATATTGTCTCATGAGATGGAATCCTCCACGTTAGTAAGACAAGGTTTCTATAAACAATCTCCTTGACCCTTTACTATGTGCCCACATACGACTCTAGCTTAGTGGATCCACCTAGATAGCTATGTACGAATAATTACACCTTAGGCAAGTGTTAATCCTCTTTTTTGGGTGTGGTAGTAGAACACCGGATTCCATGTAGCTCACATGGTCTCATGTCGGTTATTGCACCTCTTTCCCTAATGTAAAAATAAATGAACAAGTTAAGTATGTGAAATATCAATAGGGTTGTCTTGAAGGAAACCACATAGGGTGAGGGAGGGTATGGGACTTCTCTCATTTATTGAACATGTGGGATCCAAAGAGATGGTTCTAGTAGTGTTCTTTTATCATTATGATTATGTTGATAAGCCATGAGTAGTATTCATGCATTAATCATGTTATGATGACTTTAAGATAATATGTTGTAAGTATGAAGTGGGCTGCTTAATGTAATACTTAGCCTTGGATAGGATTATGGGGTTCTATTATTGGCATTGCACAAGTATTGCTTGTGTGATCTACATGTTGGGTTGCTATTATGTTGAATTGAATTATTATGCTTCTTATATATGCATGTTGAGTTAAATTGATGAATGCATGATTTTGACCAAATTGTCTTTTTCTCATGCGTTGATGATTTTTGTGCATAGCAGCCATACTTAGTATATGTTGTTTGTACTTACCCATATTTTGTATCTTTTTCCCAAACTTTTTAGGATTGGGCCATTGAGAAGATTTGTGGTTATTGAAGAAGAAGAAGACTAGGCTATTTCCTAAGTCAATTGGTAAGTCCTCATGAGTTCCGAGGATAGATCCACTCATCAAGTATTATTAGTTTTGCATATGTTTTGAGACAATTATTCCATTCTCATGTGGAGACTTCATTGTAACCTAAACTGCATATTGTAATAGACTAAGGAATTTACCTTAACTATTGTGATTCATACTCTTGTAGATGGTTTATATGTGAGATGAGACTTTAGACATCTATATGATTTGTTATGCTAAAAGGGAAGTCTATGTACTCTTTGTACGTGAGAGTCTATGTAAACTCCATATGTAACGTTTTAAATTTTTGTGCATTTTGGACCTATGATGTGCTATGATGTATGCTAAGGGCTTGTCTTAGTCTTCACAGAGGACGATGCCAGTTATGCCAACAGGTACTTTAGGTCGTAACAAACTTGGTATCAGGGTGTTAGGTTAAAGTAAACCTTAAGATTGATGTCTCACTAAACCACATCTATGTAGGGTCTTATTCATATTTGTGAAGCGCGTCACACTTATGAATGAGAGACTATGTGATGCTTAGGAAGTTTCACTCTCCTGTTATTCCTTAGTCCTTCCAAAGAGTATTAACTCTATCTAGTCCTTTTCTTCTAATCTTTTTAATGTTATTATAGTCAATGATTACAAGGAGGAACAATGCTCGAAGGGTAGGAGAGGAGAATTTGAATGAGGCAATTCCCCCTCATGCTCCTCAAAACCCTCAAGTTCCTATTGAAGAAGGGGATATGTCTAATGTTGAGATAAGGTCGTCCATTCATAGCTTCAATCAAGTGTTGGCTACTCAAGTTGTTAGAGATGCAATGGTGCAAGTGAAACCCAATACTAATATCACCACTTCAAGGATTAGGGATTTCACAAGGATGAATCCCCCTACTTTCTATGGTATTAAGGTGGATAAGGACCCACAAGGGTTCATAGATGAATTGTTCCAAGTTCTTGATTCAATGGGTGTTTCTTCTTTAAAAAAAGGCGGGACTAGCCTACTACAAACTCAAAGATGTGTCTCAAGTGTGGTATGAGCAATGGAAGGATGGGATGCCGGTTATAGAAGTCCAGATTACTTAGGGAGCCTTCAAAACAACTTTTATTGGTATGTTTTTTCCCTTGGAACTAAGGGAGAGTAAAATGCTAGAACTCGTCAATCTACGTCAAGGGGGTATTAGCGTAAAGGAGTATAGCCTCAAGTTCACTCAACTATCAAACCATGCTCCTACTATGGTGCGGATTTTAGTGGCAAGATGAACAAATTTTTCACAGGGATATCCGGTCTTGTGGTTACTGAATGTAGGTCAGCTGTGTTAATTCCTAACATGGACATCTCTCGTCTCATGGTTCATGCTGAACAAATTAAGGAGCAAAAGCTTAAGCAAGTTGGTAGGGATTTGAAGAAGGTGAGAACCGAAGAGAGGAATTCTTCTAACAATAGGTTTGAGGTTCAAGACAAACCACGATTCAAAAGGAGGTTTTCCAACCAAGAACCTCCTAATGCTCCAAGGTTCAACAAGAGTAAGGTGTATACTCCCAATCCCTAAGTGGGGGAAAGGTGGTGGTTCTTATGTTGAGAAGCCTCTTTGTTCAAAATGTGGTAGGAAGCATGATGGTAAGTGCCTAGTTGGCACGGGTGATTTCTATGGTTGTGGTAAGAGTGGTCACATGAATAGAGATGGACCTATGATGAATACTCAAGGAAGGGAAAGTTCTGAAGCTTATGTAAGTGCCCCAAATTTGGATGATCCTAAGAAGAATCGCTTTTATGATCTCCAAACCCGAACTGATCAGAGAGCTCACCGGACATGGTCACTGATATGATAAAGTTATTTTTCTTTAACGTATATGCTTTATTGGATCTGGGAGATAAATTGTCATTTGTTACCGCTTTTGTAGACATGAAATTTTAAATACTAACTGACATATTAGATAAACGTTTTTTTGGTATATACCCAATGGGTGATTCTATGGTGGTTAACATACTAGAAATTTGACCTACTGCCACGCATTTTTGGCAACACATGTACAACCATTGATATATATTAGCTATTGCAACGGTTATGACTATCATAATATATCAAGCGATCAAATACAACAATAATAAAAAATAATTGTGGCATCATTCTTACAACCGTTGGTATAAATTTTCTAAGGCAAAACACTTTACAAACGTCGCAATAAAAGACTCTGTGGTAAAAGTTATTTTAGTGAAAAAAATATTTTAGTTAATTCGCGAATTTTATTCCCGAAATATATATTTCCCTCCACTGCTAGAAATTAGTTAAATTGCCATTTATTTCGTTTAGGGTTACAACTTTGGTCTTCTTCTTGCAAAAGGATTTCTGAAAAATGGAAAGAATAACATGTTCTTCGGTGAATCACAGTATATTTCTTAAACAAGATCCGGTCTTCTTCTTCTTCATAGTGAGGTAGTCTTCTTCTTCTGTTTCACAAATATTTTTCTTCATCTCCGTTGGTCTTATTCTCCTACAGTAATCTTCTTTGACCGCATTTTTTTGCATATAAAGGTATACTTTTTTTAAGTTCCTCAATCTACTCCATTATTTCTATGTCCCATTGTCTCTAATTTGTTATGCATATAATATTCAGTACAATCTGAAACTCCATTGAAGGTTTTCTCAATAGTCTTAAAGAATTACAAGTGGGTTTGTTTGCAATTTATGTTATTTTTTCAAATTTAGGTCAGTGATGTAAACTACTTGTTATTTTGATTTTGTATTTCTGATTTGTTGAATATTTTGTGAACTCTCTGCGAAAGTTTATTAAGAAGCTTGGTTTCGATTTTATTAGTATAATCTAGAAATATAGATTTTTCTCATCCAAAATATAAAAATTCATCCTCTGAAACAAGGTTATTTTTCAGTTTTTCCTCGGATTGGAGACTCTTTTGCTATCCAAAGATCATGAAAATCAGCTCGTGGTCGTGGAAGCTTGTGGCTAGCTCATGCTCATCCCAGTGTCGCTGCACCAAAGAAAGTAGTTCCTTTTCCTTGAATTTTTTTCCAGTTTTCAGAATTATAGATTAAACTTTGAATATTCTTCTATATGTTCTAGTTCCTTTGCTGAAATTTTTATTAATTCATCGATTTGTGTGACTCAATCTGAGTATGTTGAAATCTAATCATTTAGTTTGCTTTCTATATTAGTTGATGCATTTTCTAGTTCTCATTTCTGTTCCTTAGGGTGATTTCTATTCCTGTTTGAATTTCCTTCAATATTAAGTTTACCTCTTAAATTAATGTGTCTAAAATTTGTTTATGGTTTGAATCATATACTCCATATTTGATTATTGCAAATGTCGGTCTTGTTATCTATAATGTTACGGTTTGCATGTTAATGGATGTAAACATTCATTATGACTAATTGCTATTTAAAAAGATTGGATATTTTGATTTTTTCTGAATTAGTTTTCGAATTGGGCTTTTATTTTAATATCCAAGTTAAAAGTAGTAATAGTATTATCGGCCATTATATAAAGTATTCGGTCATTATATAAAGTGTTTTGTTTTTTAGCGTCGGTCAGATAAAGTAAAGGCCATTATATGTAAAGTATTTTGTTTGTTAGTGTCGGCCAAAGAAAATTAGGCCATGTGTAAAACTTTATTAAAGTAGTGTCGGCCACTTATATTGGCCAAGCATGTAAGTTTGATTGTATAAATAGAGGGTTCTTCCCTCATAAATAAAATAGAAAAAGAAGAAGTTATAACAATTCTCTACTCTCTTTCTAGAATCCGCTTCCATCCCTCTAATTGGTATCAGAGCTAGTTAACAAAAATAAGCTATGGAAAACAAATATAAATCAAAAAATCTACAAAAGCAGGTATAGTCATTTAAGATCATTAGTAGCTAAATTAATTTAATCCTGATAATCTCTTGTTACTTATAATTATTTATCATGTTTTAATAATGTTATAATAACCATCTTTAGAAAGTTTTCTACAGAAATATTCTGCGAATAGGTATGCCCAGACTATGTCATCCTAAGGTTGAAACCGATAGGCAGGAAGGCTGTTTAGGGGAGTAAACAGAGTTGAGGCGCTGTTAGGGTAACTGATCAAAGAAGAAAACTGTAATAGTGACCAGACGAGATGATTATTAAACCATTATTATTACATAATAAATAAGTATAATTTATTAAGAGGTTGGAAGGAATAAAATTTTAGTGAAAATGAAACTGATTAAAATGAACTCTTACTTACTTGATGATGATGTTAATTATAAGATATTAATACTTTATATATTGAAAAATCTGAATACTGATATAAAAAGAATAATTTATGATAAATTATTAACATATGAGGTAATAGAAGTAACAACTAAAGGTTGGGCTGAATTAGTTATACAAGATGATTTTTATGATAATAATTTTGAGATAGATTTTATAAGATGATATAGAATTATTCATAGATCAATGATAAATTACATGTACTTACAATATTGGAAAGAAACTAAAGAAAACATAAATCAACTTGAAAAATTATTAATTGAACATTTGTATATGTATCTAAGAACTCGAGAAAATGAATATTTAGAATATATTGCAAACAACACAAATCAAATACAACAATTAGATCTACTTAAAAAAGAATATTATAAAAAAATATTTTTATTCTTAAAAACATGAAGAATAATACAACATCAAGTAAAGTAACTAAAATAACAAAAACTAAAATAGAAAGAAAAGTGCGAAAAATATGGAAAAAGTTAAAACCCCTATACATAGAATATGAACTATCACAACTTACTAAAACAAGTAATGATAAGACAAATCATTTGATAAACATAATTTCAAAAACATAATATAAATATGTTTGTTATTTGAAAAAATGATATGAACAGAGAAATATATAAGCAACAACTGATAGAAAAAATAGGTGAAAAAAGACAAGAACTACAACATAGGAAATAAAGATTAAAAGAAAATATCTTAGCAGGAGTATGTAAAAAATCAATATTAGCACAAAGAAAAGTTATATTTATTTTAGAAATACAAATAGATTGCCTTGAATATAGGTTACAACATAATATAATTTGTAAATTATAATGAATAAAGAAGAATTTGCTGTAGACGAAAAGACATATGAAAACCAAGATGGATTAACAATAAAAATAATATTTTCAAATTTAGGAAGAAGATATAAAAAAAATAGGAAATAACTTATATTTAATGTTAGAAAAAGAAACAGTGAAATTAGAAGATAGTCTAACAACTATGATAAGAATAACAAAAGAAAATGAAGAAATAGATAAATCAAAAGAAATTGAAAAAATAAGAATGCAAGCAAAGCAGGAAGTACAACATCTAGAAGACATAAAAAATACAAAAATAAGTGAATTAGACAAAGAATTAGCTATGTTAAAATTATTATATGAAATTAAACAAAAAGAAAAACAAATAGAAAAAGATAAAGAATTTGAATTAACTAATGAGATAAATGAGATGAAACAAAAATTAAATGAAAATCTTTAAGTAAATGAGACAGATGAAGTAAATGAATCAGATACAATAAATGAGCAAAACTCATAAATAAGTGATATAACAAATAAATAAGCCGAAAAAATTAGAAATAAACGCAGGAGATATGAATCGACCTAGCACACCAAGAGTTGAAACCCTGGATAATAGTCCTAGAACTAGTCCTAGATGGACACCACCAACATATTATAGAAAAAATTATGAACAATCAGATAGAACGAACGCAATATGGAATAGCAGATTAAATAAAAAATGGACACCTAAACCAATAACTGAACAATATAATTTCTTGGATCTAGATTGTGTTACAGATATGAATAAAGCAATATTACAATGGATAGGGGATATATCTAAACAACTAATTGATAACAAAATAACAACAAGAGAAACGCCAAAATATATAGAAAGAACATTTGTAGGAACAACAAAATTATGGTTAGAAAATTTACCCCTTGAAAGTCTAGAAACACTTAGAAGTGATAAAAAAAATAGATGGATTTCCATCAACAACAAATATAGATATACTAGATAAATATGAATTAGCAATAAGAAATGAATTTAGTAGTATGACCACAGATATAAGAGAACATAATAGAGAAAAAACAACAAATAGACAACTTATGACAAAATTAGCTATATTTAAAATGTGTTACATAGAAGAATATACATGTGCATTTAAAGAATATTATTACAAAGCAAGATATAATATAAATGAAGCAAAAGAAATAAGACAACAATATTTTACAAAGTTACCATAACCATTCAGTAGAAAAATAATTAAAAATTGGAATAATGAAGGATTAACAGATACTTTAGGAGGTAGAATAAAATTTTTACATCAATGGTTTATACAACTATGTGAAAAACAAAAACAAAAAATAAAAATGAAAAAAGTATTAATTAAAAATTTAGCCTGTTGTTAAGATAAAACAGCACCACAGTTTGGATGTACAAATAAATATTATAAAAAGCAAAAACCTAAAAGATATAAAAATTATAGAAAAACTAAAACTAGGTATAAATATAATAAACCAAGACAAAGTTATTATGCAAAAAAATTATAAAATAAAAAGACCATATAGACCAAAAAGAAAATTATCCCAATGTACTTGTTATAATTGCGGAAAGATAGGACACTTAGCTAAAGACTGTAAGCTACCTAATAATCCAAAAAGAAAACAAATTGCAGAAATAATTATAGATAATGATGAATATATGCAAATAGAATATATAGATTATGAATTAAGCAAAAATGATAGTATATATGAAGTATCAGATATAGAATTTGAAAAAGAAGAAGAGAATACTGATATAGATGTAGTGGACGAAGAAATCTAATGTCTGAAGATGATATAAAAATCATATCTAAAGAAGAATATCAAAATGAAGAATTATCAGAACAAAAAATCATATTTGATAATACAATATTTGAACAAATAAAAGGAAAAGAATTAGACTTAAGTGTTGAAAAAGAACTTGAAATACCTACTTTGAGAAATTGGTTTAAAAGACAAAAGGAAGAATACTATGTAGTTAGTCAGAAAGAACATATTATAGATTGTAAATATACAAAAGGAAAAGCACAGATACCTATACTAAATAAAAGAATAATAAATAAAGAAATACAAGATATAAAAGCTAAAACACCTATAAGATATGTACATTTAGGAGGAACAGAAATATTAATAAAAGCTTGTTGTAGAGAAGGAATAGATACACCTATTGAAATATATTTAGCAGATTATAGAATTATACACCCTATAGAAAAAAGCGTAATAAGTGCAGTAAGAGGAAACCTAATATACTAAAAATTTAAATTTATAATAAGTGTCAACTATTCAGTAGCATTAACAGATAGAAATATAGATAAATCATTAGTATTATATTGGAAAATGTCTAGAATAGAGTTAGCACTAGGAAGTAAAATTTTACAACAAGATGTAAAAACTTATATATACTAACGACAAAACACAAAGTAACAGCGAGAAATAAAATTAGAAAATCCCTTTGAAAAAATAATTACTATAATAGATAATAATGACTATAGTTATAAAGAAATTGACATAGAAGAAGATTTAGAAATAGTAAAAGAAAGATTGAGTACTTCAAGCGTACTAAATACATTAACAAGAACTACCTCATCAAGAATGAGTACATCTAGAAGAAACTATAAAATTCCACAAAATTTATTAGAAGATATAACACTATACCATTATTTTATAACACGAATAATAGACCAAAGAAGATATAAAATTTTAATAAATACAAGACAAGAATAAAATTACATAACAAGAGAATTAGTATTAGAAACAGAAATTATAAAAACAGGACAATTATGCCCCGGAATACTTAGTGAGATATTAAATACAAACGAAGAAATAACGGAAAAAGAAATAATTATAGGAGGAATACCCTTAATAATACCATTTAAAATTTACCAAGGAAATAAGAATATTACATTAGGAATAAAATTGTTAGAAAAAGTTAAACCATATAATATAGAAAACGAACAATTAACAATAACCTATCAAAATAAGAAAGTAATCATTAAAAGAACAAAATGAATAATGAAAATATTTATACTTGCAAAATTATTGTTGAAGGATATCACAACAGATATTATACCACTATGATAGATACAGGAGCAGGAGCAAACATATGTAAACATAATTGTTTACCAAAAGATAAATGGGAAAGATTAATGTCACGACCCAAAACCGGGCCGCGACTGGCACTCACACTTACCCTCCTATGTGAGCGAACCAACCAATCTAAACCTTAACATTTCAATGTAATATCAACATAAAGTAATGCGGAAGACTTAAACGCATTAATAAAAATCAATAACTATTATTATCCCCAAAATCTGGAAGTCATCATCACAAGAACATCTATCTCAAATTACTAAATCTAAGAGTATCTAAGAAACTAAACATAAATAGAAAGCTAGTCTATGTCGGAACTTCAAGGCATCAAGACATGAAGAAGAAGATCCAGTCCAAGCTAGAAGCATTAGCTCACCCTGAATTCCTGAGTAATGAAGACTGGCTAGAGTTACTGTTGAGTCGAAGATGACGGCACGTTTGCTGCACTCCACAAATGAACAAGAAGAAAACATAAAAGTAGGGGTCAGTACAAAACACGGGTACTGAGTAGATATCATCGGCCAACTCAAAATAGAAATTGATATATACCAAGTAATATCATAAAATCAACTATGATACTCAACATGTAGCAACAACAAGTACTATATCATTAACAATTACCGTCAAGTTCACACATGAGGACTCAAGCCTCAATACCATACTCATTTGGGAAATATGTCCATTAGATTGAGTATATTAACATCTTTCAAGATTCATTATCTTTATTTCTCTTGTGTCGGTACGTGACATTCCACTCCCTCATATTCATTAATCCTCTTGTGTCGGTACGTGACACTCCGATCCCCTACTACTATGTGTCGGAACATGACACTCCGATCCCCTAAATCTACGTGTCGGTTCGTGACACCCGATCCCCTAAAGCTACGTGTCGGTTCGTAACACCCGATCCCCTAAATCTATGTGTCGGTTCGTGACACCCTATCCCCTAAATATATGTGTCGGTTCGTGACACCCGATCCCCTAAATCTACGTGTCGGTTCGTGATACCCGATCCCCTAAATCTACGTGTCGGTTCGTGACACCCGATCCCCTAAATCTCCTTCTATCAATTCATCAAGCCTTCTTTCTTACCAAGGCATCATCAATCTCATTATTTTAGTTCATCACGCCTTGTTTTATACCAAGGCCTCATCATTAACAAGAGATTAGGTTTTTATCAGGATTTGGGATTCAATAGCTTCATCATGCTTAATATAATCACAATTATATAATCACGTTCATGCAAGCATACAATTAAGCACATAGCAGGGTTTACAATACTATCAATACATATCATTCGCTATTAAGAGTTTACTACGAATAGCATGAAAACCACAACCTATCTCCACCGAAGATTCGTGATCAAGCAAGCGATTTCCCAAGCTTTGTGTTTTTCCTCTCGTTCGATCCTCTCTCTATCGTTTCTCTTTCCTTCTCTTTGTTATTTTTATTTTCTTTATTCAAACCCTCTTTGTTTTACCCTAATTAGTATATAATTAAGAATAAAAGATGGCAATAATAACCCACTAATTAACTTAAGGTTACCTCTTTTAACCCCCAAGTAATTAGACTTATTAACATTAACCCACTAACTTTATAATTAAAGCATGAATAGTCAAAAACGTCTCTTAAAACGTATAAAGAAATCCGACCCAGACTGGGATTGCGCAACCTGCGACAGCCCATCGTGCCTGCGACGGTCCGTCCTGCAGGTCGTCGGAAGGTCCAGAGAGTGGATTTCCACTGAAGGCCTTGTGACGGTCCGTCACACCTGTGACGGTCCGTCTTGCCATTTCGTTACGAAGTTCAGAGAGTCGATTTTCAGTACCCAAATTTCAGATTTTCTAAGTGTTTTGAAACGAGACCCTGCGACGGTCCGTCGTGCCCATGACGGTCCATCGTGGGTTCCGTCGTCTCAGCCTGTTTTTCAAGAAATAAAATCCGCTGCTCAAAACGACTAAACAGGTCGTTACAATAGATACCAATTTACCCATCGTTCGTCCTTGAACGATCACAAGAAGGAAAACAAGGGCGAAAAGGAGTACTTGTATCTGTAAACAGATGTGGGTATCTTTCTCGCATATCTGCCTCGTTCTCCCAAGTGGCTTCTTCAACGGGTCGATTCTTCCATTGAACTTTGATGGATGCAATCTCCCTTGATCTCAACATGCGAATTTCTCTATCTAGAATGGCAACAGGTTCCTCCTCATAAGACAAATTCTCATCAAGCAAAACTTAATCCCAACGGATAATGTAGTTTCCATCCCCATGGTATCTTTTCAACATAGATACATGGAATACCGGATGCACTCCGGACAGCCCTGGAGGCAAGGCTAACTCATAAGCCACCTCCCCTACTCGCTTAAGTACTTCAAATGGACCAATATACCTTGGGCTAAGTTTACCTCGCTTACCAAACCGCATCACCCCTCTCATGGGCGAAACCTTCAACAAGACTTGTTCACCCTCCATGAACTCTAAGTCTCTAACCTTTCGATCTGCATATTCTTTTTGCCGGCTTTGCGCAGCCAAAAGCTTTTCTTGAATAGATTTCACTTTATCTAACGATTCCCTCAGAAAGTTAGTACCCCAAGGTCTAACTTCAAATGCATCAAACCACCCAATGGGAGACCTGCATCTTCTCCCATATAGTGCCTCAAATGGGGCCATATCAATGCTTGAGTGATAGCTATTGTTGTAGGAGAACTCTGCTAAGGGTAAGAAGCTATCCCACTGACGACCAAATTCTATCACACATGCACGAAGCATATCCTCCAACACTTGAATCGTTCGCTCAGACTGACCATCGGTCTGAGGATGGAACGGAGTACTAAGGTCCAACCTAGTACCTAATTCTGTATGCAATGTTTTCCAAAATTTAGAAGTAAACTACGTACCTCTATCTGATATGATGGACAGTGGAACCCTATGCAACCGAACAATTTCTGAGACATAGATTTTGGCTAACTTCTCTGCATTGTAAGTCACCTTGACCGGAATGAAATGAGCAGACTTAGTTAACCTATCAACAATCACCTTAATAGAGTCATACTTACCCATTGTCTTTGGAAGACCAACCACGAAATCTATTGCAATCCTTTCCCACTTCCATTCAGGAATGGGCATTCTCTAAAGTGTTCCTCCGAGCCTTTGGTGTTCATACTTTACCTGTTGACAGTTTGGACATTTGGCAATAAAATCCACAATATCACGCTTCATTCTACTCTACCAAAAGTGTTGCTTTAGGTCATGGTACATCTTGGTTGCACCCGGATGTATCGAATACCTTAAACTATGAGCCTCTGTCAGAATAGTGTTGAATAAATCATCGACGCGGGGTACACATACAATTCCCTTAATCCTCAAAAGACCTTCCTTATCGATTGTCACTTCTTTAGCCTCTCCTTGCAACACTTTATCTCGGATCCAGATCAATTTTTCATCATTAAACTGCTTTCCCTTCATCTTGTCAAGGAAGGAGGATCTTGCCTCCACACAAGCTAAAAATCCTCCCTTCCCATTTACTTCTTATCTCATAAGGTTGTTAGCCAAAATCTGAACTTCTCTAGCCAATGGGCGTCTAGAAGCTTGCAAGTGAGCTAGACTTCCCATGCTTCCCTCCTTTCTACTTAAAGCATCCGCTACAACATTCGCCTTCCCCGGATGATACAAAATAGTGATGTCGTTGTCCTTCAGTAGTTCCATCCATCTCCTCTGCCTCAAGTTCAAATCTTTCTGAGTAAAGACATATTGTATGCTACGATGATCCGTATAGACCTCACACTTAACCCCATATAAATAGTGTCTCCATTGCTTTAATGCAAACACTACCGCGGCCAATTTCAAATCATGAGTTGGATAGTTACGTTCATGCACTTTTAATTGTCTTGAAGCATAAGCAATCACATTCTTCTCTTGCATTAGCACTGCACCCAAACCCGAATAGGGTGCATCACAATAGACAATGAGATTCTTACCTTCCACTGGCAAGGTGAGAATTGGTGCAGTAGTCAACAGAGTCTTGAGCTTCTGAAAGCTTTCCTCACACTCATCCGACCATACAAATGGAACATTTTGCTTAGTCAAGTTCGTCAGTTGGGAAGCAATAGAAGAGAATCCCTTAACAAATCGGCGGTAGTAGCTAGCTAACCCAACAAAGCTCCTTATTTCTGACACATTAGTAGGTCTTACCCAATTCTTCACTGTCTCAATCTTAGAAGGATCCACCATTACTCCATCCTTAGAAACCACGTGCCCCAAGAAGGACACTGCATCTAGCCAAAACTCACACTTAGAGAACTTGGCATAAAGCTTTTTCTCCCTCAACATTTCCAATACAATTCTCAAATGCTCCTCATGTTCCTTCTTACTTTTAGAGTATACCAGTATATCATCAATAAACACGATCACAAAGAGATCCAAATATGGCTTAAAAATCCCATTCATCAAGCTCATGAACGCAGCAAGGGCATTCGTAAGACCAAAAGACATCACTACAAATTTGTAATGCCCATAACTGGTTCTAAAAGCGGTCTTTGGCACATCCGTTGCCCGTATTTTCAATTGATGATAGCCGGATCTCAAGTAAATCTTAGAGAAGACACAAGCACCTTGTAACTGATCGAACAAGTCATCAATGCGAGGAAGAGGATACTTGTTCTTTATGGTTACCTTTTCAACTACCGGTAGTCTATGCACATCCGGAAACTCCCATCCTTCTTCTTTACAAACAAAACCGGAGCACCCCAAGGAGATGCACTTGGTCTAATGAAGCCCTTGCTCAACAACTCTTGAAGTTGGGCTTTTAACTCTATTAACTCCGCGGGAGCCATTCTATAAGGGGGTATCGAAATGGGGCGAGTACCCGGTTCAAGATCAATACAGAAATCGATATCCCTATCTGGTGGCATACCAGGAAGATCTGCAAGGAACACATCCAGAAATTCACGGACCACCGAAACTGACTCAATCGAAGGTACTTGGGTAGTGTCATCCCTGAGATATGCCAAGAAAGCTAAACACCCTTTACTAACCATTTTCTTAGCACGAAGAAAGGAGATGATACGCACCGGATTGGAAGTGTAGTCACCCTCCCACACTAACAGATCTGTCCCAAGCTTGGCTAATGTCACCGTTTTAGCATTACAATCCAAGATCGCAAATTGCGGAGAAAGCCAAGTCATACCCAGAATTACATCAAAATCAACCATTTCTAAGATAATCAAATCTACATAAGTGTTGCTCCCCATAAAGTTCACCAAACAAGACCTATATACCTTTTAAACTACCACAGACTCACCCACCGGAGTAGAAACACGAATAGGCGTATCAAGAAATTCACAATGTAAATTTAGACCATTAGCAAATGAGGAAGATACATAAGAAAATATGGATCCAGGATCAAACAATACAGAAGCCATCCAATCACAAACTAGAAGATTACCTGTGATGACAGCATCAGATGTCTCCGACTCCGATCTCCCAGGGAAAGCATAATAATGGGCCCTTTCGTTTGTTTGTCCGTTGCACCTACCATGTTGTGATATTGTGGCTCCAGTTTGCCCATCACCCCGGCCGTTTTGGTGACCACCATTACATCGACCACCACGTCCTCTAGAATAACGTCCTCTACCATGACCACCTCTACCTCTAGCTATTGGGGGTCTATAACTCTGTTTGCGACAATTCCTCCTAATATGTCCAGTCTCCCCACATCCATAACACTCTCTAGAGTCAAGCATAGGTCTCTCAGAGAAGTGTTGGTCGGTCTGAGGTGGACCCCCAACTACAGTCTGTAGTGAAGACTTAATGGGTCGAACTGAGTAACTTCCGGAACCCTGTCCTCTAGAGTAAGAACCATTGAACTCTCCTCCCTTTCAAAACCTCTTTGATGTCGATGTCATGGTGAATTCATCTGGCTTCACTCCTTCCACCTCTATCATGAAATCTACCACTTCTTGGAAGGATTTTGCCGTAGCCGCTACCTGTAAGGCTGAAATCCGCAACTCTGACCTCAACCCCTTCACAAAACGACGAATCCGCTCTTGTGGACTGCAACAAAGTTGGGTGGCATATCTGGATAGTGCACGAAACTTAGCCTCATATGCATTGACCGACATCCTACCTTGCTCTAGGCTCAAGAACTCATCCCTTTTCCTATCCCTCAAAGTCCGGGGGATATACTTCTCCATAAACAAGCTAGAGAATGAGGCTCAAGTCATAGGTGGTGCCTCTGTTGGTTGACATTCAACATGTGACCGCCACCACATTTTGGCGTTCCCTTGAAACTGATAACTCACGAACTCAACACCAAACCATTCTACTATACCCATCTTGTGTAGTAGCTCATGACAGTCAACCAAAAAATCGTAAGCATCCTCAGATTCAGCACCCTTGAAGACTGGAGGTTTCAATTTCAAGAACATACTGAAAAGTTCATGCTGATCATTTGTCATTATAGGCCCAGTAGTCAGACGTGGAAACGTGCCTATGTCCAATTAGGCATCCATACGAGGAGCCATAGTGGCTACATGTTGTACCTATGAAATCGGAGGTGTTGGTGCAGAAAGCACAGGAGGTGCCTGACCCTGATCAGACAACCCACTAAGATAAGTGAGAACCTGATTGATCATCTCTAGGGTAGGTTGGGGTGGCAATTCCTCATTTTGCACTTGTTCATTCTCCCCTTCCTCACCCTCTCTTACCACTTCCTCAGTCAGTGGAGGAGTCACCGCCCTAGTATCAGATGGGCTAGGTGCTCGTCCTCTTCCTCTAGAGGACGTCCTCCCACGACCTCTACCACGGCCTCTTGCCGCTACTCTTTCTCGAGCTACAGCCCCAGTGGCTGGCTCGGACGCTTCTTGTCTTGCCGATGTTGGTGTTGGCGCAGTTGTTGCTCTAGTTCTAACCATCTGCGAAACAGAGTGAAGATGGTCAAATACCAATTTGTATCACCTAGATACCAATTGGACCCAAGTAATAGCACGAAAGAAAGAAAGAAAGAATGGAATTTTCCTAAAGTCTTATAGCCTCTCAAAGAAAAGTAAAGGCGTCCTCCTACCGTTCCTTAAGACTCTACTAGACTCGTTCTTGTGTGATGAGACCAACGAACCTAATGCTCTGATACCAAGTTTGTCACGACCCAAAACCGGGCCGCGACTGGCAGCCACACTTACCCTCCTATGTGAGCGAACCAACCAATCTAAACCTTAACATTTCAATGTAATATCAACATAAAGTAATGCGGAAGACTTAAACTCATTAATAAAAACCAATAACTATTATTATCCCCAAAATTTGGAAGTCATCATCACAAGAACATCTATCTCAAATTACTAAATCTAAGAGTATCTAAGAAACTAAACATAAACAGAAAGCTAGTCCATGCCGGAACTTCAAGGCATCAAGACATTAAGAAGAAGATCCAGTCCAAGCTAGAAGCATTAGCTCACCCTGAATTCCGGAGTAATGAAGACTGGCTAGAGTTACTGTTGAGTCGAAGATGACGGCACGTTTGCAGCACTCCACAAATAAACAAGAAGAAAACATAAAAGTAGGGGTCAGTACAAAACACGGGTACTGAGTAGATATCATCGGCCAACTCAAAATAGAAATCGATATATACCAAGTAATATCATAAAATCAACTATGATACTCAACATGTAGCAACAGCAAGTACTATATCATTAACAATTACCGTCAAGTTCACATATGAGGACTCAAGCCTCAATACCATACTCATTTGGGAAATATGTCCATTAGATTGAGTATATTAACGTCTTTCAAGATTCATTATCTTTATTTCTCTTATGTCGGTACGTGACACTCTGCTCCCTCATATTCATTAATCCTCTTGTGTCGGTACGTGACACTCCGATCCCCTACTGCTATGTATCGGAACGTGACACTCCGATCCCCTAAATCTACGTGTCGGTTCGTGAAACCAGATCCCCTAAATCTACATGTCGGTTCGTGACACCCGATCCCCTAAATCTATGTGTCCGTTCGTGACACCCGATCCCCTAAATGTACGTGTCGGTTCGTGACACCCGATCCCCTAAATCTACATGTCGATTCGTGACATTCGATCCCCTAAATCTCCTTCTATCAATTCATCATGCCTTCTTTCTTACCAAGGCATCATCAATCTCATTATTTTAGTTCATCACGCCTTCTTTTATACCAAGGCCTCATCATTAACAAGAGATTATGTTTTTATCAGGATTTGAGATTCAATAGCTTCATCATGCTTAATATAATCACAATTATATAATCACGTTCATGCAAGCATACAATTAAGCACATAGCAGGGTTTACAATACTATCAATACATATCATTCGCTATTAAGAGTTTACTACGAATAGCATGAAAACCATAACCTACCTCCACCGAAGATTCGTGATCAAGCAAGCGATTTCCCAAGCTTTATGTTTTTCCTCTCGTTCGATCCTCTCTCTATTGTTTCTCTTTCCTTCTCTTTGTTCTTTCTATTTTCTTTATTCAAACCCTCTTTCTTTTACCCTAATTAGTATATAATTAAGAATAAAAGATGGCAATAATAACCCACTATTTAACTTAAGGTTACCTCTTTTAACCCCCAAGTAATTAGACTTATTAACATTAACCCACTAACTTTATAATTAAAGAAGGAATAGTCAAAAACGTCCCTTAAAACGTATAAAGAAATCCGACCCAGACTGGGATTGTGCAACCTGCGCGGCCCGTCGTGCCTGCGACGGTCCGTCCTGCAGGTCATCGCAAGGTCCAGAGAGTGGATTTCCACTGAAGGCTCTGTGACGGTCCGTCCTGCCATTTCGTTACGAAGTTTAGAGAGTCGATTTTCAGTACCTAAATTTCAGATTTTCTAAGTGTTTTGAAACGAGACCCTGCGACGGTCCGTCGTGCCCATGACGGTCCGTCGTGGGTTCCATCATCTCAGCCTATTTTTCCAGAAATAAAATCTGCTTCTCAAAACGACTAAATAGGTCGTTACAATTAAAAACACTCATGGTAGTAACAGGATTTAATAATGAAAGAAACATGATCACACATAAAGCAAAAAATATAAAAATACAAATATGGGATAAAATATTAACAATAGAAGAAATATACAATTTTGAGTTTACAACGAAAGATATGTTATTAGGAATGCCATTTTTAGAAAAATTCTACCCACATTTAATAACAAAAACACATTGGTGGTTTACTACACCATGCGGAAATAAAATAGGAGCAGAAAGAGTAAATAATAAACAACGCAAACCTATAGGATGGATAAAAGGAAGTGAAAAAAATAAATCAAGAAAAGGAAAATATAAATAAAAAACAAATAACACAATTAGAAATTATAATATTTACAATAGACAAAATTTATCTATGTGTAATGGATTTTCATTATATAGTAATTCTAGTTGTTCGTTAATTATTTTCACTTTGTCTATTGTAAATATTATAACTTCTAATTGTTTTATTTGCTTTTTATTTATATTTTTCATTTCTTGATTTATTTTTTTCACTTCCTTTTATCCATTTTATAGGTTTGCGTTGTTTGTTATTTACTCTTTTTGCTCCTATTTTATTTCCGCATGGTGTAATAAACCACCAATGTGTTTTTGTTATCATACGTGGATAGAATTTTTCTAAAAATGGAATTCCTAATAGCATATCCTTCGTTGTACACTCAAAATTGTATATTTCTTCTATTGTTAATATTTTATCTCATATTTGTATTTTTATATTTTTTGCTTTATGTGTGATTATGTTTCCTTCATTATTAAATCATGTTACGACCATTGGTGTTTGTAATCTTTCCCATTTATCTTTTGGTAAACAATTATGTTTGCTTCTACTCCTGTATCTATCATAAAGGTATAATATCTGTTGTGATATCCTTCTACAATAATTTTTGCAAGTATAAATATTTTCATTATTCATTTTGTTCTTTTAATGATTACTTTCTTATTTTTACAGGTTATTGTTAATTGTTCGTTTTCTATATTATATGGTTTAATTTTTTCTAACCAGTTTATTCCTAATGTAATATTCTTATTTCCTTAGTAAATTTTAAATGGTATTATTACGGGTATTCCTCCTATAATTATTTCTTTTTCCGTTATTTCTTCGTTTGTATTTATTATCTCACTAGGTAGTCCGAGGGCATAATTGTCCTATTTTTATAATTTCTGTTTCTAATACTAATTCTCTTGTTATGTAATTTTCTTCTTGTCCTGTATTTATTAAAATTTTGTAACTTCTTTAATCTGTTATTCCTGTTATAAAATAATGGTATGGTGTTATATCTTCTAATAAATTTTGTGGAATTTCATAGTTTCTTTTAGATGTACTCAATCTTGATTAGGTAGTTCTTGTTAATGTATTTGGTACGCTTGAAGTGTACAGTCATTCTTTTACTATTTCTAAATCTTCTTCTATGTCAATTTCTTTATATCTATAGTCATTATTATCTATTAAAGTAATTATTTTTTCATCGGGATTTCCTAATTTTATTTTATCAATTTTATTTCTCGCTGTTACTTTGTGTTTTGTCGTTAATATATATAAGTTTTTACATCTTGCTGTAAATATTTTACTTCCTGGTGCTAACTCTGTTCCAGACATCTTCCAATATAATGCTAATGATTTATCTATATTTCTATCTGTTAATGCTACTGAATAGTTGACACTTATTATAAATTTAAATTTTTAGTATATTAGGTTTCCTCTTACTGCACTGATTATGCTTTTTTCTATAGGATGTATAATTCTATCATCTGCTAAATATATTTCAATAGGTGTATCTATTCCTTCTCTACAACAAGCTTTTATTTATATTTTTGTTCCTCCTAAATGTACATATCTTATAGGTGTTTAAGCTTTTATATCTTGTATTTCTTTATTTATTATTCTTTTATTTAGTATAGGTATCTGTGCTTTTCCTTTTGTATATTTACAATCTATAATATATTCTTTCTGACTAACTACATAGTATTCTTCCTTTTGTCTTTTAAACCAATTTCTCAAAGTAGGTATTTCAAGTACTTTTTCAACACTTAAGTCTAATTCTTTTCCTTTTATTTGTTCAAATATTGTATTATCAAATATGATTTTTTGTTCTGATAATTCTTCATTTTGATATTCTTCTTTAGATATGATTTTTATATCATCTTCAGACATTAGATTTCTTCGTCCACTACATCTATATCAGTATTCTCTTCTTCTTTTTCAAATTCTATACCTGATACTTCATATATACTATCATTTTTGCTTAATTCATAATCTATATATTCTATTTGTGTATATTCATCATTATCTATAATTATTTTTCTACTGAATGGTTATGGTAAATTTGTAAAATATTGCTGTCCTATTTCTTTTGCTTCATTTATATTATATCTTGCTTTGTAATAATATTCTTTAAATGCACATGTGTATTCTTCTATGTAACACATTTTACATATAGCTAATTCATTGTATCTGATTCATTTACTTCATCTGTCTCATTTACTTCAAGATTTTCATTTAATTTTTGTTTCATCTCATTTATCTCATTAGTTAATTCAAATTATTTATCTTTTTCTATTTGTTTTTCTTTTTGTTTAATTTCATATAATAATTTTAACATAGCTAATTCTTTTTCTAATTCACTTATTTTTGTATTTTTATTTCTTCTAGATGTTGTACTTCCTGCTTTGCTTGCATTCTTATTTTTTCAATTTCTTCTGATTTATCTATTTCTTCATTTTCTTTTGTTATTCTTATCATAGCTGTTAGACTATCTTCTAATTTCGCTGTTTCTTTTTCTAACATTAAATTTAAGTTATTTCTTTTTTTTTATATCTTCTTCCTAAATTTGAAAATATTATTTTTATTGTTAATCCATCTTGGTTTTCATATGTCTTTTCGTCTACTGCAAATTCTTCTTTATTCATTATAATTTATAAATTATATTATGTTGTAACCTATATTCAAGGCAATCTATTTGTATTTCTAAAATAAATATAACTTTTCTTTGTGCTAATATTGATTTTTTACATACTCCTGCTAAGATATTTTCTTTTAATCTTTCTTTCCTATGTTGTAGTTCTTGTCTTTTTTCACCTATTTTTCTATCAGTTGTTGCTTCTATATTTCTTTGTTCATATCGTTTTTTCAAATAACAAACATATTTATATTCTGTTTTTGAAATTATGTTTATCAAATGATTTTTCTTGTCATTACTTGTTTTAGTAAGTTGTGATAGTTCATATTCTATGTATAAGGGTTTTAACTTTTTTCATATTTTTCGAACTTTTCTTTCTATTTTAGTTTTTGTTATTTTAGTTACTTTACTTTATGTTGTATTATTCTTCATGTTTTTAAGAATAAAAATATTTTTTTATAATATTCTTTTTTAAGTAGATCTAATTGTTGTATTTGATTTGTGTTGTTTGCAATATATTCTAAATATTCATTTTCTCTAGTTATATACATATACAAATATTCAATTAATAATTTTTCAAGTTGATTTATGTTTTCTTTAGTTTCTTTCCAATATTGTAAGTACATGTAATTTATCATTGATCTATGAATAATTCTAGATCATCTTATAAATCTATGTCAAAATTATTATCATAAAAATCATCTTGTGTAACTAATTCAGCCCAACCTTTAGTTTTTACTTCTATTACCTCATATGTTAATATTTTATCATAAATTATTCTTTTTATATCAGTATTCAGATTTTTCAATATATAAAGTATTAATATCTTATAATTAACATCATCATCAAGTAAGTAAAAGTTCATTTTAATCATTTTCATTTTCACTAAAATTTTATTCCTTCCAACCTCTTAATAAATGATACTTATTTATTATGTAATAATAATGGTTTAATAATCATCTCGTCTGGTCACTACTGCTGTTTTCTTCTTTGATCAGTTACCCTAACAGCGCCTCAACTCTGTTTACTCCCCTAAACAGCCTTCTTGCCTATCGGTTTCAACCTTAGGATGACATAGTCTGGGCATACCTATTCGCAGAATATTTCTGTAGCAAACTTTCTAAAGATGGTTATTATAACATTATTAAAACATGATAAATAATTATAATTAACAAGATATTATCAGAAATAATTTAATTTAGCTACTCATGATCTTAAATGAGTATACCTGCTTTTGTAGATTTTTTGATTCATCTTTGTTTTCCATTGAGTATACCTGCTTTTGTAGATTTTTTGATTCATCTTTATTTTCCATAACTTAGTTTTGTTAACTAGCTCTGATACCAATTTGAGGGGTGCAAGCGGATTCTAGAAAGAGAGTAGAGAATTGTTGTAACTTCTTCTTTTTCTATTTTATTTATGAGGGAAGAACCCTCTATTTATACAATCAATTTTACATGCTTGGCCAATATAAGTGGCCGACACTACTTTAATAAAGTTTTACACATGGCCTAATTTTCATTGGCCGACACTAACAAACAAAATACTTCACATATAATGACCTTTAATTTATCAGACCGACGCTAAAAAACAAAACACTTTATATAATGGTCGAATACTTTATATAATGGCCGATAATACTATTACTACTTTACATAATGACCTTTTTTTTTGGCCGACAACAATTTTTTTTTTGCATATGTAGGTTCGGGGCTTATTATAAGTAGAATTTAAAATTTATTCTCTTGTCAATTAAATATGTTGGCCTTGCTATGTGTTTCCATCAGGGTGACTTATTTTTTTTTGTCAACAAGCATTCTGGGTTGGTTCTTCTAAAGGTAATTTATTTAAGTGTCATTGCTTCTGATCGAATTTTCGAGTGATTGGTTTAGTATGTATTTGGTTAGAGTTCAGTCGTTTGTGTTAGGTAGTGGAGCCTTATTAATTTTAGGTTTTCCTATTTATTTTCTATTTTAGGTTTTCCTATTTATTCTCTATTTTAGGTTTTCCAAATTATTCTCCGTAACCAAAAATACTCTGATTTATTAATATAAATATACCTCACCGCCGTGGAAGTTTACTCACGCGGTTTTACCACGAAATATTAGGTTTTCTCTTTCTCTCTCTAGATCTCTCATCTCTTTCTCTTGAAAGTTCTTGTGTTCTTCATTCATCTAGTGTGTGTGCGTGAATTCGATCCTAACAACTGGTATCAAAGCTAAGGAGATTCAACACGATCATAGAAGATGGATAGTTCGAAGCTTGGAATCGAGAAGTTTGATGGATCCGATTTCAGTTTCTTGAAGATGCAGATCGAAGATTATCTGTACCTGAAAGATCTTCACGAACCGTTGACCGGGGTGAAGCCGGAATCCATGACGAAGGAGAAGTGAAAACTCAAGGATCGCCAGGCTCTAGGGTTCATCCGGTTGACTTTGTCAAGAAACGTGGCGTTAAACATCGTGAAGGAGAAGACTACATCCGGTCTGTTGAAGGCACTGTCAAACATGTATGAAAAACCATCGGCTATGAACAAGGTATATTTGATGCGTAGATTGTTCCATTTACAGATGTCTGAAATTGGATTCGTTTCTGATCATATAAACGAGTTCAATATGATTATGAGTCAACTCAAATTTGTGGATATTAATTTCGAAGATGAAATTAAGGCGTTGATTTTGATGTCATCTCTGCCCGAGTCTAGGGATACTGTTGTTGTTGCGATTAGAAGTTCGCGTGGATCTTAGAAACAGATGTTTGATGAAATTCGTGATGTTGTTCTTAGCGAAAGTATTCACAAACGAGAAGTGGGAGATTCATCGGGCAGTGCTCTCAGCATTGATCGAAGGGGGAGAAGTAAGATGAAAGGCCAAAATCAACATGGTCGATCAAAATCAAAGAATCGAGTAAAATCACTGAACAGATCAAACGTGACTTGTTGAAACTATGGAGAAAAAGGACACTTTCGGACGAACTATACAAATCCAAAAAAGAAATAAAATAAGAAATTTGGAGAAGACAATGATTTTGTAAATTCAGCAGAGGACATTAGGGATACTCTAATCCTTAGTGTGAACAGCCCGGTTAAATCATGGATTTTGGATTCTGGTGCATCTTTCCATTTGTCTCCAAGAAAGGAGTTGTTTCAAAATTTCAAATCTGGAAATTTTGGAAAAATATATCTTGCTGACAATAAAGCCTTAGAGATTGAAGGAAAGGGGGATGTTTGCATAAAGACCACCTCGGGAAACCAGTGGACATTGGAGGATGTCAGATATATTCCTGGGATCAAGAAAAATCTGATCTCTGTTGTTCAGTTGGATAGCACGGGATATGCAGCAGAGTTTGGGAAAGGTTCGTGGAAGATCGTGAAAGGTGCTATGGTAGTAGCTCGTGGCACCAAATCTGTAACCTTGTACACCACTGCAGGGTGTATAAACACGACCGTTGTTGCTGAAGGTGTTTACGGTTCATGTCTGTGGCACAACAGACTTGGACACATGAGTACTAAAGGAATGAAGATGCTGGTTGCAAAAGGAGCATTAGAGGGTCTGAAGTCTGTTGATATGGGTCTTTGTGAGAGCTATGTTATGGGCAAACAGAAAAGAGTGGGCTTCACAAAGACTCCTAGAGAGCCAAAGAAAGTGCGGTTGGAAATGGTCCATAAAGATGTTTGGGGACCATCTCCAGTATCATCACTTGGAGGATCCAGATTCTATGTTACCTTCATTGATGATTTCAGCAGGAAGATATGGGTTTACTTCTTGAAGCATAAGTCAGATGTGTTTGAAACTTTCATGAAGTGGAAAGCTGAAGTTGAGAATCAGACCGGTTTGAAAGTAAAATGCCTAAGGTCTGACAATGGAGGAGAGTATAACAAATTAGAGTTCAAGGCATTCTGTGCAGCTGAGGGAATCAGGTTGATGAGAACAGTTCCTGGTAAGGCAAGATAGAATGAAATTGCTGAGAGGATGAACAGAACATTAAATGAGCGTGCAAGGAGTATGAGGATACAATGTGGGCTGCCCAAAACACTTTGGGCGGATGCTGTGAGCATTGTTGCATACTTGATCAACAGGGGACCATCAGTTCCTTTAGGGCTCAAGATTCCAGAGGAGGTGTGGACAGGAAAAGAACTCAAGTACTCACACTTGAGGACTTTTGGTTGCACTGCTTATGTTCATGTTGATCAAGAAAAGAGAGACAAGCTTGATGCCAAGGCTGTGAAGTGTTACTTCATAGGATATGGTTCTAATTTGTTTGGTTACAGGTTTTGGGATGACAAGAACAGAAAGATCCTGAGACATTATGACGTGACATTTGATGAGTCTGTCCTGTACAAGGACAGAGAGCAGAAGGTTCTAGAGATTACAAAGCAAGTGGGAGTTGAGGTTAAGTTGGAGAAGAGTAACCCCAGAGATGTCGAAGCAGATACTCAACCAACTCCTACTGAAGAATCTGAAGTGGAGCAAGGTAAACCTGAGCAAGTGTTAAGGAGATCATCCAGATCCATCAGGGCACCAGATAGGTATTCACCTTCATTACACTATCTATTGCTGACTGATGAGGGGGAACCAGAGTCTTTTGATGAGGCCCTACAGGTGGAGGATTCGATCAAGTGGGAGCAAGCCATGGATGATGAGATGAGGTCACTTGAGAACAATGACACATGGGTGTTGACTAAGTTACCTACAGGGAAGAGAGCTTTGCTGAACAAGTGGGTGTTCAGAATCAAGATTTAACAAGATGGCAAAAGAAGGTTCAAGGCTCGTTTAGTGGTTAAAGGATATTCACAAAGGAAAGGTATCAATTATGCTGAAATATTCTCTCTTGTTGTGAAGTTAAACTCTATTCGAATCTTGTTGAATATTGTTGCATCGGAAAATTTGCATCTAGAGTAAATGGATGTAAAAACAGTGTTTTTATATGGAGATCAGGACAAAGAGATCTATATGCAGCAACTGGAAGGATTTGTGGTTCCAGGCAAAGAACACATGGTGTGTAAGCTCACTAGGAGCTTTTATAGACTAAAGCAAGCACCAAGGCAGTGGTACAAGAAGTTTGACTCCTTTTTGACCAAGAGTGGATTCTACAAAGCTGAAAAGGATCCTTGTTGTTACTTCAAGAAATACACTGATTCATATGTCTTTCTACTCTTGTATGTGGATGATATGTTGATTGCAGGATCTAGTATGAGAGAGATGAACAATCTGAAGACAAGATTGTCTATAGCATTTGAGATGAAAGATTTTGGTCCAGCAAAACAGATTTTGGGGACGAAGATTTCTCGGGATAGATCTGCTGGCACTTTAAAAATATCTCAGCAGTTGTACATTGAGAAGGTGCTGAGCAGATTCGGGATTAATGATGCTAAAACCAGGACAACTCCATAAACAAATCACTTTAAATTGTCAAAGGAGTAGTCACCCAAGACTGCCGAGGAGCGTGATCACATGGCACTTGTTCCATATGCTTCAGCAGTTGGTAGTTTGATGTATGCTATGGTCTGCACTAGACCTGATATAGCACATGCAGTGGGAGTAGTTAGCAGGTACATGACAAACCCTGGGAAAGAGCATTGGGAAGCTGTGAAGTGGCTTCTGAGATATCTGAGAGGTACATCCAGTACTTCACTTTGTTTTGGCAAAGGCAAGGTGACTCTATAGAGTTTTGTGGATGCTGATCTTGGTGGGGATGTTGACTCGAGCAAGAGTACATCCGGGTACATTTACACCATAGGTGGAACAACAATTAGTTGGATGTCCAGGCTTCAGAAGTGTGTTTCTCTTTCATCTACTGAAGCTAAGTATGTCGCAATAGCTGAAGCTGGGAAAGAGATGATATGGCTGGCAGATTATTTTGAGGAATTAGGCAAGAAGCAGAGCGAGAAGATTCTTTACTAAGATAGCCAGCGTGCCATACAGTTGGTGAAAAATCCAGTCTATCATTCGAAGACAAAGCACATCAGAAGGTGATACCATTTTACTCGCAGGGAAGTGGAGGATGGTGATATGTGCTTGGAGAAGATAGAGGATGCAAAGAACCCGGCAGACATGTTGACGAAATGTGTTGATGTTGGAAAACTGAGGTTATGTAAAACCTCGGTTGGTCTTCTGTACTTGTTGCTACAGATGTTGCGGTGTGGTAAACATTTTGATGATGAAGAGATTTTTTTTGAGAATGTATTTTTTGGATGACTGAGTGAGTCTCCAAGTGGGAGAATTGTTAGGTAGTGGAGACTGATTAATTTTAGGTTTTCCTATTTATTCTCTTTTTTAGGTTTTCCTATTTATTCTCTATTTTAGGTTTTTCTATTTATTCTCAGTAACAAAAAATACTCTGACTTATTAATATAAAAATACCTCACCGCCGTGGAAGTTTACTCACGGGGTTTTATCATGAAATATTGGGTTTTCTCTTTCTCTTTCTAGATCTCTCATCTCTTTCTCTTGAAAGTTCTTGTGTTCTTCATTCATCTAGTGTGTGTGCGTGAATTTGATCCTAACAGTTTGTGCTTACCAATTTATGATATCTGATGGTTTATGAATCTTGTTATTATTTTCTCTCAAATCGGTCAGTCCTACACTTCTTACATGTGAGATTATTAATTGTATAACTTTAGTTTGATTTCATTTCTTATTCCTTATTGTGACAGCCATATACCTTATATAAAGTCCTTGGAAATTGCATATACAGATTTCTAAAGTTTTTAATTCGCTAGACCCTTCTTTGTTTAGCTTCTGATGGTTTTTCTCTTAAAATTGACATTTTAAATCTAGTTGAAACTATCTGATATCATATTCAAGAATCTTTCTCATTTACTGGTGCTAGGTTCTAGATGATTGATTTACTTCAAAGTAGCATTTGATGTAGATAAAGGCTAGCATTTCTTCTTCTACTAGTCCATTACTTGCTGACACTATAAGAAGCATTTGATATAGTACCCTTAAAGTTAAGTTAGGATGCTTATTCAAAAATAATGTTCAATCTCCATTTACTGCCCCATTCTTGTTTAATGTTGCAAGACTGATCACTTTAACTCCTAATTTATCAGGTCTAAGAATTAATTTTTATACTTTTCTATTAATACCATCTGCTAAAATGGCAAGACTACTGAAACCAAAACAAGGGATAACCACGTAGCCATTTAGATAGTATAATTTTTCAAAAACTTGGAGTAGATCCACATGATTTACTTCTAAAAAGAATCTTTATTTATGTATTATTGAACTCTCTTTTTTTTATGCTCATTTGCTATCTCTCTTTTATTGTTGTTAAGGGTCTACTGATAAAAAAATGTGTTTTTAATTTCTTGGTGATTATTTTTTCAGATTTGAATAGTCATGAGTCAACAAGAGCCTTCGAAAAGAAACAAAAGAGCAAAAAAGAACTTCGCTAAACCTGGATTATTATCTTTCTTGGCAAATAAAAAACAACGACTATTGACAACAAATGATATCGTTCAAGCTATAGAGTGAGGAAAGGACATCTTCTAAACTTAATTGCAGTACAACATCCAGGCGTAGCACCACAATATCAAGAAAGTGAACAATCTGAAGAAATTGGGCAATCTTTAGAGGAAAAACCTCCAAAGGAGCAGCCCGTAGAAGAGCATGTGGAAATTAATATATCATTCCTCCAACAAATGAACAATCTGAAGAACAAAGTAACATATAATCTTACAAACTTATTGAATTCATCCATGATTTCTAATTTTTCGTATTTTGTTAAAGTTGAAGGCCTTCCAACTCAAAACACAAGAGGCAAAACACAAATGCATAATGTACATAACCGACATGAGCACAAATTGATCACATTGAATTCGTTATATCAACCTGTTGGTCCTACTGATAAAATTTGTAACAGAGTTAAGTAGCTTCCTAGACACATTGGCAAGAACTGCAACACTTTGTCCATTTGATATGTTTGATTGGAGGAACATGGACACCAAAAAAGACTTATGGGATTACAAGAAGGTCTGAAATTTTCTATATTTAAATATATGTTGTTTTGTATCTGTTGGTTAATTGATTGACATAAAATTGTAGGAGAAATATAATATTTCTGAAGCTCCGAAAAAATGGACTTTGGTAACAATTCGGATGCTTGGAGAAGGCATAGAAGTGATCTAAAGATCAATTGTTATGACCTGTATGACAATGATGAGGTTCGAATGAAAAATAATCCTGGTCATATTCCAAAATGTCAGTTTAGTGAGCACCTCAAATAATTGAAGTCTGAGAAATTCAAGGTAATTAAAATGTATTTCTGAGTTTGAAGCTGAAAACTTTTTTATTTATCTGTTCTCTTCTGTCATAGTGTTGTTGTAGCTTGAGTTTTTAAAGTTCATATTTGAGTGTACAACTCTAAAGTAACCAATTTTTTCTATTTATTCTGTTGAAGACATATGCGATTCAAATATAAGTAGAAAGATGATATGTATGGATCAATATGTATCCTCCATTGATGTTCATTGAGTGGGATTATTATGTGTAGCTCATTGTTAAGACGAGAAGAATAAGCAGTTGTATCACCTAAGTAAATTTCTTTTACTTATAAATTACTAAGTCTGAGTTTTGAGTCCCCCAATAAGATATATTCTACAAAAAAAAACAACTTGAATGGAGGATTATCAGAAATGCATTTGTGCAGACTTTTAGTTAGAGTCTGAACACTAGTATAACATTCAAATTTTACCTTTTAGTATTAGTTAGAAAATAAGGTGCATTTATCTTGTCTAGAATATTTGGTAGCACCATAAGTTATAAATTTACATTATTCATTTACTTTTACTTTTGCAGAAAATATCTGAAAAATAAATACTAAAAATCGAAAAAAGCTGATGAACCCACACACCGCGGGCAAAAAGAGTTTTGCCTTAGTCCGTAACAAACTGGTGTGTTCTCCTATTTAATATTTATTATTTAACTATTGTTTAAGCAAGTTTTGGTATTTAATTATCTTTTTATGAGTAGGAAAATGAAAAGGAAACTGTATCAGCTAAAGAGATCTTCCTGGTAACAAGAACAAAAAAATCGGGCATTTGTACAAGACCTTGAATGAAAACACAACTAGTAATATTGTATGAATGTTTTCTATTTAAGAGTATTTATTGAGATATATTATGTGGTCTAAATTTTAGTTACGTGGGTAGGTTGGATATGCTCTGTTAGGCTGAAATGGAAGCGATTGAAACACAAATGGACACAAATAATTAGTTTGTTGATGCATTTTCAGCCGTTATGGGTCATGAACATCTGGGACGTCTAATACTGTATGGAGTGGGGGTTTCAAAGAATGCATTGAAAAGAAAACCTGGAAATTCTGACAATTCTTTAAAGGCCACAGATGATGTAGTGCAACAAATGCAAGACAGAAGGCAAAAAAAGGAGAAAGAGATGGAGGAACAAAAGAAAACTATGCGACACGAAGCTATCACAAATGTAATTGCACAACTTCAAAATGCAGGATTAATTGATCAGAACATACTAGCAACATTATTTGTTCGTCCTCCAAGAGAAATTAGTACTTCCACACAAACGGCTTTTAAGGTTAAATTCACTAATTTTCATTTTTAACTTCTTCTTTTTCTTTTTCTTCTTTGTCTATAGTTAATTACAACTTTTTCTTTAAGTTCTGCAATGTCAAGTTATCACAAAATGGTGTGAAATTTATTGCTACTTATAGGGAAATAATTAACTAATTTTATGAATTGATTTTTGTGAAACTTGACGGAAGAAAGTTGAGATCTACACAATAATAACTTGACTGTAGTGGTCAATTTTTTTTATATTTTTGGTGTTGATCTTACGTTTGACATCCCTATATATTGACTCTTTCTAGTCAATAAGTACTTCATGACATTGGTGATTCTTTGAGTGATTCAATGAATAACTTATTCGATGTTACTATTTATTCACATAGAAGTGCTCTACGATGATGGTAGAATGTCTTTTTGTAGTTATCTATTGTATGTGTTGCACCTTATGGTACCTATTTAGCGTGTGATTTCCTTTAAGAAATAGTTAAATTAATTTACAAGTTGACTATTCAAATGACAATCTGCAAAGGAACAACCATTGTGAATGCATGACTATTAACTTTCACATCTTCCACTATCATAACTAAATGTAAGCATTGCTAAACTTCTTTGTGCTTTGTTGTAGGTGATAAAATTGAAGGAGATGAAAGCAGTATTGAAGACTTGACTTAGGAGTTAACTGGATAGATGTTAATTAACTTTAATCATCTATGTTCTCCAAATATTTTGATTTTGATGAATATTGAAATTTGTGGTGTGTTTCATCATTTTTGAACATTGAAAAAATATTTGTATAATTTGTTATTATTGATATTACTAACCACTTTGATCTCTTATTGAAATCTTGGTAATGAGTAGTTTCATAATTAAATTATATATTTTATGTTCTATTTTATTGGTGTAATAGTTTTTTTATAAAATAAGTGGCAGTAGATCAATAATATCTGTAGCAAAAGCCTAATGATAAATGTAGCAATAGCATAAAAGTAATTGTGGCAATAGGGAAAGAATAGTTGCATTATCATATAATAACCTTAGCAATAGCCCATAGAGTAATAGTCGTAGAAGTTTAGAACTGTGGCATTATAATATAAAAAACGTGGCAATTGACTAAAATGGTGAGAAAATTGTAGCCATAGCATGAAATAATTGTTGCATAAGAATTTATTGCGACAGTTAAACACCGTCCCAGTAGATTATTAACCATCGGCAAATAGTTAAAGACAAAGCCGACGGAATAGGGGTTGATATTGCTATGGTTGATTGGAACGTCGGACATAGTCGTTGCAATAGACCTATTGTTACGTGATTTTTTGTAGTGGTTCCCTAAACTGTGGTGTTAGATGTAATGCAACGGTTTAACAGCCTATTGCCACGATAACTGAATTGTTGCACTAGATCAAATTTCTAGTAGTGATAATGGATTCTATAAAGGTTTTCCTATTTCCTTGCCCAATAGAGTTACATTATTTGACTTGATAGAACTTGATATGCAAGATTTTCATGTTATATCAGGTATGGATTTATTTTGGGTATGGATTGGTTGCATGCTTACTTTGCGTCTATTGATTGTAGGACAAGGATAGTGAAATTTCAATTCCCAAATAAACCCATTTTTGAGTGGAAGGGAGGGAACTCAAGTCCTAGGGTAAGATCATCTCATGTCTAAAAGCTTCCAAAAAAATGCAAAGGGTTATCTTTACCATATAGTAAGATTTAGGGATCCTTAATCCGGGGTCCCTCCCATAGAGTCGGCACCCGTAGTGAGGGAATTTCTGCAGGTCATTCCCGATGACATTCCCGTAATTTCTCCCGAACGAGGGATTGACTTAGCATAGACTTGTTGCCGAATACACAACTTATTTCAATCCATCCTTATCGAATGTCCCCAGTAGAGTTGAAGGAGCTAAAGCCTAAACTCAAAGATTTGTAAGATAAGGTCTTTATTCAACCGAGCATATCGACATGGGGTTCTCCGGTATTGTTCGTAATGAAGAAGGATGGATCATTGAGAATGTTCATCGACTATCACCAATTAAATAAAGTCACAATAAAGAATAAGTACCCACTCCCTAGGACTGCTCACTTATTTGATCAACTCCAAGGAGCTAGTTACTTTTCAAAGAGTGACTTGAGGTCGGCTTATCATCAACTTAGAGTAAGGGAGGTTAATATTCCAAAAACGACATTCCAAACAAGATATGGTCTTATTGAATTCCTAGTGATGTCATTTGGTCTAAAAAATGCCCTGACGACATTTATGGATCTTATGAATCGAGTTTTTTTAGAAAATATCTTGATTTATTTGTCATTGTCTTCATTGATGACATTATGATATACTCTAGGAGTGACAATGATCATATGAGACATTTAGGGATAGTTTTGCGTGTTCTCAAAGATAACCAACTGTTTGCTAAGTTTAGCAAGTGTAAGTTTTGGTTGAGATCAATTGTCTTTATTGGTAACATTGTTTCTAGTGAAGGGGAAAAGGTTTATCCAAGGAAGACGGAAGTTGTCAAAAGTTTGCCTAGAACGTTTAGTGTTACCGAGATCTGAAGTTTTCTCGGGTTGGCTGGTTACTATAGGTTTTTTTTGAGGGATTCTCGTGTATCACATCTCCAATAATGGCCTTAACCCATAAGAATTCCAAATTCGAATGGTCAGAACCATGTGAAAAGAATTTCCAACTATTGAAACATAGACTCACCTCCTCTCCGCTATTGACTTTATCGAAGGGTACCAAAGGGTTTGTGGTTTATCGTGATGCCTCCCGAGTGGGTCTAGGAAGTTTTCTCATACAAAATAGGAAAGTCATAGCATATGCCTCTAGACAACTCAAGCCACATAAGAAGATTAACCCAACTCATGACCTTGATCTTGCTTCTGTGGTATTTCCATTGAAAATTTGGAGACATTATCTCTATGGGGTACATGTTGATGTATTCACCAATCACAAGAGCTTACAATATGTGTTTACCAAAACATATTTGACCTACGTCAAAGAAGATGGTTAGAACTTTTAAAGGACTATGACATGAGTGTCCCTTATCTTCCTGGAAAAGCTAATGTGGTAGCGGTTAACTTGAGTAGAGTGTCCATGGGTAGTGTGACTCATGTGGTTGATTATAAGAAAGAGTTTGTAAAAATGGTTCATAGGTTATCTCGTTGGGTGTCCGACTAGAAAACTCTTCAAAGGGTGGTTTCGTGATTCTCCATAACTCCGAGTCATATTTAATGGTTGGGGTGAAATCCAAGCAACACCTTGATACTCTATTAATTAAGTTGAAAGAGACGGTCCTTAGTAAGTCTATTGAGTTTTTCTCTCAAGGGAAATATGGGTTCTTAGGCACCAAGGAAGGTTGTGTGTACCAGATGTGGATAGGTTAAGGAAATTAATCGTGGAAGAGGCTCATGGCTCCCGCTATTCAATCCATCCGGGTGCCACAAATATGTACTGTTTACGTGAAATTTCTTGGTGGAATGGTATGAAAAGAGACAATTGGATTTTGTTGCTAAGTGTCAAAACTGCCAACAAGTCAAAGAGGAGCATCAAAGGCAAGGTGGCTTGACCCAAAATATAGATATTCCTACATGGCAATGGAAGGATGTTAACATGGACATCGTAATGGGGTTGCCTCGTACTACAAGATAACATGACTCGATATGGGTCATTGTTGATAGGCTAACCAAGTCTGCACATTTCCTTCCCGTCAAAGTCACATCTTCAGTGGAAGATTATGACTAATTGTACATCAAAGATATAGTGAAGTTACATGGATACCCTTTGTCCATCATTTCGGATAGAGATACTCAATTTACCTCCCATTTTTGAAAAGCTTTCCAAAGTGGGATTGGTACGAAGGTGAAGCTTAGTACCACTTTTCATCCCAAGATGGATCGTCAAGCGGAACGCACTATTCAAACTCTTGAAGATATGTTGAGGGAATGTGTCATCAACTTCAAGGGTAACTGGGATGACCACCTACCCTCGATAGAGTTCTCCTACAACAATGGTTACCATTCGAGTATCTCTATGGCACCCTTGGAGGCACTTTATGGGAAAAATGAGTTTGCTCTACTTGGTACCAATATTATTTATGAATCCATCGAGAAGATTCGGTTGATAAGGGATAGGATACAAACGGCTCAAATTCGGCAAAACTTTTATGCCGATAATAGAAACAAGGACTTTGAATTTGAGGTAGGAGTTGGGTCTATTTGCAAATTGCAACCCATGAAAGGGGTGATGAGGTTTGGAAAGAAGGGGGCCCCGTATAAAACTGTGAAGCGAGTCAGGAGTGTTTCCTATGAGTTGAAGTTGCCAAATGAGTTGGGCATGATTCATCCGTTGTTCCATATTTCTATTCTTAAGAAGTGTATAGTTGATAGGGTTTCCATTCTTCCTCTAGAAGTTTCAGAGATGAAAGAGGACCTTTCTTATGAACAAGTCCTGGTTGACATCTTGGATCGCCAAGTTAAGAAATTGAGGAATAAGAAGGTTGTCTTCGTAAAAGTTGTATGGAGGAACATCCTTGCTGAGGGAACAGTTTGGGAGGCCGAGGCTGATATATAGTCCCGCTATCGTCATCTGTTTTCCGCTTACTCCTAGCCAAGATCGAGGAAGGAGTTCCTTATATGACTATTATGAATAAAGTAGAACTGTTCATGTTTTTCTAAATATGTGCATGTTTCTTATGGTTGGATTTCACTTGAAGTGTGTGGTGTTCTATAAGTATTCATGGAAGTTGTTTTGAGAATAATTTGTGTTGTTTTGATAATATATAAGCATGACAACCTTGATTTTCATATTGACTACATTGAGTGTTAAGTTTAGCTTGTGTTATGGTACATTGAGTATTAAGTTCCTACGTGTTATTGTTAGGATTATATATTGAAAGGAGTGAAAGATTCCTCCAATGAGTTGTGAATCATTCTATTATATTGTTGTTAGGTGGGCTGCTATTCTTGAGTCTCTTCCTCTTATAAGGGTCTATGGTGTCATTCGGAGAGAATGTTCCTGGGGGGGGGATGTATTGACACACCCCGGAAATTCCATGATGTATACTAGAGCCCACTATGTTGTATAATTATTATCTTAGACCTAAAATAGTGTATATAACTTGTTTGCGAAGTATTGGAGCCATAGCATTTAAGAAAAGCATTAAAGTGCGGAAACTAGCGAAATTTAACTAGTTGACGTCCCTATATTTTGTGAAGGTTTTGGAGGGTAATATGAAGTCAAAAACTTGTAAAAAGACTTTTAATTGGTAAAATGTAGTATAGAGTGTCAAACCATACAGTCACGAAACCCAAGGACCACCGGAAGGATCCTTGGAGAGGACCCAAACAGTGGCTAGCAGGCTGCCAGCCTGCGTGCAACAGGATTGTGGTGGCCGTTGTGCGACGCGCAGCCATCACGGTGAGATTTGACATTGGCCTAGCGATGTGGGGCCTATATGAGGTATACTTCATCAACTCAGATTTAAAAATAAGTCATGGCATTAACCCGGCGATGTACAACTAGTTCCCAGATTCGTAAAAGTCGTACTTATAGTGTTTTGATTTCACAAAAAGATCCATTTAAGTGAGGGGTTCTTAGGGTAATTTAATGGGTGACTATATCAGGTATTAGGTTCGGTTTTAGATCAATTTTAACACTCAAAACAAGTCCCAAAAGTTTAAATAGAAAATCACTCTGATCGCTTTCAAATTCTCTATTCCTCCATATCTCCATTGAAGACCATTAGTGCTCCAAGAAGAAAATAAAGCTTTCATGTTTCCAACCCAATTTAGTTGATTTATAATAATTAAGGTATGATTTATTTCACTCTTTGAATCATTATCCCCAATATGTCCCTCCAAAAGATGATTTCTAAAAACCCCAAAATCTAGGTTTTCTTCTACACATGGGTCTTCTTTGAAAATCAAAATTATGAATCAGTTGTGGTTAATTATGATGAATTAATGTGGTTTAAGTATATATTGATGGTTGACTGATGATTTCCTATTAGAATTCCCTAGAACCATGTCCTTTCCCCAATTTCATGAAAACCTTGAGTTGATATGGTCAATTGGGAAGATTATAAATATGTAGATTGACTACATTATTGTTTATTATGCAATTGCTTCTTGAATTTACCTTTTCTATGCAATTATTTATGTATTCTTGGTAATGGATGTATGAAGGTTCTTGGAAGGGCAACGAGGTATGTTCATTGGATCTTCTTGGATTCAATTATGAGTTATGAGCTACACAGATAGTAATTTTTCTAAGTCTAATGTGTGGTTGTGATATTGATGCTAAGTATTCCTCATCCCTAACCCTAATACATTGAATGAGACATGTTTTATGTATGCATTCTATGATACGATTATTGTATGATTGAAAGTTGTTCTTATGATTACAATAAAGTGCTACGTGAAAGGTTTACTCACTTGTGAAGTGGTGTCTAAAATGAAAGGATTGTTCTCACTTGTGATGACCTATGAGTTATATATTCTATGATATTTACATATGGGTCTAGAAGAGACTAATGTGAACTTGTATGATTATATAATATGATTACTAAAGGGAATAATTACTTAGCACCGAAAGTGCATGTCAATGAGATGGAGGCCTCACGTTAATAAGTCCGGCCTCCACCATGGGTTCCTCATATTAGTGAGTCCGAATTCCCTAATTATGTTGTCTCATGCGATGAAGTCCTCCATGTCATTAAGTCAATGTTTCTAGAAATGATCTCCTTGACTTTAACTATTTGCCTAGATAGAACTGTAGCTTAGTGAATCCACCTAGATGGCTATGTACGATGTTACACCTCAGGCAAGTGTTAACCCTCTCTTTTAGGTATGGTTGTAGAACACCGGATTCCATGTAGCTCAAAAGGTCTCATGTCGCTTATTGCACTTCTTTCCCCAATGTAAAAGCAAATGAACAAGTTAAGTATGTGAATTCTTATTAGGGTTGTATTGAAGGATACAACATAGGGTTAGGGAGGGTATGGGACTTCTCTCACTCATTGCATATGTGGGGTCCTAAGGGATGGTGCTAGTAGTTTTCTTATATGATTATTTTTATGTTGATAAGCTATGATTAGTATTCATGTATTAATCATGTTATTTTTTACATTAAGAGATAATGTTGTTAGTATAAAGTGGGTTGCTTAATGTGATACTTAGCCTTGGATAGTATTATAGGCTTCTATCATTGAAATTGCACAAGTACTGCTTGGGTGATCTACATGTGGGTTTCTATTATGTTTAATTGACTTATTATGCTTCTCATATATGCATATTGAGTTAAATTGATAGAAAGTAGGATTTTGACTAAATTGTCCTTTTATGATGCATTGATGATTTTTGTGCATAGGAGTCATACTTAGTACATATGATTTGTACTAACCTATATTTCCTCCCTCTTTCCCAAACATTTTTAGGTTCGGTCCATAAGGAAATTTGTGGTCATTGAAGAAGAAGAAGACTTGTCTCTTTGTAAGTCAATTGGTGAGTCCTCACGTGTTTCGACGATAGATCCACTCATCAAGCCTTATAAGGTTTGTCTATGTTTTGAGATAATTATTCCTTTCTCATGTTGAGACTTCATTGTAGCCCATATGACATAGGTAATAGACTAAGGAATATGCCCAAACTATTGTGATTCACACTCTTGTAGATGGTTTATATGTGAGATGAGACTTTAGATTTCTGTATGATTTGTTATGCTAAAAGATAAGTCTATGTACACTTCGTTTATGCGGAGTATATGTAAACTCCAGATGTAAAGTCTTAAATGTTTTCGCATTTTTTACCTATGATGTGATATGATGTATGATAAGGGCTTGTCTTAGTCCTCATAGAGGACGACGACATCGGTTACACATAATGAGTACTTTAGGTCGTAACAAAGTTGGCTATGTTGATACTTAGTGTTCCATCCTTTTATAAAATGAGATTTCAATTATGGACTTAAATGAGGAATACTTTAATTTTGCACTATTTTTATGCCTATGCGATAAATGAATGCTATGGGCTTTATAAGACCTCTTCAAGGTCAAGAATTTAGTGTAACAACTTGGGGTTGCTCTCAGGTCGTGACAAAACTGCGAAAAGGAAAAAAATAGCAAGAAAAGTACTTGAATGGAATCATTTTTGGCAAATAGTATATGATTCAATGGAGTAAGTTATGAGATTTATTTCATAAATATTAGGATGGATGATCATTATGTGTTGATATAAGAATATGTCTTTATTATTATTTATATGTATTCTGTTTAGAAGAGTAAAAAAAACTTTTGTAGTTTTCTACTCCGTGTGAAATTTAATTGTGTTTGACTTTTGGAGACTAAAGTCTTCTGGTTTATAATTCCTTTGGTTTTGAAGAATATAAGAACTCTTTGAGTTGAGTTGAGTATCTTTTAGTTGAGTATATTATTGTTGAGTTAATCCTTATTTAAATTAGTTGAATATCTTATTGTTGAGTTGAGCCCTATTTTCTCTGTATTGAGTTTGACATTGTTTCTTTGAGTTGAGGGAGTTGAGAAAAGGTAAGTTTGTTTCTATTCTACTAGTTCAAGATTATGTTTTTTCTTTATAATTCCTCTTACATGCTCAAATTTCATGTACCGAGTCAAGTGACCTGCATCGTTTCATGATGCAAATATTTAGGATTATCAGCAAACACTTCTGTAACACTCCGGAAGTTCTAGACTTAAACTAGAGCTTCCCCTGTTAAATAATGGTTAAAATGATGTTTCCAGACCGATATTAATGTATTAAACTCAATTAGAAAAGGTTAGAGCAAAATTGACAAAAAAAGACCATGATGTCCAGAAACTAGATAAATTGAACTAGTAGACGTCTCTATATTTGGTGAAGGTTTCAGAGAGTCAAATGAATTCCAAAAAATTTAAAAAGACATTAGATATTTAAGTTACAGTTTAAAGGGTCCACAAATCCAGTAACTACTCCCCAAGGACCACCCGAAGGGTCCTTAAGTAGGACCCGAACATTGGCGAGCAAGCTACCAAAGCTGCTTGCGATAGCCAAGATGTGAGCCAGCAACGCGTCGTGCAGCCAGCACAAGGAAGGAAAAAATTTTCCTCGCAACATAGGTCCTTTAAGAGTCTCACTGCCTCAACCTGGACTTCAGAAAAAACAATTGAAATTGCCCCGCCCCCCTTGACGCGCAACCATTTCCCAGATTCGTGTGCATCGTTTTTAAGTCAATTTAACTTCACAAAAATACACAATTAAGTGAGGGTATTTTAGGTAATTTAGAGGACGGGTTTATATTGGTTTTCGGTCAGTTTTAAACCATTTTTACGCACTCCAAATCAGATTCACCAAATCAGTCTCATCTCTCTCTAAACTCTCTCTACTGAACCACCATTGAAGAGCATTGGAAGCTTGGAGAAGAAGGTCTAGTTCTCAACTTTTCATTTCAAAATTCATGAATTGAATCGTCATTAACTTATGGGTTATTAACTCTTGGGATTCCTTTCCCAAAGAGGTGCTTTCAAAGTGGTTTCTAAGCAATTAAAATTCGTAGAGTTTTTATTCTACAAATGGTTTTCTTCCAAACTCAAAATTGATGACTAATTATGATGAGTAATGATTTTCTATAGCTAATTAAGTATGCGTTGTTGAGTAATTGACATGGAAATATTGGATTCATGTGATGTAAGTTCTTTCCCTAAATAATGGATTTGATTATGTTATATATTTCACATATTGTCATGAAATGTTGGGATTGAGACTAAAGCTTGAATGAACTCATAAATGAACCCCTTTTCCTTAAACCTAACTATGAATTCTTGTATATGACTAGAGTGGTTGGGATTGTTATGTTATTGTGTAATTCATTATATTATTAGATGATTGTGGTGAATTGAGAGTAAGTTCTTGATGAGGTTTCTTGGAAGCAATAGGTAAGTCTTCTAAAGTCATGATTACTCTATTATATTGATGTTGGCCTATAATTGATGTTGTTATGCAATTGAAGTATGTATTATGTTGCTATGCATATATGAGGCACTATGAATATGTTGAATGTGATATCATGGTAAAGTATGATAATGCAAGGTTGGTGATGTTTTTCTTCTATGCCTTGCAAATTACGACTATGATATGTTAATCTCACTAATGAAGGGTTATGATGATAGGAAATTCTCATCCTAAAGCTAATGAGATAATTATAATTTTTATACAAGGAGTTAGTCTCCTATGGCCTATGATAAGATTGATGATAAATGATAACTTAAAGGCAAATTCAGAAAGGGACTTTAGCTTAGCGCCAAGTGAACTAGATATGAGGGGTATCCCTTCCCAAGTTGGAAGGTAGGTTCACAATGACTCTCATGATATGCAGGTTGCCATGCAATATGGAAATATGAGTCTCTAATATATATTCTAGTTCCTTAACTACATTGCACCCGTATGAATACTAGCTAGTGGATACACCTAGAATGCTATGTTAATGTTTTTGTTCTTCTTTGGCAAGTAGACCGCCTTCTTTTCATGACATCGGATTCCATGTTTAGCTCACATGGTCTAATGTTGATTAAGGTTATTGTTCCCTAATGTAAAATGAAAGACTATAGTAAACGGACATTGCCTAGGGTGGCTTGAGGAGTCTACTTAGTATATGTAGGGGTATGTGACTCTAACAAGACATAGCACAAGTTTATTCTAAGGGAAGTCCTAGAATGTTGTTCTTTATGAACATGAACATGAAATGTATAATGCTTATGATATATGATGTTGCTCTTATATGATGTTGGTTATGTTGATGATTATTTTGTTGGTCTATGTTTATATATGTGATAAAGACTACTTATGATATAAGTTGTATGAAGTAAACCATTACTTATGGTCTCCTATCTTGTTTACTTGATTATGTGGGGTTATAGGGATTCACATGAGCATTGCACTTGTAGACTTGGGATTGGATTATTGGTAAGTGTTGTATGTTATGTTGATATGGACTATTGAACATGAAATGTTAATCTGACTTTATGATAATGTGTCTTTTGTTATTATCATGCTTTATGTTGTTGTGAGCCTTATCCTATAAATGCTCTATTGTATGTGCATTAAAATCTTTAATTGACTTATCATGCTTTCTAATGAAATGTTCCATTTCATGCATGTCTTTAAATTTTTTATACCCATACTTCGTACAAGTGGCAAACTAAATCATATCCTTTATAAATATACAAATGTAGCGTTCGGCAATTGAAGCTTAAGAAGACCGATTGAAGAAGCTTGGAACTCTTTCTCCAATTGTTGGTAATTACTCTAGCCGTGTTGTCTAAAAGATACACTTTTATTCCTTTTATCATTGAATTCTATTGTTTAAGGCCTATATGGCATATTGATATTGTATTGGCTTAGTTCAAGATTCGTAATCTTTACATGGTTTTTATATAAGAAAATTTTATTATACTATCGCATGTATGATGATCATGTTGCTAAAAGAGAACCCTAAGTAAGCTTCTATGTGAGAGGTCTATGTATACATCCATACATGATTAGTGAGAAGTCTAAGTATACTTCAGTTAGTATGTGCCAAAGTTTTTAATTTTCCGCATTTTTAACCTACGATATGTTTTGACGAATGATAAAAGGGCTTGTCTAAGTCCTCTTCGAGGACGACGACGCCGGTTACATCTGTGGGTGCGCTCGGGATGTGTCATCTTCATCGATATCACATACAGTTCGAGTTAGATATGGTGAGCATCCTTGCTTTCGGAGGGTTCCCCTTGTACTTTCAATTATATTAGTTGTTCGAATGTCATGGGTCTTTTCCCGACTTCCATGTTTGTCAGTTAGAGTCTTCATAGAAAGACAGTAGAATTTGAAAAGTTTGTTCAATTATTTTTATTAAATGTTTTAAAAAGTTCAGTCTCCTATATTTGGCTAGTAAATATACTGTTTTATTCAAAGTTAAGCATTTCAGTTAAAGATTTTAAATTGTGTTAATGAATATTATTCAGATTTAAGCTTATGCATGTTTAAGTTAGTATTTCGCTTCTAGTCAGATAGGATGTGGGTTCAGATTTGAGAAGTTGGGTTTCCACATTTTAGTTTTGCTCTTTTGTTTTGTCTATTTATTTGTACATTTTTTCCGCTCATTTCTCCTTTTATTTTTTGTTAAAATACTTCTCGATTGCATTTTGGTTGTTATTCTACCCTAACACCCATTAATACTCGCCTCAATTACGGGTTGGTTATAGTAGATTTCATGACTTAATTTTTGTGTCGTGACAAAAGTAGTAGGGAACCTATTTTAGAAAACTTTAATCATCTAATGATATATATGAAAGATTGTTTTTATGGATTGATATAAAAATATATCTAGCACCATAAATCTATGAAATTTCTTTATTCATTAGTTCATATTTGAAATCATTAATTTGTCATTTTCTTAAAACCGACATACATCATGTGAGCTTATGTCTAAATTTTAATCTAAGTTGGGAGAGTTGTTCTATCCCCTATCGAAGTATACACGTAGTGATTCAGTGTTGATCCTTTTGGTCTAAATGAGTTGATAATTTAGTGGGATGTGCTCAACAATCCTACAAATATAAGTAGTTATGGGACTTGAATTTTCTGACCCATGCCTTCTTTGTGTTAAATAATCCTCCCAAAAGAATTTGTATATACTTATTTACTTATAAAATTATATATCCATATATATATATATATACATATATATATACACACACACACACACACACATACATACACACACTCAACCTTAAAAGCATGAACTCTCAAACTTGAATATAATTTACTGTACTACCCTCAATTAAAAATACTCAATTAAGTTTATTCATTAATTTAATTACTTTAATAATATTGAAAGTAGACAGATTTTCAAATTAAAGGATTGTGACTTTCTATGAGTTGAAAGTTTTCCAAGTGGTTGTGACTTTTTTGATGAGTTATAACTTTTTCACTAAACTGTGACTTTTCAAAAGGGTTGTGATTTGTACAAAATGTTGTGCCTTTTCTAACGAGTTGTGTTTTTTCTGAGGAGTTCTGATTTTTTCGATAAGCAATGACTCTTTTGAAAGGTTATGACTTTTCAGATGAGGCACAATTAACACTTGTTCATGCTACTATTTCATAGCTATAAATAGACGAGTTTCCTCACATTTTTAAACTACAATTAATTTATGTTCTCTACTCTTCTTAAAATATCTGAAGTGTTATTTGAAAAAAATGATTAAGTAAGAGAGTCAACGAAATCCGCGGTACCTCATAAGAAAGAATTGTTGAAAAAATTGTAGCAAATCATTCACTAATTCATAGTCGTAATTTTTCTTACATTTTTATAAGTTAACAATGACGAAAAGATGTGGGACAGACATCATATTAAACAGATATGAAAAGGTAGATGATTTGGGTAGGATATTTCTACTTTGTTTTTATTTTTTATTCTTTTCCTTCAAACGGAGGAGTTTCTTCCTAACTTTTCCAAAACAATGAAAATTAACGTAGTCCATTGAATTATTATTTTTCATGTTAAACTAACTATTCAAAGATAGATTTTCACTTTTACGTATAATATGATAACATATCATGATAATAATTCATTTTTAATAGATGTATAAAAATTAATGATGAAAGTAAAGTGTTGGTGTCAAGAGATTTAAATAAAATAGAACACTAGAGTGAATATAGCATGAACATATATTGTTGTCTTCCTTCCTCATTGGCTATGTATTGTTCCATATAATTTTTCCTTAACGCCACAAGATATGTTCCTTACTAGCTATACAAAAATAGACAAGAAAATAGTTATTGATCATAAAATGATATTAGATTAAATTAATGATTCTATAAATATACTTAAAATTTTACTCATCTATTAATTTTTATTTTTGAAAAATTTAAATATTCCATGTCATGATACGAATTCTATAAGATACTAGATACTTTCATTAGACAAAAACTTTATGATATGTATGCATTAGAAATAAAGTGAAGACTATATTTCTACAAAGAGAAGGTAGAAACTTAATGAAATGAAATATTTTTCACCATCGGTTATTTTATTGGGAAAATACACAAGTGACCCCTCGACTATGATCGAAATCCCAAAGACACACCTTAACTAAAATAAGGCCTTCTCACCCTCCTGAAGTCATTTTTTGTAATTTTATACACCTTTCATCTTACATGGCTCAGACTCCCTTGAACCCAAGAAAATTCAGTTAAGTGCTGAACCACACGAAGAACTACGGACTGTCGGTAGAACCAGGGTCTATGGTTAAGACCCCTAGATCCTAACATTTGAAGCCAGTCGACGACTAACTAGGATGGACTGTATGTGGGACCATAATCCATGGCCATCTACGTCAATGGGCCCCGACAACTTTTATGTTAGGGGTCGATTGGATTTTTCCCTATGCGTTGAACCCCAATATTATGTCGTTTAACCCCTAAACTACGTTTTTTTAGTTTGTTTAAGCCTAGTAACTTCATTAGGACTTACCCTAGTAAACTAATTCTCCAAAATTAAGCTATGTTGAACGAAAAGAAGGAGAAAAAGCTGACCAAGCCCTCTCCAAGAACGCAACAAGATTTTTTCATTTTCAACCCCGAAATCAAAACATTTCTCCGTGAATTTCCTCACCGGGTATGTGGGATTTCACTGGTGGATTCCTTTCATCCACTAGGTCCATAGAATTCATCAGATTCTTGATTCTCCATATCATGTTTAGACTTAGGATTTCTAGAACTTCAGATTTTTTCTGTAATTTAATTGTTAGATTAATCCTAAATAGAATATTATGTTTTTGTATCTACGTTGCTCAATCCGTGCATGATGTCCAGAACCCTCGTTGTGTAGATTATTTAAGTCAATGAATTGAACTTGCTAGGTCAGTTTGCACAGATTTACCACTACAACAAAAATAATTTTTAGCGCCAATAAATAGACACAATAATAGACAATGCTAAAGTCTTTACAGGCATTAGTTAAGTGTCATTAGATTCACTAAATCCTTTAGGGACATACACAAAGAGTCCTAATTACCGCTAAAAATACATACTTAGTGGAAATTGCTAATTAATTTCAACTATAAATTTTGCATTATCAGTACATTAATGTTGCATTTTCAGTTAGCATTTCAGATTACCAAGCTATCCAATTTATTTCAGTTATGTTATATTTATACATTCTATTCGAGTAGGATTAATACCAAGTTGGACTAGGGTCAATCACCCTCATAGTCCCAGGATTATGTGCCCTCATTGGTAAGTCCCCTTTGTGGGCATTATACATATTGATCACGCCAATCATGCATCTATTCCCTTGGGAAAGTATATTGGGTCCTCTCGATATGGTATACATTGGACTCCACATTTAGCTCACGTGGTTTTATATTGGTTATGAGTAGCTCCCACAGATAGATTCTAGTGTATTGAACAGGTTACCAATTATAGTTTAGTATTAAGTTTCAGTATGTTATAAACATGTCACTACATTTAGTTAGCTCATATCCAACATGTTTATCATATTTATAATGCTTAGATTATATCAATGCTTTATCGCTTTATTCAACTATAAGTTTTATCTGATTAATTCTTCATGTATGCTCAGTACCTTTCAAGTACGGATGCATACTCTGTTCTACATCTTCTTGTGAGGTAGGTTCATTCTCTCAGCATTCGGATCACGCATATATTGATTTCCAATCTTCTGTTTAGCATTATAATTGGTGAATCTGTTAGAAAATAGCATACACAACGGAATCATTCTAGAATCATACATTATGCATGAATATGAACAACAGTTACAAATACACATCACATACAAAGTATGTTGAAAATTATCTCAGGATTACCTATTGAAGTGTGTACAAATATCTTAAAGTAAATCCAACTCCAACTCTATAGTCTTCTACATTTATCCCAATTAACAATTGAACTGTCTCAATACTTGGATGGGCAAGTATTGTAAAGAATACTCAATTCAATCACTTTCTAGGTCAGAAGAATTCGTACATATAAAGTTGTCTTCCTCCAGTCCAAATCTTTTTCTTTCAAGAAAACCATGAAGCACACATTTCTCTTATTTTTCAAGAAGCACGTTTCTTTTTTCTTTTTACTTAAAAATATTATTCTGAATTGTAGTTAAATTGGGCACTGGAGGGACCACAAAATTTATTACTGAGGCTTCCTATTATGGAAATAATTCCATATAATTAATTTGAAATAATCTTACCACCATAAATTACAAATCATTTCACTAAAAATTTGCAATTGCACTCATCTATTTTTTTTCAAAATTCACCATTAGACACTTATGCAATTTCACATGTTAATATTATTGATACTAATCAATAATTTAAATTATTGACAAATTTAATTTAATGATTAATTTACTTTAGAGCAATGCTTAATTTATTTCATGTGCCAGATTCATAAATCTATTGGTTGGGTTTACACATGAAAACTTATAAGCTTTCCATAAAAAAGTGTATCATCAATATCTATGTTGAGATATGGATTCCATCAATTAACTAATTATGTCACCAATATATATTATTATCATCTAATCTATCAGGCCTATTGACCCATCTCAGAATCTCACCTTTAAATAAATCAAAACGATAATTAATATATACAGATCATAATCGTTATATCAAGATTAAGAATATAAGTACATTTAATATTTTAGAGAATGTTTTTATCAGCCAGTCTAAAACATCTATCTCTGCTCGATCTCGTAGAATACATACAAAATTCACTAGGACAAGAAGTTAGAACAATACAATTCTCATAATCAAGATAAATTACATTTAATCTTGTGCTACAATTTTTTTGATGGTTTTGTCAAGATTTCCATCTATGATTGTGAACTATAACGTTCAACTTATAAGAAGCGATGATTTAATCTTCTTTGTATAAGCTTAAACTCTATACACCAAATCATCTACTGTATAAGTTAAAGACACATATATGACAATTGATCTACGTAATGTATCACTTTATTGAATTGAATAAATGAAAAAATAATTGTTTAACAATAAAACTATATCAAAACGCATGCATAATAGTATATCCTAACAATATCCCACTTACACTCATAACCATACACCTACAACTCTAACACCCATTCCTTCAACATGTGTATCAAACGACTTTTGCGGTAAAGCTTTTGTGAAATGGTCAGGCAGGTTGTTCTCTAATGCAATCCTCGCCACCATCACATCCCCTCCCTGTACTATGTTTCAAATTAAAAGGTATTTTCGCTCAATGTGTTTTGCCTTCTTATGACTTCGTGGTTCCTTTGAAATTTTAACCGCTCCACTATTATCAAAAAATATTGTAAGTGGTATTTCTATTGCAGGAATAACCGCCACGTCTTTCAGAAAGTTGTTGAGCCACGTTGCCTCCTTAGCTGCCTCGGAGGCTGCTATATATTCAACTTTCATGGTAGAATCACCAACACAAGTTTGATTTATGCTTCTCTAAACAATGACTCCACCTCACAAAGTAAACACATTCCCTAAGGTAGACTTTCTAGAGTCCAAATCAGATTCGAAATCTAAGTTTGTGTACCCTACGGGCACCAACTCATTTGAATGATAGACTAGCATGTAATTCCTAGTCCTTTTCAGGTACTTTATTATATGCTTAAATGTTGTCCAGTGTTCTCCTCTAGGATTAGACTGATATCTTTTAACCATGCCTACTGTAAAACAAATATCAGGTCTAGTGCACAACATCTCACACATGAGACTTCCTACTGCTGACGTATAAGGAATTGTTTTCATTCTTTCTTTTTCCTCATATGTCTTGGAATCATGCATGCTAAACATGATAAGAATCGTATCAATATAAAGAGCTTGAGCTAAAGCTAACATCTTTTTCTTGCGATCACGCAAAACCTTGATCCCAAGGATATGAGCAGCTTCTCCCAAACTCTTCATATCAAAATTAGTAGACAACCATTCCTTAATTGAATTCATCAAGACACATTATTTCCTATGTGCAAGATATCATCTACATATAATAACAGAAACATTACTTTATTCCCATTCCACATTTTGTATACACAAGACTCATCAAGACATTGCTCAAAACCAAAAGACTTGATTGCATTGTAAAAGTAGTATTCCATTCCCTAAAAGCTTTCGTTAATCCATAAATGGATCTTTTAAGCTTGAACAACATATGTTTGTTACCTTTTTCTATGAAACTGTCTGGTTGTCGCATAAATATGCTTTCATCAAGACTTCCATTAAGGAAAGTTGTCTTGACATTCATTTTCAAAATTTCATAATAATAATGAGAAGTAATGGATAAGATAATTCAAATAGACTTAAGCATGACTACTGGCGAAAAAGTTTCCTCATAATTGATCCCTTCTCTCTGAGTAAACCCTTTTCCAACAAGTCCAGCTTTGTAAATTTGGACTTATCCATATATTCCTCTCTTTTCACTACTAAAAGGACACTGAATACTGACCTAAAAATACCAACCACCAGAGGTCGGTATTTCCTAAAATACCGACCAAAGAATGACTTTCCAGCTTAGGTCGGAAAAAACATGGTCGTTATTCAATTCTGACCTCTGGAAGTCAGTATTTACTAACCTCTTGGTGTCAATTTCAATTTAAGTTGGTAAAATACATTATTTTATATTTCATCTTTCGAAGGTCACTTTATAGATTTGTTTATTTTTATTTTTTATTATTTCCTTCTTCAAGAGGGCAGAATATTTAATTCTTTAATTTGGAGGTCGGTATTTATCTTATTTTTGAGATTGCGACCTCTATAAGACGCTATTTTCATTTCTGATTTTGAAAATTCGAACCTCCGAAGGTCGGTATTTTTATTTCTTATTTTTGAAATTCTGACCTCTGGAGGTCGATATTTTTATTTCTTATTTTTGAGATTTGACCTCCAGAGGTCGGTATTTTTATTTCTTATTTTTGAGTTAAGGAGGTCGATATTTTGATTTCTTAATTTGAGATTTCAACCTCCAGATTCGGTTTTTTTATTTCTTATTTTTGAGATTCCGACCTCCGGAGGTCAGTATTTTTTTTTATTTTGTAGATTACAACCTCCGTCGGTCAGTATTTTTATTTCTTATTTTTGAGATTAGGACCTTCAAATAGGTATTTTTATTCCATATTATTTTATTTCGATCTCTAGAGGTCGGTATTTTTATTTCTTATTTTTGAGACTCCGAACTCCGGAGGTTGGTATTTATGCTACAAAACTGGCAGCATTGAGCTGCAATTTAGTATCCCACCTCGATATTTATATCAAAAGAACCCAAAGAATTTCAAATGATATTTTTTAAAATGATTTGCATCCAACTAAAACAACACAATATTATCAATATACACATTAAACTATTTCAAAATATACTTTATCCAACTTCAAAATAAACAAAAATACTATCAAACAGTTCTAAAATATAGAAGTATTGATATTTAAATTATTTTAATATTATTATATTATAATGTCTCATCACATATTAACTAAAAATGTGTTGCCTTAGTCATTGATGTTAGAGGTTAATAATGCATATGTTGTTAGGCTTTATTTCAATAAAAAAATTTGGTATGAATGTTCCATTGAACATTGGCAAATGGTCAAATTGTAACATTTGCACATTGGTGCATTTGTTACCCCTCAACTTTATTTCATCTTTTAATCCTCCATAATTCTTTGTAACCTATGTAACTCCTAGGATATTTATATTTTCCTATTTACTGCTCCATTATCTTCCTATTCATTAATAGGAATACTTCTTGTAGTATAAATAGTGGAGGTCTTCAATTGTTTTTAAAATACACAAAATACAAGAAAAAACATAGAGAAAGAGTTAATTAAAAAAAGAGAGTTACTATTAGTTGAAGGGAGGTGTTCTTAATTGTGGAGCTTTAGACTCAACTCTTATCCAAAGTTGTTGAGTTATTCTTTGTGAATACGATTGTATCCTTGAGGGGAGACGTCAAAGAGAGAGAGATACCCGCGCCTCTGTCTAAAAATATTTTATTTCTTCATTTCTTTTTAGTGATAAACTTGTAATTTTTTGTTATTTTGTAAGTTTTCACTAACAATTATAAGGAGATTCACTATGATTACAATTTAAAAAATTGTGGATGTCAAGATGGAGACCTTAACAAGCCATTTAGATTCAATGGTAACCATTTCACGAAATGGAAGGGTAAAGTACTGTTCTACTTAAGTCTTCTAAATGTTTTTTATGTGTTAATCGAGAAGAATCAATCGAGAAGAATCAAAATAAATTTAAACATCAGCTCTATGAATGATGATGAAACTATTTCTCATTTAGAGAAAGTGGAAAAGTATGATAGTGATTCCTATAAGTGTCCGTATTATATTCTTAATTGTCTATCTGATAATTTTTATGATTATTATTATAGAACTTACTCTAGTGCAAAGAAAATTTGGAAACATTACAGAGTAAGTATGATACTAAAGAGGCGGAGCAAAAATATATGTGGTTAGTAGATTTTTTTCGTTTCCAAATGGTCGACAATAAATTGGTGGTAGATCAAGATCAAGACTTTATCATGATTGTTGGCGAGCTTAGGTCCGAAGAGGTTGAAATTGGAGACAACCTTATTGTTTGTGGCATAATAGATATACTTCCACCTTCTTGGAAGGAATTTCAAAAAACTATGTGTCACACATAAAAGTAAACCTCTCTTGAAACCTTGACAATGAAAATCTACATGGAAGAAGAAGCAAGGGGCAAAGTTACACTTTTACAAACAGAAGAAAGTAACATCACAACGAAGGTAAATTTAATTACTTCAAAAAATGCTACTCCTTAAACTAACAAAAAAAGTTCGTTAAAGCCTAAGAAGAAAAAATTCAAGAAAATCAATGGTAGACAGTCCAAGAAAAATAATGGTGAAAATCACCAACCACAAAATCAACAAGTTCAAGAAAAGGGACCATTTTTGTGGCAAGAGTCGACATGTTGCTCGATTTTGCAAATTCAAAAAACGTGGTCCTACCCTCAGACAAATGTTATCGAAGAACCTTTTGTAGCGTTGATAACCGACATAAACATGGTTAAGAATGTTGATTGATTGTGGGCGGATTTTTGTGTAAATTGTCATGTCTGTTATGACAAAGGCTGATTTGAAAAATATACTCATTTTGAGGAGCCCAAAACCATCATGCTTGGTGATGTTCATACTACTCATGTTCTTTGAAAGAGAGATGTCGAATTGTGTTTTCTTCAGGATGGGTGTTAACATTAAAAGATGTACTTTATACTCCTTCCATGAGAAAAATTTGATGTCAGTTTTCTTCTTAATAAAGCAGACTTTAAACATATTATTAAATCTAATCCATATGTAATTGTGAACAAGGGTATTTTTGGGTGAAATGGGTGTGCATGTGATGGGATGTTTAAGTTGAATATTGAAATGAATAAAACTTCTAGTTCTGTTTATATGCTTTCTTCTATCAATTTTTGGCATGCTCTTTTTTGTCATATAAATGATCGTGATGGTGGAATCATGAGTAGTCTAGGATTAATCCCAATGAATTAGTCGACCTTTTTGTTTTACCCTTGCCTTTATCTACCATGTATATAAATTAAATATAAAGATTAAAAGTAGTACAAAATAGTGTCACAATTTCGAACAAATATATCAAACAAATTTATCATGACATAAGGCTTAACCCAAATAGTCTTTCACAATGTCGAACAAACATTATAACATTAAAATATAAAGTATACTCAAATATGAATAGCTAAAAATCCACCAAGTAAACATAAAAATTGTTATTCATCCTCTTTGGATGTTTCTTCATCACCTATCCATTCACTTGCATCATTCGGAAGTTTCCTCCTCATCTATCCATTTATATTCTTCAAAAGTTTCCTCATCCTCATCATCCATATTTGTTGGAATATCTAACTCTTCTATGTTAACTACTTCTAAAATGTGATCGGGATGCTCTATGTTTATTTCTAACTCAGCATCCACCTCTTGATGAACACTTGATATTTCATTTTGATATGCAAAATCCATTTCATTCTCAACCTCCACTCACACCATTGGTTTTGTTTTGATTGCAACCCCCCAATCAGACTTGTCCCTTTGGGATAAGGACATAGTACACTTGCATAGCATTCTATGCAATAATAAAAGGATCATAAGCCTCATACTTCCTAGTGTGCTTGACTTCAACGATATAATGATTCTTAAGATCCCTTGTACCTATTGAAGTTGGATCAAACCACTTGCATAAGAAAAGTACTACTTTTTTGATTGGCGAACCCGAATAATCCAAGTCTAGAATATCCTGTAGGATGCAAAAATAATCAACATTCTCCTTTTGATTTCAATCATCACCATTAACCCAAACACAACTATTATTTATTTTCTTATTCATTGAATATTTATCTGTGGAAAATTTAAAACCATTAACGATATATTGGGACATTGTGTGAACTATAATCGGTGCCAAAAAAATATCCTTGAAAATTTGATCAAATGTGGCGGCAAATCTGAATTGTAGAACTTAACAACTTTCTAAGTCTACTTTGTTTAGTTTTAACTTAATTCTAACACTATATTCACCAACTAAATCATATACATATTTAAACATATTTGAAAAACTTAGCAACTTTTTAAGTCTAATTTGTTTAGTTTTAACTTAATATATTTTAACATATTCGAAGAACTTAACAACTTTCTAACTCTAATTACTTTAGTATTAACTTAATTCCAACACTATATCCACCAACTACACCATGTTACATATTTCAACTTATTTGAATAACTTAACACTTTCTAAGTCTAATCATTTGGTTTTAACTTAATTTCAACAATACATTAACCAACTAAATGGGAATACATATTTTAACTAAATTGAAGAACTTAACAACTTTATAAGTCTTATTAGTTCAATTTAACTTAATTTCAACACTATATTAACCAGCTAAATGAGATTACATGTTTTAACTAATTTGAAGAACTTGACAACGTTATAAGTTTAATGAATTTAGTTTTAACTTAATTCCAAAACTATATTCACCAACTAAATGAAATTACATATTTGAACTTACTTGAAGAACTTATCAACTTTCGAAGTCCAATTTGTTTAGTTTTAGCTTAATTCGAACACTTTATTCACCAACTAAATCACATTACATATTTTAACTTATTTAAAAAACTGAACAACTTTCTAAGACTAATTAGTTTAGTTTTAACTTAATTTCAATAATATATTAGCCAACTAAATGAGATTACATATTTTAACTTATTTAAATAACTTAACAACTTTCTAAGTCTAATTAGTTTAGTTTTAACTTAATTTCAATATAATATTATCCAAGTAAATGAGATTACATATTTTGACTTATTTGAAGAACTTATCAACTCTTTAAGTCTAATTAGTTTAGTTTTAACTTAATTCCAATACTATATTCACCAACTAAATCACATTACATATTTTAAGTGATATGAAGAACTTAACAAATTTCTAAGTCTAATTAAGTTAGTTTTAACTTAATTCCAACAATATATTCGCCAAGTAAATCACATTACATATTTTAACATATTTATAGAACTTAAAAACTTTCTAAGTCTAATTTGCTTAGTTTTAACTTAATTACAACACTATATTCACCAACTAAATGAGATTACATAGTTAAACTTTTTTTAAGAATTTAAAAACTTTCTAAGTCAATTAATTTAGTTTTAACTTAATACCAATAATATATTCACCAACTAAATGAGATTACATATTTTAACTTATTTGAAGAACTTAACAATTTTCTAAGTTTAATTAGTTTAGTTTAACTTAACTCCACCACTATGTTCACCAACTAAATCATAATGTATATTTTAACATATTTGAAGAACTTAACAACTTTCTAAGTCTACTTAGTTTAATTTTAATCTAATTCCAACACTGTCACGACCCAAAGCGAGCCGTGAGTGGCACCCACACTTATCCTACTGTGTGAGCAAACCAACAAATCTAAACCCCAACATTCCAAACATAATAAACAGAATATAATGCGGAAGACTTGTAAACTCATTAACGAAATCAATTAAATAACTTCTAAAGTTATTAATTACTATCCCCAAGACCTCGAAGTCATCATCACAAGAACATTTATTCTCAAATTACTAAAGCTAAGAGTATCTAAGAAGCTAAAACAAATACATGAGATAGTCCATGTCTGAACTTCAAAGACATCAAGACATGAATGAAAGAGAATCCAGTCCGAGCTAGGAACAATAGCTCACCCTGAAATCTGACGTGGTGAAGACTGGCTAGAGTTGCGGTTGAGTTGAAGACGACAGTACGTGTGCTGCACTCCACAAATAACAAGGAAAGAAACATACAAGTAGGGGTCAGTACAAGCACAAGTACTGAGTAGATATCATCGGCCAACTCAAAATAGAAAGCAATATGCATCAAATAATATAATAAAATCAACTACAATACTCAACAGATAACAACAACAAGAACCATAACCATTGGCCACAACCCAAGCGCATCTATGAGGACTCACGCCTCCACACCATACTCATTTGGGAAAAGGTTCTTTAAGTTTGAGTATATTAAGATAATTCAAGATTCATTATCTTTATCCCTCTTATGTCGGAACGTGACACTCCGATCCCCTAATACTACATGTCGGTTCGTGACACCCGATCCCCTAATACTATGTGTCGGTTCGTGACACCCGATCCCCTAATACTATGTGTCGGTTCGTGACACCCGGTCCCCTAATACTATGTGTCGGTTCGTGACACCCGATCCCCTAATACTACGTGTCGGTTCGTGAAACCCGATCTCCTAATAATATGTGTCGGTTCATGACACTCGATCCCCTAATACTATGTGTCGGTTCGTGACACCCGATCCCCTAATAGTATGTGTCGATTCGTGACACCCGGTCCCCTAATACTATGTGTCGGTTCGTGACACCCGATCCCCTAATACTACGTGTCGGTTCGTGAAACCCGATCTCCTAATAATATGTGTCGGTTCATGACACTCGATCCCCTAATACTATGTGTCGGTTCGTGACACCCGATCCATAAACCCCATTCTCTTAGTTCATCAAGCCTTCTTTTATACCAAGGCATCATCATTAACAAAGAGGTTTTAAGGTCTAAGATTTAATAGCCTCATCATGCTAATTCATCACAATTACATAATCATATCATGCAAGCACACAATTAAGCATATAGAAGACTTTACAAGATTACCTCACAATTACATAATCATATCATGCAAGCACACAATTAATCATATAGAAGACTTTACAAGATTACCCAATACATATCATTCGCTATTAAGAGTTTTACTACGAAATAGCATAAACCATAACCTACCTCCACCGAACAATCGTGATCAAGCAATCTACTTTCCTAAAGCTGCGTTCTTCTCTTTCTCTCGCTCGTTCTCTCTTCCTCTTCTGTTCTTTCTATTTTTCCTTATTCAAACCCTTTTTCTTTTACCCTAATTACCATATAATTAAGTATAAAAGATGCTAAAGTAACCCATTACTTATTCCAAGGTTATCTCCTTTAACCCCCAAGTAATTGAATTATTAACATTAAACCCCTAACTTTATAATTATAAGCAGGAATAGTCCAAAACGCCCCTTAAAATATTTAATAGAAATCCGACCCAGTCAGGGTTACGTAGTCTGTGACGGGCCGTCGTGCTTGCGACGGTCCGTCCTGCTGAGTCGTCACAGAGTTCAGAGACTCAATTTTTATTTAAGACCATGTGACGGTCCGTCGTGCCTACAACGATCTGTCCTGCTCTTCCGTCGCGAAGCTCAGAGAGTTGTTCTCTGTACCCAATTTTTCAGAATTCTAAGTGTTTTGGAATGGGACACCCTCGACGGTCTCTCATGCCCATGACGGTCCGTCATGGGATTCGTCGACCCAGACAGTTATTACCAGAAATAAACTCTACTGCTCATAACGACTAATAGGTCGTTACAAACACTTTATTCACCAACTAAATCATATTACGTATTTTAACTTATTTGAAGAACTTAACAACTTTTTAAGTCTATTTAGTTTAGTTATAAATTAATTCCAATACTTTATTCCCCAATTAAATGAGATTACATTTTTAACTTATTTGAAGAACTTAACAACTTTATAAGTTTAATTAGTTTAGTTTTAACTTAATTGGAACACTTTATTCACCAAGTCAATGATATTACATATTTTAACATATTTGAAGAAATAAACAACTTTACAAGTCTAATTAGTTTAGTTTTAACTTAATTCCAACACAATATTCAACAAGTAAACCACATTACATATTTTAACTTATTTGAATAACTTAACAACTTTCTAAGTATCATTAATTTAGATTTAACTTAATTCCAATACTTTATTCCCCAACTAAATGAGATTACATATATAAACATATATGAATAACTTAATAACTTTTTAAGTCTAATTTGTTTAGTTTTAACTTAATTGCGACACAATATTCAACAACTAAATTTGACTACATATTTTAAATTATTTGAAGAATTTAACAACTTTCTAAGTCTAATTAGTTTAGTTTTAACTTAATTCCAATACAATATTCACTAACTAAATCATAGTACATATTTTAACTTATTTGAAGAACTTAACAACTTTGTAAGTCTAATTAGTTTAGTTTTAGCTTAATTCCAACACTAATTAACCAATTAAATCACATTATATAAATTGAAGCTTGTAGTAAACAAACACATTATTCTGAAATTGAAGTTAATTATCAACACTACGTGGACACAAATCGATCTTGCAAGAATATCAAGTTTGTCATCAATATGATTAACTAGTGATGGTACTTATACTTCACAAACACATTATTAAAAAATTGAAGACAAGTGTCAATACTAGATGAACACAAATCGATCTTGCAAGAAAATTAATTTTGTCATCAATAGGATCAACTAGTGTTGGTACTTATACTCAACAAATACATTATTCCTAAATTGAAGCTAAGTGTCAACACTAGATGGACATAAATCGATCTTGCAAGAAAAATAATTTTGTCATCAATAGGATCAACAATTGTTGATACTTATACTTAACTAGTATAGTATTTCTTAATTTAAAGCTTAAGTGTCAACACTTGATTGAAACAATCGGTCTTGCAAGAAAATCAATTTTATCTTCAATAGGATCAACTAGTGTTGGTACTTATGCTTAACAAGCACTCAATGGACACAAAAAAATTATCACGTATTTAAAACTAAGTATCAAGATAGATGTATACAAACACATTACAGAAAACAATTGTACTTTAACTTTAGAAATTTAAAATTACCAAACCTTATCTTCTACTTTTGATGAAAGAAACAGTGTAATCTTGTATCAACTTTTTTATATGTTGAGCTTCCAGAGTGGCCTAGATAGAAAAGAGGGAAAGAAGTTTAACATTAGAAAATAGAGTTTGAACCTATTTACACGCACATGTTACATACAAGAAGATCAAGTAGGGCATGAAATCATACTCTTAAGTCATTTGTATTTTTATTAAAACGTAGTTCAATTTGATTCACTAACATCAAGAGCTCAACTCAAGTATGGATTCCTACCAACCTACTAATTTGTCCCAAACACGAGAATGTATGATTGTTGTCTTTATGATAGAACCATATATTAACAACAAGAATTTCAATGAACTTAATATTAGAATTCTATCTTAATATATAACTTCAAGCACATCAATAAATAAAATTTGGGAAATATGTTTTTCAACTAGATATTATAATTGAAATGTAAATCTTTTTCATATTTCAGTTCATCTATATAATCTAAAAAATGAGAATTCACCTTGAGTAAGAAAGTAGATGATGTGAACTAAGTAGTTCACTATAAGTTTCAAATTTATTAATCAAGAATCAATTAAAAAAACATCCTTTAAGGGAGATAGATGTGCATACAAGAACACAATCAAATTATGGTAAAACATAAAGAATAAATTGAACTAACTACATGTACTCTAATTTTGAGATACTTCAACTAATGAAAACAAAACTTTTTTTAGAGAGGTTCTAAAAATTCACCTTGAGTTGAATGGATGGAGCAGCACCGATCCATTGTTGCTGCTGCGCTCGATTGTAACGGATGTGGCGCTGGTGGAGATGGAGGCGGTGCGACCTCCAGCCACTGTTGCGCAACCACTTCTCCGTGCAACCAGCATATGGGGTGACTTCGATTGTCACCGCCGGTAGGAGAAGAAGACGTGGGTGGCGCCGGTCAGGGTAAAGTGGATTGGGCGGCGGTCGGGTGGTGGGGTGGGGTGGGTATAATGAGTGAGGAGTGTGAGAGAGATATTTGTCTTAGGGATTTAATATCATCCATATTCTTTTTTTAAGATACTTGTTTAATTTACCAACCACGGGATATCAATATTTTTTGGAATAATTAATTTACCAACCACGGAATGTTAGTATTTTTAAAAATAATTACTATATTTAACAATTATATATATATATATATATATATATATATATATATATATATATAAATGAAAATATTAGGCCCGCCTACGTAGCACCACCACAAACAAGAATTCCCTTTTAATTTATTTATTTCCAAACAAGCCTTCCCCTTTCAAGAAAAATTGTGACTTGTATGAAGAGTTGCGATTTAAATGAAGATATGTGACTTTTATGAAATGTTGCGACTTTTCTGAAAGTAGTGACTTTTATGAATAGTTACAACTTCTATGAAGAGTTGTGACTTTTATGTAAAGTTGCAACTTTTATGAAGAGTTGCAACTTTTATATCAAAAGTTGTAACTTTTCTGAAAAGTTGTCACTTTTATGAAGAATTGCGACTTTTAAGAAAATTATGACTTTTATGAGAGGTTGTGACCTTTCCAAATGGTTGCCACTTTTCCAAAAAGTTGTGACCTTTCTGATAAGGCACAATAAATATTTATTCACACTACCCTCTTTTATCTATAAATAGAGTGATTTGCTGCCACTATTATTTGAAGGTTTTTTGCATTGGATAGTTGAATTCAATTACATTGATTAAGCTTCTTATGAAGTTTGTTTCATTCCTAAAAGATTTTATCCTCCTATTTCATGGAGCTTAATCTTTACTGTAAGTCGTAGTGATTCATTTAAGTATGACAACTCTTTTTGCTATTGTGGTGACATTTTTCTTTTAACTTTGTTTAAAGTTACATAGAAGATGATTGAAAATTGATCTTCTCTTTTGTCCCTTTCTACGGGTTCTTCGTATAAACAAAGAAAATTGATTTCGATTGCAATGTCAGGTTACTACTTTTTCACCTTTAATTTCACAACTCATAATGTTGTTGAAATGGTTGAATTTATTACATTGGTTTTTTAGTAAACAAAACTTTTAATTCTGCCACTATTGTATTTTTTTTTGCTATAGAGGAATCGAATTGAAATATATTAATTAGACTTCTAATGAACCTTTTTCATTCCTCATTTTCCATGAAACTTAATCATTTACTGTAGCTCATATTACCGAATAATCATATGTATGTTTAATAAAATGTCCAATCCCGTGCGAAGCACGGGTAATTTACCTAGTATTAAATAAATACCTACATAATGAAGTCGATATTATATAAATAAAATAATAATTAAGCTATACCAATCTCTTGGGGGGTCGGTATTTATTAATTTATTTGTGTGTGTGTATTTATATATATTGAAGTTTTATTTAATAAATTTAATTTATCGATCAAGTTCATTTTATAAATTTAAATTATATACCTCCTAATTATATAAATTTAATTTTATCAATCAATTTAAGTTTATCAATATCAAATCAGTATATAAATCTCCTTAATTGATCATCGATATTATTTCTTTAATTGATAATGTATTTGATATATAATTAATCAATGTTTTTCATTCTCATATGAAGTATATTTTACATTTCATCATAATTAAAAATGATAAATATACTTGACATACATTCAAGATTGAATGTATATAATAATACTATCTCGCATTTGATACTTGAATAAAATATACATATGTTATCTCTTAACCTCCGCATCATTACATGATATATTAAGTTCATGATTAGACGACAAACTAATAGATTGGCACATTACTCTAGAAATATAAGTATAATTATATATATCCTAATTTCTATCAACAAAGTTTCCTACTCTAAATATGGATTATAGATATTTTTTTATTTATTCCACAAATCTAACTTTGTACTTATAAAAGTATGCTAAATTGTTACACTTTTTGAACAATTAATTGTAATTTTCAAATGAAATTTAAGTATTATACTAAATAGCAAAAATTATTAGTAATAGAAATATTTTAAACAAATCAACCTCTGGATTCGCTTTAATTATAAGTAATTAGACATAATAAAAGAAAATATCGACCTCATAACATAAAATTTAAAGATAAACAAAAAGAAATCATGTTTAATTCAATAATATTGATATCGACAGGTTGGAGCGCGCGCGCGCGTATGGGTGTGTGTGTGTGTGTGTGTATATATATATATATATATATATATATATATATTATACACGGTTGTCTTGCTTTACTACTTCACATGATTAACTCTTATTCATAATTGTAATATGCTTACTTATTGTTAGGGTTGTGCGAGATTGTGGGTTCAAATATGTGATATGGATTTTATTGCTTTGACATGGTTAAGCTTATTTAGTTGGTTGGTCTAGTTGTTGATTGTGCATAAACTTAAGTGGCATGATTTTACCTAAATGCCCCTTTTATTATGTTTAATTGTTATGTGTGGATATGGTCTCATACTTAGTAAATGTGGCATACTAACCCAATTTTCTCCCTTTTTCCCAAACACTTTAGGTTTCGGTCGTTGAGGTTTGGTTTGCGGCGATTGACAAGATGGTTTTTATACTCTTACCATTGAAGTGGTAGGTCCCCATTTTCCTGAGAATGATGTTGATATTCTACCTACGGTTTGTTTAGTTATAATGACGATTATGTTGACTCTATCTTTCATTTGAACACAAAGTTGTATAAAGCCTATATCTGGCGTACTTTTATTGTTATAGGTCTATGCTAATGTTGTATTGTTGTTTTAGATGATTTATGAGATGAGACGGATTTTATCACTCTAAGTCTATCTAATATATGTGTATGAAGTAAAAGTAGAACACTAAGTAATCTTCCTATATGAACGGGTCTATGTATACTTGATATTGTACTATTATGTGTATATAGAGGTCTATGTAAACCTCTGATTCCATATACTTAAAAAAGGTTTTAATTTTTTGCATATTTTATCCAATGAATATTATGATGAATGCTATGAGTCTAGTCATAGTCCTCAAAGAGGACAACGATTACAGTTACGTCTAGGGGTTGCTCCCCGGAGGTGACATTTAGCCAATTAGAAAATGGAGGGAGTGTTAAATATATCTGAGGGAAAACAATATTTTAGTGATAGTTTTAGAAAAAATAATATTGCTACTGTTGTAAAGTGTTGTTTTTAGAAATATAAATATAACATACTTTATAAGTGTAGTGATATATCTAAATAAGTATAGCAATTATTATATGATGTGACAACGCTTATAAGTGTAGCCTATACCACTAAAGAACATGCTTAATAGTGTTGCTAACGTTATCGTGACCAAAACATAAAAATTAAGGCTACTGTTTAAAATCATACCCAAAAATATTTTAGGCAATAGATTATAAGTGTTGTCAAGATTTATTGTGACATAAGACCTAAAAAGGTGTATTGAAGGTTTGATTACTCTATATATTGGGTCCATGAATGATGCGGACACATTGGACAACCCAAAGGACATGATAAAAAACTCATAATGAACATATTGGGTCGTAAAAGTTATTTTCAGAATATCACATTCTGTGCCTCTTAACTAATGGTGGCCAAATCTAAGATCTATCTTAGCGAAACTAGTAGAACCCTAAAGTTGATCGATAATATCATCTATCCTTGAGAGAGGCTATTTGTTCTTGATAAGAACCTTGTTAAATGTATGGTAATATATACACATCCTAAGGGAATAACTATCTTTCATTATCACAAACATAATGGAGCGCCCAAAGTTGAGAAACTTAATCTAATAAAGCCTTTATCTAGGAAATATTTTATATGCTAATTAAGGTCATTCAATTCTACAGGTGCCATTTTATATGGCGTAATAGATATAGGGAGAGTATGTGGAAGAATATCTATTATGATGTCTACCTCACTTAGGAGGGACACCGAGTAGATTATTTAAAAAGAGCTTTGGAAACTCTTTTACTACTGAAACTGACTGAATATGAGGTATCTCAACACTAGAGTCATTAACTCAAACTAAGTGATAGACACACCCCTTAGAAAATAACTTCCTTACCTTAAGGTATGAAATAAAACGACTCTTAGGCACTACTGAAATGATTTTCTACTCTAAGACTGACTCATTTGAAAACATAAAATCGACAACTCGAGGTCTACATTCAATTGAGCGTACAGGCATGAACCTAGTTTATACAATGAAAGACATAAAAATCTTCCATGTCTAACTCAATTAAATTAGTCATGGTACTATTGATATTGATGGAAATAGGGCTATCATGATAGACTTCTCTACTAGAATAGTCTTCTCAACAAGCGTAGAAACACTGAAGGGTTCACTAAGTTGCTCAATAATAATATCAAAGCACATAGAAACATATGGATTTACAAACGATAAACTCGCTCTTGGGTCTAGCAAAGCTTAAACATTAGAGTTAAACTTTTGGATCACACTAGTGACAACTTAGGGTGAATCCTCTTACTCTTCGTGACAAGTGATAGCATATAGGTGGTTAGATCATCTTCCAGTACATAAACTAGCCCCTCTTAGTGAAGCTTTATCTGGTGGAGCAACTGAAGAAGAGTGAGGTCTATTGCCATCATTACTATAACTTTGTTTGTTCCTAGGGAACTCTGTCATAAAATTCTCATTCTGACCATACTTGAAGCAACCGGTGTAGTTATCACAACAGATATCTAAGTTGCTCCTACCACACTTAGAACATGAAGGAGTCCTAGTATCCCCTTGTGCAATAGTAACTTACGAATGCGCAACTCTAGCTATCTCTAAAGTTCTGAGAATTCTTACTATTATACTCTCATTTGTTCTTTGGTGCAGTTGCACTAGAAGATGATAGAGAAGGTCCTTTCACTTGTTTTGGAAGGAAGATTGCTTATTATTACTCCATTTCTTCTCTTATTCATTCCTATATGTCTTAGCTCTCTTATTCTAAAGACTTTTTTATCACTCAACTTGTCCTCCATAACTTGTTGCACATCGGTCATTAGACTTGTTATGCCCATGACTCTTGTTTGTATTGCTGCCTTACTTTCCTTATTTGACAGACGAGGCAACCCAACAACAACATACGTATATCACTCCTTATATCTGCAACCATATCTTGCATGTCTTATCTCACAAAGAAAGAAACGTCTCAAGAAGGCCTCCTCAAACAACCCGCATATCAAAATTTGTTACACGCAAGCATGTTTTAGAAGAATCTTTTATAGAGATACAATCTATCACACGAAGTGAGTATGAAAGAAGTGAAGGAATTCCTCAATGTTTCACCCTCCTAATTATATATGTAATGTGCTTCGCATCGCTTACTACGATTTTACAGACATGACTTCATAGACTCGCTAGGAATGTAATTTTATGTGCTCTCATACCAAGTTTGTCATGTTCGAAGCCTACATCCTGGACGTGGCCCGCACTCGAGAGATATTGGTGGCCTTACGCAAACCCTTGGCTCGACTTACTTACTCAGCAGAAGACTTAACATAACAAGATAATCTCAAAACATAACTTTAAAGAGATATAAAACTAATTCAAAATGGTAACTTAATTCTTTAAAAAACATATGAATGATAATGTAAAGACCAAGTGAACTACCAACAATCTACGAAGCCTTTAAAAATTAGAGGGATTTTGGGACAAGACCTCTTGATCATAATAACAATAAAAATATTGAAAAAAAAGTAAAAGAAGTCGCTCGGAATGCAAGGAGGTTCACCAATCTGACTCTAGAGCGCTTAATGGATAAACGATGTGCTAGATGCCAATCAAAATTACATGTGTCTTCAACATAAGACGGTGTAGGATAATTGGCATCAGTACATTAAATGTATGAGTATGTCCGTTGGAATTCTAAACAAAGTAATGGCTTGAAAAGGATCTGAAGAACTTATGTCACATCCAGTTTACACCTTAGACGTAACCGGCATCGCCAACCTTTTTAAGGACTAAGACTAGCCTCTTAGTTTTATGTTATTACATTCATAGGTTGAAAATGTCGGAAAAATTTAAAACTTTTATTATCTCTACTAGGAGGTTTACATTGACCTCTATATACACATAATGTATATTCATATTGAGTATGCATTGAACCTTCATATAGGATGTTTACATAGCCTTCTACTTTTATTGCACACACGCACACACAAAAACACACACACACACACACACACAAACACACACACACACACACACACAAATATATATATATAAATAGTCTCAACTATTATCTCGTCTCATAGCCCTTACATCAATTCAACCAGACCATGCATAGGTCATAGAAAGTACAATATTCAACTAACAAGGAAAGAAATGATAGAGTCAACCAGCTCATAAAAAAATCCAAAGCTAGAAGATGGCATTGCCCACGAAGGTGAGGACCTACTCTTTTTGGGGCTTTATGCAAAATCAAGTAAGTCATATGAATCAACCAAACATGCTTACTATCTTAACAAGTAATACTTATCCCAACACACTTAAAACCATGATTTACTACACCCCTAACATCAAGGAATATTATCACAAGAATGAATAAGAGTTAAACATATAATAATAACCAAGACAACTACTCACAAGTCCTTATCAAGTAAATAAGTAAAATGAAAAAGCAAAGCCCATAAGCTTACTCAATAAAGTATCCTCAATAAGAAAACATGACCAATGTCAAACTTTACATATCATAGCGGTTAGGCTTTTCATAATATATTATCATTATAACCCAAGGCATATTCATAAATGAACTAAGCAACATATAATATCAACATTTTGCCATTGTCATCATATATACATCATATATTGTCATTACATAAACATACATAAGAACCTGCTCCTAAGACTCCCCTCAAGGCTAACTGGTGCAATGTCTAGGTAGAGTCCCATACCCCTACCTATACTAGGCTAGACCCCTTAGGTTATCCAAGTTAGAGTTCAAGTCCTTTAATTCATTTTAACTTTTGGGAACATATTGTCCTAGCTGACATAGACCACATGAGCTAGTGTATAATCCGGTGTCATAGAACCCAACACCGAAAGAAGATGAACTACTTGCTAACGTAGTACCAAAGCATAAAACATAGAAACTACGTGGATCCACTGGATAGCATTCCTATGGGAGAAACATAGTTCAAGAACTAGGAGATTTAGCTGGGAGCCTCTTTATGCGCCATCATTATAGTCTCCAATCTCGAGAGTAATATAAAGTTCCTACCTTCCTTATGTGGGAAGGGACATTCCTTTATCTAGTTCACTCGGTGCTAAGCTTGAGTTCCTTTTTGAAATGTCTTTAAGACTTTAATTACTATTAAAAACTTGATTTAGGTCATAGGGTCTACCACTTGTATAATCATCATCATCGATAGCTCAATATGAATTTGATGAGTATAACTCCTTTCATCACTATTAATATAAGTGAGGTTAACAAATGAGCGTTTCATAACATATTAAGGCACATTGATAGTTTTCACCATCCTTATAGCACATAAACCTTAATCAACCTCTCCACATAGTCAATACATTTAAATTCAACATCATACCACCCTATAGTCCTAGTACAAGGGAATTAACAATAATTAATAATAATTAGAAGTAAAGGTAGAGATTCTGAGACTTACCAAGTCTTCTCATAGTCTATCATCAAGGTCTTATCTTCAACCCATAACTCACCCCAACATGGGGAGTAACATCATCGCACAATAACAACCAATATAATAACAAGGCCAATTGAATCTCTATAACATAATTCATCTTTAGATCACAATTGGAGACAAGGTACGTAGGCTAATTTCACATTATAATTCATAACCTAAATCACATCTCAAGAACTAGAATGATAGGACTATAATTCAAATTAATTTAATAATAATTTCACCATAGGATAGTAATCTAATAACCAACCAACTCAATTGAATGATCACCTTACAATATAAGTCAAGATCACTACCTAGGATTAGGTATAGAGGATCATATTCTTCAATTTAGACAAAACCATCAACAATTACCATAAAAAAGTTGAAATATATGTTAATCTACTCAACATAACCCTATGAATTCATTAACAAGTCAATCCGTAACTTCAATTTCGTAATTGAATGAAACACATAAGAAAACTACATTTTGAAATCTATTTTGAAGGAACCCTTTGAGGAAAAAATCTCAAAGGTGAATGGTACCCATACCTTAATGTTTCTCAACAATTTTATGAAGAGTCCACCCTTTTTTCCATCCCCCAAACCCTAGTTCTTGCTAGCCTTCAATGGTCAATTCATGTAGAGAGAGAAATAAGAGAGAAGGAAGAGAGTTTATTTTGAGAGTTGTCTTTAGGTTAATGAGGGTAAAGGGTATTTATAGTGGGGCTTAATTAACTTAATTAGTCTCCCTTTAATATCTAACTAACCTCGAAACCACTTAATTATATCAATTAAAACATTAAAAATTTAACAGTGAAACTCGACCCTCACCGATGAGACCCCGATCGATGGTGCGTCGGCGAGTCAACAGGCAACACCCCCCCATTCATCCTGCACTCCTTCGTCTCGGTCAGAGACTTTGCAGGAGAGGGCTTCCTCCAATTTTTCTTATTGTGGGATGACGGTGGCCAGGACGCCCTGTCAACCCACTTCCAACGCGTGTAACAGTAGGTAGGTAAGCAAGAGCCTTAATGAATCTTTCTATGTGTGGATGATGGTGGCCTCGAAGACCCTTCGATCAACGCATAGACCGTCGTGTACCTCGTCAATGCACAATGCCACGCAGTGCTGCATCAAATTGCAGGGGTCCTCTTCAAGGGCCCTTGGTTGGTCCTTAGGGAATCGTACCTAGACATTTCAATAATGAAAAAACTTAAACACCCATTAGCTACCTTTCCACCAATTTTTGTACATTTCCGACTCGTAAAAGTTAGTAAAAAGGCTAAGGCACACTAACATCCATTTGAACCAACTTCTAGAACGTTTTTGGACGTTTTGGTTGTTAATCCTCCTAAATGACCTATATTCATTAAAAATGGACTTAGAAATAGTGTTTAGACTTTAAGCCACCAATGTTAGGATTTACAATGAGTCTTGGATTTTCAAGGTGTTACAACCTACTTGGCTCAACTAAAATCATTTCAATATAAAGTAGTTTAAAACAAGTGCAATATAAAGAAAAGATGTTTAATTTATGAATTCAACTCTATGTGTATGCAAATATACATATTACTCTGAATCATAAGTAAAAATACAAATACATAGTCCATATACATTCTCTGCTACATCCATTTCCACTCTCTTGTTCATACATCCTCTCTCGGATACATTCCTCCCTTAAGTATCCCTATGTCTGTTTATGTATCCGAAATAAATAAATTTTAAGAAATTTTTATAATTTTAAAAAGAGTAGGGATAAAATGATGTACTTACTCTTAGCAATATGAGATTTAGGTAAATTATATTTATTTTAGGGTACTTTTGAAGCATTGAAAATTCTTTTCATATTCCATAAATTCAATAATAAATATATCACATAAATTGATGCAAAATAATTAATTTTCACACGCGTTTGTTACATAAATTATCTTATAAATTTTATTATTTAGAGAGAGCTCTCCATTGCTAAAATATTCAATCAATGAATTCTAGCTATACAACTTTCTGCACGGTAATTTAAAAAAAATGAGTACTTGATATTTCTTAATTGAAAATTTAAGATTTGTGTGTGAATAAATTCTTTACTATATCAAAAAGGAACTCTATGCTAGAGGAAAAATAATTATATAATTTTTGAGAAAAAAATTGTAGTTTAAATAAATATAGGTGATATTAGGATATAGTCTAAACAACCACAAGAGCTACTAAGGATATAATAGAAAATAATATACATGACGCAACTCTCACCACGAGGAAGGAAAAGAGGAAGCTAGTGGACATTCTTCGTCTTCACCTAAGGAGATATTACATGATCCTGCAACCAGACAATGTCAAAAGACATAGCAAGAGTAGGATCAGTACAAACACACTTACTAATAGAAATCATCGGTCAACCCGACAACCACCACATAATATAAGAAATCATCTAGTAAAAATCATGAAATAAACCACTCGCTTCTCTACCTAACCCTTTCATTGAATTACCCCCCCCCCCCCAATCACACTGTATTTCTAACTACTAACTCGTTATTCACTACCCACTTATCATCCTAGATCAAGGATTGACCATTATAAGCACATAGTGAACCCCCAAATACCATCGACACCAATTAAACTAACCGATTACGTCATATCCTTGCCTTGTCATAATACCCCACCATTGTCACTTAGATCATTTGACTCACTTTATTCATATTAATCCCCATGTGCACTTCCCCAAGTAGAATCCACCTAACAAATTATTTCGGATGTACTATCTATAATTCACCATTTCCTCCTCACAACACATCAACTACAAGACATTATAACCGAGTTCACTACTACGCCTTCTACCACCAATGCCACACTATTTTTGCAAGCGTATTTAAGTCATATACTATAATGACAACAAGCTCCTCATGCACAATTAAAATAAATTCATCGAATAACCATTATGGAGAACCATACAGTCTTCCAACATCATTAATCAATAAATATAATTTCAATGACCATAGTTAAATATATAACATAATTAAATAGTTCTCTCACGGAACCCAAGCCTACAAAATTAGCTTGACGGAACAACATTAGTGCCTATAAAAGTATCATAATGAAGCAACAACAAAAACATCACATAATAATAAAATCACAACCACCACCTATAAATTACTCCTCAATTCCTAACATATAAATATAACAAGCTCAGTCCTAGTTCTTCATTAGACTTCGTTGTTAGGATTTAATCCTAATTAACCAAATCTCATCAATATCATAACTTCAATAGATCAAATATAACATACACCCATAATCATGTTCTACTTTATTGGATATCTTTGTTCTTGAAAAAATTCTATTCAAGAAGGCACTTTCGAAAACCTTGACAAGTCATTAAAATCTATTCTTAATCACTAACCATATTACGTTAAACTATAGCAATTTCTCATGGAATCCACTCAGTGCAAAAAGCTATACACATAAATCATATTATTTATTTCATACTTATACGTGGTAAGCATATATTTACAACCACTCAATGCATAAAACCTATCCTATCTGGACACCAAGTAGTTATAATGGGTTTTTGACTTCCTTTCCAGCTTTTCCAGATTTGAGACGGTGATTTTTGCAATGAAATCACAAGATTCCCCCATTTCCACGCTTAAAATATCATTTTCCTTCCTTCCTAAGGTTAGAGCAATTTTTTGAGCTTTAAAGAAGATATATAAAATAGGATTTTTCGTAATTTCATTTAGTATCGCATATCTCGTTGAAGCAGCAACTTACCCCGCTAAAGCAGTACCGCGTCAGTGGCATCTAACCTACTGTAGCGGGACAAATTTTTTTGTTTCCTAAAAATGAAGGTTCAGGTCGATACATTACATATCAATTTACCCATCATTTGTCCCCAAACGACTAGTTTTACGTCGTCACACGTTCTCATTTTGGGATATGCCCAACTACCGAAATGGACTATCATGAAACTACTAATATTCATGACCTCTTTGTTAATTTGAACAGACAAAAATGGTTACTATACTCCCAGGCTAGGAGAGATTTCATGCAACACACCAATATTGAACATATTCGAAATACACACCCTGCCCCGCAAGAGCAGCAACTCTCCCATCGTGGCGGGGCAGTTGTAGAAGGCGATCGGGCAACAATAAGTAGGGGAATGGGACCAAATTTCCCATTTCATCCTACACTTCCCAAAATCTTCCCAAACTCTCTCAAATCACACAATTTCAAATGTATAAATTAAGGTAAATTTCTCAGTTTTTGCTCTCATTACTTCATTACTTGATTAATCAATAAATTTCATTCTACTATTTGATCCAAAAAAAATGATGGTTTCCGGGTAGTTATTCAAATATTGAACTAAATTGCTTAATTTGTTTAGGAAAATTTAGCATGGTTACTTCTCTTATGTTCCCAATTTTCGCACAATGTCTGAGCCTAAAATTCCATAACATTATGGGCAAATTGATACAAAAATGGGTAGGGGATTCGAAATATTTTCTTAACATAAACTTAAAATTAGAAACTATTTAGGTTTTATAAAGTTGAAATAATTGCTTATTCATGTTTTAGGATAGTTTAAGTACTCTGATTTGCTGAAATTTTATCAAAAACGAGGATTTTAGGATAAATAGATGCCATTTTCGTGTCTGGTGTTCATCCTAGATGAAGGCCGATGTAGTGGCTTGCATCACACTGTAGTTGCTTGCATTACCCTACTATAGAGGGATTCTAGCCGTTTTAGCGTGTTGTCCCAGACTAGTAGCGCCACCCCTTAACACTAAAACTTCTCTCTTTTTTTATAGCCTCCCCAAACTATCAACAGTATTCTGACTTATCTTAACTTATTGCAGGTTTTCTAAATTTCTTAACAAAACTATGCAAACTTGCCTTTTGTTTGGTTTATAGAAGTTTCTAGTCAGGAGAGACATCACGGCTATCACAACACAGGATTCCACTGTGACAGGGCGTTCGTTGTACAAAGGGACGAAGAGAAGGCTCTTGCCTTTTATGATCACCTAGTCGAGTTAGGGTTGCTACCGCATGCTGAGGCTCCCCATATACACGATACACTTTGATGAGGGAAATATATTCCATCTTCGTTACAGTCCTGTAAGAGAAACCTTATCCAGTCATTTGTGTTTGGGGAGTCGACATTCCTTTGAACTCCACTTCTATCAACGAGGTACTAGAGGTGCCCTAGGTCCTGAACCTTAAGTATGAGGTTAGTCTTAGGGAGATGTTTCTCGATGGGATAATGACACTATAGTTGAGCCTACTAGTCAGGAGCAAGTTTACAAGGCTATGGTAGAGGGCATTACCAATGCTGAATGATCATCGGATGCTAAAGATAGCTTCACTTGGTATCTAGGATGATCCGCCTGTTGAGCAAGAGTACTGACGTGAACTTTCCCCGAGCCTTGGTTGTGGAGTATGTTATAAAAGGTATCCAGGTGAACGTGGGGGTACAAATCATGTTAAAGTGGAAGATGTTTTATAGGGGTAATAAAAAGGTGTTCTTCCTCCCAGGTCTCATCACGACTCTATGAAAGCGAGCAAGAGTGCCGCTATTTGATGTTGACGAGGTACCTCCTATGGATCCCCCCCCCCTTTCACCCACTTTTTATTCAGGATGCTTCTAATACTAAGAGCAAGAGGAGGAGGAGGAAAGGGCTAGCACCAGCAGAGCGGCCGCGGGTTCTAATGAAAAGGACCCACTTTCAGGTACACGGGTTAAAGATTACTTGGCGGGTGTCCAGGAGAGGATGTGGAATGATTACAGTGATTTTACTCCGGTCCCACCCAGCACTGCACTGATAGGTCAAGATTTTTCGCCGCCATCTGCGCAAGGAGAGGAGGAAGGCTGTAATAAGAGATCGTTTGATTTTTGATTGTCTCATGCTCAGGATGTGGAAGATGGTTAAGGCCATAAAGGAACTTTCCAGACTCGAACAACCAGATATCATGGTTTTCTCCATGTTGAATGAGGATTTACAATGGCATGAGGTGCCCAAAGGACCTATTTTAGACATCAACACCACCCATTATGAGAATTTGTGATTTAATTTCCGTTCACCCCTCTTGGGATTGTAAATTTAAGAGAACTAATTTTCTTTTTACCTTTCGACATTTCGTATGTTTTTGCTCATTGATGCTTGTTTTGGCTGACTGATGCAGCCCCATTTTAAATGTTAAGTTATAATTGCCTACTAGTATTTTAAACATTGTTTGGGGTTGAAGGGGTTTGTTCAAATTCCTTTCAAGTAGCTATTTTGAAAATAGGGAAAGTAGGGAAATATTTACGAGGTTCTACCTCCCTTCATCCCGCTTTAGTAGGATAAATCCTGTATAGCGGCACCGCTTTTGTGGGAATAATCTTATTGTAGAGGCACCGCTCTGGTGGGAATAATCCCATTGTAGCAGCACCACTCGAGCAAGAGTAATCCCGCTGTAGCGGATCCAACAGGACCAGAACCAAGGCCAAAATTTTCTTGTTTTTTTTTCCAGTTCCCAAGATTTTCCATGGTCCCAATTTTACCATTTCATCGAACTACTAATTTTTAAGAACTAGGGTACACGATATTCAACCCATAATGTTATAAACAATTCAGCATTACATCCTACACATAACACCGTGTCCTTATCAAAATCCAGACACACAACACTATGTCCTTATTCCTATCACACACATCCCTCATGAAACCTCCACATACTCGGTCATTTAGCATGACAAGGAGCAAACCCTCGTAGAAAATTAAAACAACAAAAAGCGCACTGACCACAACCATAAATCAAACAAAAGTCACACATGAACAAACATAAATCACACATCATAAGAACTTACTTTGTAGGTTATTTCATTCCATGGATAAACATTATTGGTCATCTATTCCTCCCACAACTCTTAAGGCCAGATACCAATTAGAATCTTCTCAGTTCCAATGACCCTTTGCTTGATTCCCTTCCGTAAAAATCATGAAGAATAGTCAACTTTTTTGAGATACCAATTGGAATCAAAATATACAAATTGGACTCAACTCATACCACAATGACACTTTTCACGAAGGAGAAAATGGGTGATTCAACTTCCTAGAATGATTCTTAGTTTCCTGAAGATTAGGTTTGTAAGTCAACTAATAATCCAAAGGAGTCTAGCTCACATTTTTCTCTTGTACTAGGAGACCGGTAACATAGGATCTGGTACCAAAGTGTCAAAACACAACCCACTAGGTCATATGAGCATCCACTATTACACACTTATGCAAGAGAACCCTAATATCCCAAAGGTTGAAGAATGTGTAAACTTAATAAAACACAGATATAATAGAGATTAAAAAATCTTTATTAATGGAATATTTTTCAATGAACTAGTTAAGACTTTTAAAGTAATTAACAACCCCAAGATCTATTACAAATAGCCACAAGAAATACTAAGGATACAATGGACAATTAAAATTACATGATAGAACTCTCACCAAGAGGGAGGACAAGTAGAAGCTGCTTGAGATTCTTCGTTTTCACCTAAGGAAACATCATCAAATCCTGCACCTAAACTATGTCAAACGACATAGCAAACGTAGTATCAATCCTATGAATCATAGGTCAACCTAATACCCACCACATAATATATGAAACCAACTAGTAAGAATCATGAAATAAACCACTCGCTTCTCACCTAACCCTTTCAGCGAATTACCCCCTAATCAAACTGTCATTCTTACTACTAACTCGTTGTTCACCACTCAGTTAATCATTCTTAACATATATGTAAACACCTAGTACCCTGATCACCAATTTAACTAATCGCTCACGTCATATCCTTGCCTTGTCATAACAACCCATCATTATCACTTAAATCATTAAACTCACATTCGTCATACTAACCCCCATTTGCATTTCCTTAAGTAAAATACACCTAACATATTTTATCGGATGTACTATATCGACTCTCACCAATTCCTCCTCACGACACACCATTTACAAGTCATTATAACCCGATTTCACTACTACGACTTCTACCACCAATGCCACACTACTTTTATATTCGTACTTCAAGCATATAGTATAATGATAACAAGCTTCTCACATCGATTTATAACGAATCCATCGGTTATCAATTGTTGAGCAACATACTGTCTTCCAATATGACTTATTAGTAAATATAAATGCAATCCTCATAATTAGATGCACAACATAATTCAATAGTTATCATGGAACCCAATCCCAAAAAGTTAGCTTGTCGTAACATGGCAATCTGATCATATTGTTAGTATTCTTGAACGTGGAAGCTGATACCGTGTTTATTTTAGAACGTGGCAACCGATCTCATATTTATGCCTAAATGTGGCAACAAATCTCGTTGTTAGTGGGCTAGAGTATTGAAGCCAATTCCATGTTTATGGTGGACCTTGGCAACAATCCCATATTTATGCCGGATCGTGGCAACCAGTCTAAGTTAGTTATGTCGAAATGCGGTAGTCCGATCCCAATCACGCACCACGATCACAACCACAACTACATATTCAAGAACATACATTTATATCATAATTTAATGGAAATCATCATTCATCTATCTCATTTTCAATGAGCGTGATAAATATTGCAAAATTCATACATATAAAAGTACCATAATAAATAAACAAAAACAACATCACTTAATCATAGAATCACAACCATCACGTACGAATTACTCCTCAATTACATACAAATATGCCAAGCTTATTAGATTTAATATGGCGTTGACTCGTAATCTTCTTCCATTTTATAGGATATCTTTGTTCTTGAAACAATTCTATTCAAGAAGGCAATTCCAAAAACCTTGACAAGTCATTAAAATCTCTTCTTCAGCACTAACTTAATTACATTGAATTATAGCAATTTCTCGAAGAATCCAATCGGTGCTCAAAGGTCTACACCTAAACCAAACTATTAATTTCATACTATATATAAAAAAAACACAAATTTACAACAATTAATGCATAGAACCTAGCCTACCTAGATGCCTAGCGGTTGTACGGGGGTTTTGACTTCGTTTCCACATTTTCCGGTTTTGAGACGTTGAGTTTGGCCAAATTTTTTTAAGAACCATTCCCATGCTAGAAATCTCGTTCTCCTTTCACTCGAGCTTAGAGAACCTTTTTTGAGGTTTCTATTTTTATTCATGAATTTTCTAGTTTGTTTAGGAAGATGGATAAATTAGGATTTCCTGTAGGGGAAACATACCATGTTGCAGCGCCGCCGTACCACCAACATAAATCCCGCTTTAGCAGGTCAGGGTTCCGATGTCTTGTGGATATTTTTCCTTCCTAAATAATGATAGTTCAGATCCTTACAAAAAATAATAGTCAAAGTTCAAGAAAATAATAAAATATTAGTCAACCCTAAAATTAATAATTTTTTAAAATCTTGCATATCTCAAGAATATGGTATCAAAATTATTTTGTTGTTCAAATGGCATCGTGAGATTAATTAATTATAACCAAAAGAGTCATTAATCAAGAATCTAGGCTTTATGAGAGAAAGAGAGAGAGAGAGAGACAGAGAGAGCAAAAATAAATTTAAAATGTAGGAACCTAGAACTACTTGTCAAAGGTGGGTGACCAAATATTGTGAGTGCCAAATTTAACTTTTTTGTCAAGATATAGTAGCATTTAGAGGTTTTCTTAAAGAAATAACAATTTATGTAATTTTATGATATTTATAATTATCCATGTTACTCCCTCTTCTTATATTACATAATTTTTGGAGGCTTTAATATTGTTTAAAATAATTGAATTGTTCAAAGTTCAAGAAAGATGTTTGAATGTTTTTCCACGTTTGTCCTTCCATTTATTCAAGTTTTATATTTTATAAGACATGAATTGCATTATTTACAAATTTATATTTATGATTACTCAAAGGATAATAGTAGAAACTATGATATAAAGTGTGTCCTTGAATGGTTTTCTTAATAGGTGTGCATGAACTAACAAATTCAATTAATATGAATAGAGGGTGTATTGTTTATTTGTCATCATAATTATTGAATGTACTACTTTCTCTATTCTAATTTATGTAACATACTATTCATTAATTAGTTCTTAAAAGAATGACACATTTTTTGTATTTGAGAAATGTGTAATGATCGTATCAATATTATTTACAAAACGTCCATACATGTGTACTCTTCTGTCTAAAAATATATTTATGTTAACGGTAATTTTGAAATATTGAAAAGTCTTTTCAATTTCATAAATCTCATTCTAAGTACATCACATTAGTTAGTTTCAAAAAGAAAAATATATTTTTGTATCTGCCAAATGTTTAATGAGCCTATCAATATATCTGGCATTCCACAAATGTGTACACTTCTAGTTTAAAATTTATTTATTTTCAAGGTAGTTTTGTAACATTGAAAAAACTTTTCATATTTTATAAATCTCATGCTAAATATATCACATAAATTAAGAAAGAGAAATTAATTTGCACGCGCATTAATTAGCGTATAACTTTTATTATATAAAGAGAACTTTTTGTGAATAAATAAAAGTTCAATAAATTAAAATCTAGCAATAACACTTCCTACACAACAAGTTAAATAATTGATGTTCAAGATTCAATTTTATTTTATTTTAAAATTAGTTGGGTTTTGACAAAAATTTCAGTTGATACTTTTTTTAAAATCTAAATGTTTGTGAGAATCAATTCTTCATTTTATTGAAATAATGCACCCTATCATTGGACTGGAGGAAAAATAATCATAAAATTTTTTGAACAAAAAATTGTAGTTTGAATAAATATGGGTGATATTATAATATTCCAACATTGTCACAGAACACCCCGAATAATTCACCTTCCTCTTCTCTTTAATTTTTTTCTGATTATTGTTCAAAATATTTTTGAATTTATTTTTAAATGCACAAAAATATAGACAAACATCTTGATTTATTTTTTCATAGGATAAAGTCATACAAATTTAAAGAAATCATTATCGAAAATAAATAACATTGGCATCCTAAATCTAATAAAAATAAGAGAGGATTTCCAAAAATAAGAATGAAAATTATACTCCAGTTGATGAGTTTTACGATGATCGACTAAATTAAACAGTAAAAGTGGGAAATAAAATTATTGCTAATTCAAGTTTGTCTAAAACACAAGTGAGCGCTATCTTAGCTAGCTGAGTTTTATATATGAACTCACACATGTGTAAAGACTTCATTATGTCGTTATGCAAAAGTCAATGAAGAATGAATTGGGGTCAGAAAACTCTTTTGTAATAACTTGGAATTACCCAACGTAGCCCAGATTTGGAAGAAATCGGATTCACTATGGTATAGGGAAAATCAAGTAATGAATAATAGATCTAATTATGACTTTTATAACTTGAGTGGATAGATAGACGGTAATGAAATCGTAACACTTTACGGAATCGAATTTGGACAAGTAGAATTCTCGAAATTGATCTTTTCGTGAATGAGTACGTTTTGCCTCTGCCGAGGCTGCTAGAGCGGGATTGTAACCGTAGAGCGGCGTCGATGCACGGGATGGGTTGGATTGAGTGGGACAGACGCGTTTTAAAGTCGCTTATAAACCCTAAAACAACCCTATTTGGTATTTTTCGACTTTTAGGACTAAATAGGCGACCCCAGATGAGTTCTTACCAATTTGTTTACCAGTTTTGAGGCTAAGGGTAAGGTTTTAACTCCCCTAATCTGCTTGTTGATACGTAGAACCTACTTTCTTGGGTCATCAATTGGGAAGGGTTTTCATCTTTGTAGTAGAAAAAACCCTAATTTGGGTATTATGATCATGGGTTCGGTCTAGGGTTATAGTATGAGTGGGGTATTGGGACTCCATTCATGCATTGCACAAGTAAACTTTAAGAGTGTTCTGGTGTGGTTTTCTTATGCTATGAAGATTGTGGTAATTAATGTTGTTTATATTCGGTATGTTCCATTGTTATATTGTTGCTTTGACTTATATATGTTTTACTTATTAGGATAGCCGCTTGATTCTACCAGTACACAGTGATTGTGTTTGGTTTCAAAAGGTGTGAATGGAAAATGAAGAGTTGTGACTTTTATGAAAAGTTAAGTTTCATTAATAGTTGCGATTTTTATGAGAAGTTGCAACTTTTATGAATATTTATGATTTTTATGAAAAGTTTTGACTTTTATGAAAGATTGTGACTTTTCCAAAGGTTTGTCACCTTTTTGGTAAGGCACATTACAGATCTTTTCACACTAACTTTTGTTTTCTAAAAGTTGAGGGATTTTCTCTCATTTTACAAATAGAACTTCTGGACTTCTTTTAATACTACTAAATCTAGTGTTTTAAGTGTACTTTACTATCATTGAGTGGTTCTCTAACACCAAAGTTTTGGGTATCAATACGCTGGTGATTAAGATCATTTTATCCTGGGAGGACGTATTCCAAATAAAACCTCAGATACTAGAGAGGAATTATTTCCTTAAGAGGACACTGTGCATTTAGTGGGTTTGATCTTGTTTTTATTTTTCCATATTCTGTATCTTAAGAATACAAGATGAAAAACAACCTTAACTAAAGTTATTATACTTTGTTTGTACTCTATTGATTAAGAGAAACAAATCATGGAAAGATAAATACATTACTTCTCCAGAATTTGGTGTTTTGTTTAGAAAGGTCGAAGTTAAAATGTACTAGAAGAATAGGTGGTATTCTGGCTAAATATTACACTAGGAAACCTTCTTATTATTTATATAAGGAGGAAAATGGTTTCAAAAGGTTAACAATTATGATATTGATAACGATTGTCTTTTGAGAAGTTCTGCAAATCATATGTTTTTTTGGAATGAATATTCCTTCCTTATTAGTGTTGCCTTCAAATTTCACTAGTTTGCAGCATGAGATATGCATATTTTTGTTTGATAAAATAGTATGTAAAAATGTTATAGTCGGAATACTATTTTAAAATAAAAATATTTCTATGTGATATTCTAAGAATATGTTTTATTCGGTTTGGAGGAAAAACAACTTTTGGAGTTTTGTGCTCCTTGTAAATTTGATTGTGTAAGATTTTTGTAGACTAAAAACTTTTATGTTTTCTACTTTGGATAAATTGGACTTAACAATTGGTTTGAAGATATGGAAAACTTAACATAATAAGTTAGTGATGTACTTTTGATTTTCAATAAACTTCAATGTTATGTAGAAATAAATCGTACAATTTTTTTGTATTTATTGTTAGTATACTAAATACTAATTTGTATGCCCATTCTGATAAGAGAAAAATACCAGTGACTTACAATTTGTAATTTTGTGCCTCTATTGAATGAAATTTGACATTGTGTAAAGATTGTCAAAAAGAATTGAAGCTCTATAATTCTTTCGTGGAATAATATTTCCAAATGCAGTTTCATATTGCCGATGGTGTTTTGATAGTATGGAAAAATATGTGGAAAAAATATTTAAGTATTTGAAAAATATTTTTGAGATCCCATTTTAAATGTGGGGTTTCTTTTGCTTGTTATAAAGAAAAAAATTAGACTTGGTGTCTAACTTAATTTTGGAGCAAAAGATATGGTATTCGTTGAAAGTTTTGTATTATGTTAGACCTACAAAATTCTAGGAGGATATTTGGTATTGTGGTTGTTAAGTTTCACTATTACTAGTATATGATGTGACTAATGTGAAACTACAAATCATACAAATACTAGTTCAAAATAACTGTTTTAATTTATTAAAAAGTCACTAAAAAATAGTATGACTTTTCAGGAAAAGATGTGTCTATTATACTAAAAGATGTACAAAGACATGAATATTAATGAATAGTCATTTCTTATATTTTGTAAAAGAAACATTTGGACTATATTACCTTTATTGGAATCAAATCGAAAGTTATGGAGAAGTCCTTCTGAAAAAGGAAATTTGATAAGGTAATGACTCTATAAAATATTTGTATTACACAAAATTGTAAGAAATAGGAACAAAATATTAGTGAGAAAAAATCACCTCGCTAAAAACTTTTCGAACTTATTTTATTTAGAAGTTTCTCTAACTTTGAATGCAATAAATAAATATTTCATGTTTATGTGGAATCTATGTATGCTGAGCATTCTTATAAATGTGTTGGAAAAAATTCTAATCACATAGAGTTGATTTATACTAATAGTTTTGAATGAAGTCAACACAATCTCGTGATGGAAAAAAATATATAATAACTTTCATTGACAGTTGCATTAAAAATGACTATGTCTATTGTCTAAACAGTAAGGATGAGGCAATAGAAATAACTAGACAATATAATACCAAAGTTGATAATCAGTTGACAAAAGATAAGAAGTTTTAAGAACGGAAAATATGAATCTCTTTGTGCAAATATATATTTGAAAAGTGGAATTATCCATCAAATTGTTGACCTATTCACCTAAATCTAATGAAAAACCGAACTTTGAAAGAAATGATGGACGCAGTCATTATAAGTTCTGCTTTACCACAATACTTGTGTGGAAGAACTATCCATATTGTAAAAGGAAACAACAAAAGTTTTGTTTTTTCAGAAAGAAAGCAATTTTGGTTGTTGATGACACAATCTATTCCATATAAGAAATAAAAATGAAGGAAATCCAACTTGAAATATTTCGAAGTGTGGTGTGTCTAGCAAAAGTCCAAGTTTCTATTCCTAAAAGAATTGAAATACAATCTAAGATAGTAGGCGGTATAATTAGTCTTCAGTAATCTAGTGAAAGGTATAAAAGACCTTGGAAAGAACAAAAGGAGAATGTACTTAATAAAGAGATGCAAAGGCATAGTGAATGTCAAGGGACATATATTTTTTTTGAATAAGATTTTGTAACATTTCTCGTGTCTTATGTAGACTAATCCTTTTGAACAGATAGTGGAAATAGTGAGATTGATTTAATCTTGAGATATCCTATTTGAAATTAGTTGATCTACCTCCAGGAAATAAACCTTTGGTGTCTTTTATGAAAGATCGTGACTTGTTTAAAGGGTTGTGACCTTTTCGGTAAGGCACAATAAAAACCTTTACACACTACCCTTTGTTTTCTATAAATTGAGGGATTTCCTCTCATTTCAAAAATAAAACTTCTAGACTTCTTCTACTATTACTAAATCTAGTATTCTAAGTGTACTTCATAACACTGTTGATTGATATCCTTTTATGCTGGGATGACATGTTCCTAATCAAACCTCAGATACTACAGGGGAATAATTTCCTTAAGGGGACATTGTGTACTCAGTGGGCTTGATCTTCTTTTCAATTTTCCATATTTTGTATCTTAGGAATTCAAGATGAACAACAGGTTGTGTACTGATTCTGCACTTGCTCTTATTTTTGTTGAGTATAGGGCATCTTCATGCGACTGTTGACAGACCTTGTTTAGGAGATCGGTGACCGATTTGAATTGATGTATGAGCTAGTTCTTCCAGGTTGCCTTGTGTTCTCTTTGTTTATGCGCACTCTCTTCAGAATCCAACTATAATTTAAGGTGTTGTTTAGTTTTGGGGTTGTACCCCTTGTTCTTGTACTTGTCATTGTTAGAGTTTTCATACACTGACTTTCAGGTTTTAGGTGTATTTTCCACATTGTTTTAGTTTATTTGACTTGCTTCCATAACTTAAGTACCTTACTTTTAGATTATTTGCTTTAGTTGGATGGTAGTAGTGGTTCTCCCACCTTAGTGTTAGTTTGTGAGCCAATCACAATAGTTTGGGTCGAGACCATCATGAGCTAACTTTTAGGGTTGAGTTAGACTCAGGTGTATTAGAGGCAAGTCCATCTCTATTTGCGCTCCCAGCTCATGCTCCAACTCATATTGGGCGTGAAAGCGGTCGGTGTTAGAGTGGATAAGAGTCTGACATTGACGATCCACTTAGATAAACTTGGGAAAAAGTCTCACATTAAGGCAGAATTAGTAATCCTTTGATTGTATGATTACTTGTAAATCTTTGTAGGCTTACCATTTTATTATAGGTTGAATTAAATCTTCAGGCTTTTATTTTAACATGGTTACGATACGACACTTCAATCACATTAATTATAGCAGTCACGTTCTTTAGAATATATTCTTGTTTGTTAAGGGGGCAGACCTACTGAGAAGAATGACAGACAATCAACTACATCAAAAAAGGATTTTGCAGCAATAATACAATTGCCTCTACATAATATTTACCTGCAATAATATACATGAGTATTTATTACCAGCACTTTATATAAATGTTGCTAAAGGCTTTAGCATTTCTAGATGCACTGTCATTGACTCAATTGTTGATAAATATTTTATTAACATTAATAAATATTGTCACTAAAAGGAAAATGCTCAGTGGTCGTCTAAGATAAAAATTCATTCCTTCTCGCACTAACGAGAAAGGAACAAATATCTCTCATCTACGCTATGCGATGACAATATTGATCCTTAACACTCAATTTCCTTGCTTGAAATGTAGAACTAAATGGAAGGAGTTAAGTTCTAAAGTTGCATATCCAATTCAATTCTTAAACCAAAACAATCTCTCAGGTTTACTCACTACGATCCCCATTGTAATGAAGCACCCGTTCTCTCAAAGTTACTGGGATACATTGTTGAGTTCCTTAGAGAGAGTTATCTCGCGCCCCTAGGTATTCTATACCTACAGACCTCTGTCAGTTTCAGGTACAGTCCTCTTGCGCAAATTTTTTTCCTGAGCGTATGGCATGGGTTACTCAGCGCCTGGTGAAGTAACTCGTGTGGTGGAAATTCACATACCATGATGGTAATACGAATACGATCTTCCATTCTTACTTTGGAATCTGCACAAGTATGGTAGAACCAAACTTCTTGATTATCACTAAGTTGATAACTGGTAAGGCTAAAGTAAGTGTACCAAATAAGACACTGTTATAGAGAAGCTAATTCTACAGCTGACTGCCTTCCTAATTTTAGTTCATAGATTACGAAAGTAGGTTCTTCAAGAAAAGATGGCTATTAGTAGTATAGTAACTATCTGTGATATGCAAGTTTAGTTGAATGTGGCAACTGCCTCATAATTCCTCAGTAGATGCACAAGCATGAAAACATACTCCAAAAAAAGGCTAGCTTGTTAACTAATGTACACAAACCTTAAATTGAATATCAATGTAACGATACATACAGTCCTATTTTATAATATTGACTATAATTCCCTAAAATGATATTTCACCTATAATATACTATAAAAATAACATATCATGCGTAATTCCACAATGTCAGGCCTAGAGATTGTAGAATGTACACAAACCTTAGCTTTTACTTCTTGGAGATAGGTAGGCTGCTTTTGAAATACCTTTGGCCAATCGAATACAACAGGAAAGTTTTATTTGGACCGATATCAATATCATGCAAATTATATTCTTAACAATAATATTCGTTGTAACAACTAAGAAAATTATCTGAAAAATTGTCATTATTATAAAAAGGTTTGAATACATACATGGCTTTTTGTCTTGTAATCTTTGAAAAAATTGAAGTTATCTTGGAATGAAAGATGAAGCCACAAAGAATAGCAGTAGTGGCAATAACGCCTTTTGATTGGATAATTTCTTCATTTTTTCATCTTGAAATTCTATCTCCGCGGCTGAGCCATGATGAAGTTGGAAAGTCTAAGTTGTCTCTCAATCTTAGGAATTCCAAAAAGCTCTTCGCCATCATTTCAAATACTTAGATTATATTTTTCATCCCTTCTAGATAATTAAACATTGAAAATAAAAATAAAATATATGTACTACAAGAACATATATATCTTGTGTAATTCCATAAGTGGAGTATGAGAAGGTTATCCCTTTCCTGAGAAGGTAGAAATGTTGGTTCTGATAGATCCTCATTCAAATAAAGTATACCAAAACTCATATATGTAAAACAAATAATATGAATATAATTGGAGTCAAGGAGACAACATGTAATACTAAAATAGAAAGGTAAAATATTAAGAAAGCAAAATTCACTATACTAATAAGGAAAAACAGATAAGTGCGTGTTTTTTGTTTTTTTAAAAATAACCTATTTTAGGAGTTCTATTTTTATTTTCACTATTTGGTTGAAGAGTGAATATATTTTCTACAAAGAAAAACTCATATTGAAGATTGATAAAAAATATTAAGGGACGAGAAAGTATAATGAGATCTTTACATGTTAAAGGTGATAGTGATGCCCGAGTGTAGTTAAAGCGTCCATATAATGTTCAAAGATGAGATGATTGTGAAAAAAATGACTTTTCTTAAACAATTAAAAATACGACCATTTGTATTGGTCTTTTGTTTGGAAAATATTTTCCGTAAAAGATACTTTCAGAGAATTCAATAAACATCAAAATAAGACTTTTTTTTAAAAAAAAAATTCAAATCATACCAAAACCCCCCAACGGAAAAAAAGAAAACTTTGAAAATGAGAAGTTTAAATTAATACTTAAGAAAATTGTAAGGAAAAATAATTTCCCTTAAAAATAACAGAATGGGTCATGTTCTAGGCCATTTCAGAAAATAAAAACAAATCTCTACTCGAGTATGTAGTTTTTTTAAAATATATATATATATATATATATATATATATATATATATATATATATATATCTGTGTGTGTGTGTGTGTATGTGTATATATGTGTGTGTGTATATATATATGTGTGTGTGTGTGTGTGTGTGTGTGTGTGTGTGTGTGTGTGTGTGTATATTATTTGAAATAGCTGGGAATAGGCCAAAAAAATCCGACAAATTAACACTTTTTGAAATAGAGCGGAAAATCTTGATATTTTTTATGTTTAAAAAATGAGTTTTGGTCATTTTCAAACGGTAATTACTTCTACCTCAGGAGGAGTTACAGGCAGATCTTTACAAGGATGGGAAGTCCTTTTATAGATCCTTCCAATGACGCTGAGTTTGCTCGTTTTCGATATCGTATGAGGGAGATATGTGTTTCAGAAGTTGGGATTTTGGATTGACGGTAGTCCAAACTGAATTTTTCTAAGGGTAAAGTGGTCTTTTCACCCTACTATTTTCAATTTTTTTTAGAGTTTATTAGGGGTAAAACAAATCCTAAATTCAGTATTAGAAAAGTTGAACACGCTTTGGACTTGGGAGAAAAGAGAAGAGAAGAGGGACAAAGATTTTGCCAAGAATGCCAAGATCATTGAGTGGATTTCATCGGGGGTAATCCCTTTAAGGTATGTGAGGTCTTTCTGTGTTGGTTTCTTCCACTCACACAACAACTTTATTCAGAGTTTTAGAGAGTTTAGAGTGGAAAATCAGAGAAGAAAAAGTGGTAATCACGCTTGACAACCCCTGGGATGTTGTGCCTGCCAGAGCCGCTCAAAGTAGGCTGTCTCTCACAGGCCTAGCGCGTCGCTCCAGCCAGAGAGCCTCAAACAAGAGTGTCTCCATCAAGATCTGGTGCTCTGCGCCTCTTAGAGGCCAAGGTCACCAGGTGACCCCATTCATTCCCTATTTTTTTGTACTAGTTCCTAAGTGATGTACTTTGTTTCCTAGTTGATTCCAGAAATCTAACGTACATCTAAAGATCTTGAAATCATCCATAAACATGAGATTATGAACCTTGATTCCATAATCCAATTCAACAAAAGTTAGAATCAAATTCAAAGGAAGTAAGAAGTCAAGTCTAAAGCTATGAAGCAAGTTAAAGTAGAGTTTCTTTATGTTTCCTAGGGTCTTATTTAAATGTTTTAACTTAGTTTTAAAGCTCGAGCTTCTAGTAAAAATTAGTATTAAGATTTGAAGTCTTTCCTTCAAGGAAATGTAACGGAACTAAGTATTCCTTAAAGAGTTGATTAAGACAAAAACTTTCATGTCAAATATAGAGGAAAGAGTTGAGTTCATTTCCCAAAAGATATAAGGGAACTAAGTATTCTCTATAAATTTACAAATATTTTCACATTTAAGTTAAGAGTTAACCAATATTTTCCAACGGAGTTTTGAAAAAGAAAAGGGAACATTGATTACAAAAGGCTTTTTTAAAGATAAAAAGGGTTGAGCAAATTATCTCAAACCAGAGGAAAGAGGTTGTTTTGAAAGAATGAGTTAAAAAATAGGGAAAAATATTCATTACCCCCCTGAACTTGAAGCTTTTTATTCTGTGTTCGCTTAAACTTTATTTTATTTGAATTACCCCCCTCCCCCCAAACTTTTTTATTCATCCACCGCGTGCACCTTTTCTGTCCACCTGGCATAGAAATTAAAATTACACTCTACTAGGCGCGTGAGGGAGTGATTTTTTGCCACGTCATAAAGTGAAAACTGTAAAAAAAATGTAAAGTCTCTATTTTTTTATATTGACCAGCCGCAGACGACATCACCTTCGTCGTCGTCATCATTATCGAATCCCAAGAGCCTATTCATTGTGTAGCAGAGTTGTTTCTCATCGTTGAAAATAGATAGGATTCTGATTCAGTTAATTGAGAAACGTGAGAGGAGATGGAGTGTTATGTGAGCTGGAAGAAACCGTGTTGTTTTGAAGAGGAAAGGATGTTAGAGTAAAGAATTTATTTTTCATTGGAAACAGAGATGAGAAGAAGGTACACTGGTTGCTGGTGGAGATTTACGGCGACCGGGAAAGGAGTTGGAATATGATATTTATTTTTTGTCATTTTAATTTATCCAGGTGGCTTTTATTTATCCTGGTGAAATCCACATCATCACTATCTTTACCAGCTGACGCGCGTGTATAGTCACACTAGCAGACAAAAAGGTGTACGTGATAGTGGAATAAACAAGTTTGAAGGCGTAATTGAAACAGAATATAGTTTAAGTGTACACCAAATAAAAATCTTCAAGTTAGGGGGGCTAATGAATACTTAAGCCATAAAAAATATATTGCAAGTAGTATTGAGCACCGATGTGGGAATGGGAGTACATATTAACTCAAGTCTCCCTGAAAACCATGTAGCCATATGAGTATTAATGGTTCATACTTTTTTAGATGATCACGTAAGTTTAGCTAGTGGATCCACTAGGTTGAGGATTTTTATGTGACGGCAATGTATAAGACAATTCTGACGGTGTAGTCGAGACGATGTATCACCACTTAGGCTCATAATGGTGGTTGTTGGTTAGAGAAACTCCCCAAAAACTATAGTACTTCCATATATAAGTAAAGTTTAGCATGCTATTGCAATTTCTTTGATGAACTAAGTTGTGTTACTGTTTTCAAAGCTTTATATATATCGCATGTGTTTTAAATATCTTTATATACATATATTGAGTTGAGTATTTCTTGAGTTGAGCAGAGATAACGTAAGTTCATATTATTCTCATCAAGCTTAAGTTGTTGTTAGCATTCCAACGCACATACTCGTACATTCAATCTACTGATGTCATTTGGCCTACATAGTTTTATGATGTAGACGCAAGAAACCAGGATCAGCATCCAGCGCATTGTTAATCTAGTTTGATCACTCAAAGTCAGTTGTTATCCTCCTTGCAATGTGGTAGATCCTTTTTATGCTTTCCAGTCTTTCGATTTTAGAGCGTTCTGGGGTTTGTCCCAACATTCATCATAGTATGTTTAGAGATTTTAAAGACATATAGTCAGTTAGTTTCGTTCAGTCTCTTTTTATTTTAGATGTTATTTTTGAGACTTAAGTATCATTTTTGCCAAGATATCAAATTAAGTTAATTATGAGGATGTTCTTGTTTTACTACTGAGAAAAGTCTTTTGTTGAGTTAAGTAAGCCAAGTCAAGGATTCACTCAAGATCAACAATGGTCATGGGTAACGGCCACGTCAAGGGTATAAGCTCGGGGCGTGACAAACATGGTATCAAAGCACAAGGTTCAAAAAACCTAGAGAGTCTGTAAAGTTATATCTGTAGAGTCTTAGTCATCGGTGGGAAGCGCACCACATCTATGATTAGGAGACTGCGACATTTAGGAATTTCTTCACTTCATTCATATTCCTTTTCATTAGATTTATCATTACAAATTTCCCTCCTAATTCGTGCTTGTGCATGTTTCAAGTTATCATGTCTTCATAAAAGCAGCATGAGGTCCTCCTGCCAGAAGGAATGTTGAAGATCCAGAGGTACCTAATGCATAGAACGTGCAACCTTAAGGGTAAGTCAGTAATGCCATGATCGGCGAGGCTATCAGAATTCTAAGCTAAATGGTGACTAAACAAGTCAGGCAATAGAGGGGAACTCAATAAAAAGGAGCTGAAACTTCGAGGATTCGGGATTTCTTGAGGATAAATCCCCTATGTTTTTTTTGGTTCAAGCACTACTGAGAATCCGGAAAACTTTGTGGAAGAGATGAAGAAGGTGCTTGAGGTGATGCATGTGGTGGATACTAAAAGGGTTGAGCTTGTTTAATACAAACTAAAGAGTGTATCTAGGACTTTGTTCAACCAATGGAAATAGGGCAGATATGAGGATGCACTACATTAAAGCTGGAACTTCTTTTTAAGAGGTTTTCTTGGGGCGGTTCTTTCCCCGATAACTGAAGGAGGCAAACGTATGGGAGTTTGTCACTCTAAAAAAGGACTCTTTGAGCGTTCATGAGTATGGGATAAAGTTCACCCAATTGACTCGCTATGATCCGGAGATGGTTAAGGATATGAGGAGAAGAATGAGCTACATTGTTAGTGGTTTGGATCGTGCTTCAAGCAAAGAATATAGGGCCACAATGTTTATTGGAGACATGTATATTTCAAGGTTAATGGTCTATATGCAACAAGTTGAAGAAGTAAACCATAGGGATAGACAGGACAAAAACTAGAGGAATAGAGAAGGTATACATGAACAAGAAATCTAAGATTGGGAATAGATCCGGGCAACAGAAGAGTGGTTCAAGTACTACAAGTTCAAAAATAGAAGGGGCATGCATTATCATCTACTAGTGTACCTGCATACACAGACAAAGAAATATATTTAGCAGATGATAGAATTATATACCCTATAGGAAAAAGCGTAATCAGTGCAGTAAAAGGAAACTTAATATACCAAAAATTTAAATTTATAACAAGTACCAACTACTCAGTAGCATTAACAGATAGAAATATAGATAAATCATTAGTTTTATATTGGAAAACGTCTGGAATAGAACTAGCACCAGGCAGTTACAATTAATATTAAATTTGATTTATCGATCCCCGTTCATGTTTTACATCCCTATATACAATACACACCCTAGCTAAGTGTTATTATATTCATAAAATATTAAAAGAGACAATACTCATAAAACAAAGCTTCATTACAAGCTAAATTGATACGTGAAACTTGAATTGACCCAAAAATGAGTTTTCTTTCTCTAAATGCAACAAGCTTTTTACTTTCTATCGATTACTATTTTTTGCTCTATCATATCCTATGTCTACTGCCCGAATTGGGAAGAAGATAAAGGTAGAAAATTGCAAAAATTCCTATTATATCCTTGGAACATTTCAAAAGAAAACATTATTTTTCGAAAATTACATTTTTACCCTTAAGCTTGCGTCCTTCGAACTTGCATTGTATAGCCGATATGCCGATTAGAGGAAGCAGGTCACAACTGCCTCCTTGTAGAAACCTTGAAATTTTCATCACGAGCATTTTTGCCTGGATCAGAGAATACCAATCGAGTCATTGTACCATAATCTTCACGCTGCTACTAAGATAAAAGAGCACCATTAAAGTCAACATTTAGTCGAAGAGACGTATGTTAACTTCTGTGGGGCACCCATTCAATACTGGTGTGTTTCTGTGCTTTTTGGCTTCAAATCCATCAACATAGTTCTCAAGGAGTACTTGAATTCAAGAGAACTAGGTCCTAAAACTCCTTCAATATAAAATGCATAAAACATGTCAAGAATTCAAGAATTTACGTCCAATGAGTTAGTAAAATAACAAATCATCAATATAATTTATATGAAATCTAATTCTTCCTCTGTTCATTATTGTTTGTCATTGTTTCTATATATAGAGTCAAATTTTAATAAGTTTGACTAACATTTTCATATGTATTTTTTCATAATATTGATATGCAAGAAATTGCATGTTATAATATTTTTCGTATAGTTTTTTAATATTGTAATTTATTGTTTCAAATATAATATAATCAAATTTAACATTAAAAAATTGTCAAATTGATTTTCGAAAAACGCAACATAACAAATGAAATTGGACGCAGGGAGTAGTTTTATAGTGAAAATGTACAAGAAGAATATAAGTTATAACTTCCATGTGCTCCATGGTCCTTGATAAGTCCACAGATTGGACTCATATAAGGCTATATTTTAGTAGAAATAGTGTCTTCTAATCCTTCTTTATCTCAATATATGATGGCAACTCTTAAGTTTCAGGTATTTGATGTTTGAAGGAATTAATTAACACTATGTGGCAAAAAAATACAAAAAGGCTGAACCATACGAAGAAATTGAAGCATGAGGTTCACCGAGTCCACTTGGAGGATCGCCAAAGACCTACTTTGCCATTTCTTCCAGTGTGTTGAGACCTAAATGAAAGGATCAAATCGGTGGAGGAGAGGAGCAGTCAATGCGTCGCCGAGTCAATTGGTGATTCCGACTAACGTCATCGAACGAAAAGTTGAAGCATAGTTGTGTAAACCTACCAATACTGGTAGAGTTTTTGTTTTCTAGAGAGTCGAATATTATTACAATTTTTAATATTTTTCATATTTTTACTCCAAGTTTTTAAGGGATTTTCATTATTTGGAGAAAAAGACGTTTCATCTCTTTCAATTTGGAAGTGAGTCTCCTTGTTTCTTCTTTCTTTGATCAATTCAAGACTTAAATCTTCATTACCCATATTATTTCATCATTATTAAAGGTATAATTTTTGTTTCTTGATGTGTGGCTAAAACCCCATTCTTGGAGTGTGATTTAGCGAATATTGATTAATATTGTTGTTGGGTCTTTCTTGTTGGTAGATTAAATATAGTTTAATAGTGATTTCGTCTAGTTATTATGGTTTAATATAATGGATTTGTAGCTGCATATACAAGTCACCCATGTGTTTTTGACTCTCTCAAGAGGGAAATCGCAAAAGAAAGACTACTAGAAGGATGGCCTAAGGAGTGGGTCGACATGAGGCTCAACCCGAGAGGATGAGCCCTAGAATCATACCCGAACAATTGACTTGAGGGAGTGAGTGGGGTAAGGCGTACGCTGGTCTTGATATGGCAAATGGGTGTCCCAGAGGAACTCTTTTGAAACGGGGTAAGTTCTTCGAAAAGAACTTATTTTTGTATAAAGCTTGGCCTAGTAACTATTTTCCATAAATCTTCAATCGAAAGCACATTTACCTGTATTCCGGTCATATCCCAAGGATGCCCCTCTTATTGATTAGATTTTGTTGTTAATTTAGTTATTTTTACTACTTGTGACAAAACCCCTTTGATATTTTACACTTTTATGTGAACCCTTAATTTGTAATATGTTTAATCATTAATTTCTTTAGCTATGACTAATTAGAATGAAATTCGAATTATCTACAAATTTTCATTGTTGTTTCCTTGGGACACAACCCCAACCCTCGATTGGGTTACTATATTATCATCAACTTTTAAACACTTGTATTTTGGAAGTAGTGTCATTGATCACGATAGAAATTAATGAAAATGGCGCCGCTGTCAGCGACTAGTGTCTTCCTTGAAACTTTTGTTTAGTAGAGTTTTTGTTCTTTTTAACTGTAGTTTACTTTCTTCTATTTTTGGTTTGCTTTTGTTAGGTTGTGACTTGAAGCAAGGGGTAAATAAATTGAGCTAGCACCACAAAATAATGAAGTTCCCTCCATTAGAGGTAATGAGGTCCCGAGATCCCATTGTGACCATTAGGCAGTCAGAGGGGGAAAAATACATACATAACGGATAAGGTTCAAAGAGCATCTAGCTCAAGTCCTGAAACATGGTATTCCTGACATGATCCTTCTAGATAGACTATTTATAACGAAGTCTTAACCCCAAAAACAAGTTCTTGCTTGATCAACGTTTTTTAGGAGGGACTGAAAGGAAGCCCTATATAATAGCAACTTAGTTGCTAGACCATATGACTGAAGTTGATATGAAAGTGGAGAAAGACTTTATGCTTGATACATTAAGGACTCAGGTGGATGACCGAGTTGGCCAAAAAGGTGCTGAAGATCAAAGCTTAGTGTAAGAAAAAGGTTAAATATATCCCTCTTTGTAAGCGAAAAAGTCATAAGGACAAGGAAGTGGAACGCATTCAGGGAATGCTCAACTTTTCTCCTCAAGTTGACTAATAAATATAGAGCGCTGAGAGAACAGAAAGAAGATATTGTCACACCCCATAGCCAAAATAGAAAAAAAATAAGTTTCCAGAAAATTCTATAGGTGCAACAAATGGTGGCATCGATGGTTCGTAGGACAGACGACGGTTCGTCCTGCACAATCGTCGATGGGATCAGAAACTCCCAAAAAGTTTCATCCAAGAAAAATTGTCTAAGTCCGTAGTCCGTGAACGTTGATCGAGACCCCCACTTACCCACTCTCTGACAGAGCTACGGAAGGCCAACACAGTCCGTAGGTGGAAAATTAGCAAACAGTTAAGGGGAAATGCAGTTGGGTAAACTTCAAATGGTTATAAATGTTAGCATAAAATGAATTAGGTGCCCCATAACCTACCCATAGATAGATATTGAATTATCTTTCCATAGCCACTGAACTTGCTAAAATCAGACCTCTAAGTAAAAAGTTATGCCTATTTTAGTAAAGGTTTGTCGAACATGCCCAATCAACAGACCCAACAACGGGGCATCGTCAAACGACGGATCGTCTGTCCTGGCCGTCGTTTGGTCTGACAACAACTTTCCCAGGGGTCTCTTTGATCCTTCCCACTCTGTTTTAACGCTAAGTTACGTCGTTTTGACCCTAAATCTTAAAATTCTAGTCAGTTTAATCCTAGAAAGATAATTAGAACATATCCATGTCAAATCATTAAATCAAAACTTAGAAAATTAAAAGCAAGAAAGGAGAAAAAACACAAGAACCCTAGTTCAAGAACACCACAAGTTCTAACAGTTCCAGCCCAAAAAATTAAGTATTTTTCTATGGATTTCATCACCAGGTATATGGAATTTTACTAGTCAGTTCATTTCACCCATTGGGTCCGTAGTTTTCAATCCAATTCTTGATTCTATTATCATGATTAAACCGAGGGCTTCTAGAACTTTGATAGAACTTCATGATTTTGTAAAATATATGTTCCGAATAAGATTATCATGTTATTACTCTGATTATCGCATGAATTTCAGAAACATAGCTATGTATTATTCAGTTCATGAATTACACATGCTAGGTTAGATATTTCAGACACTTCAGATATACATTCCTCGGTTATAAATGCATAATTACCAGATAAATTATTGCATTCTCAATTTTCAAGTTCATTTTTGAGCTATCCAGTGTTTTCAGAAACTCAAACATAATAAATTAATTTACAAAAATCATTGGGAGTAGCATAATACCGATTTGGACTACGGTTTAACGTACCCAATAGTCCCAGAACGACTAGCCAAGTAGGTTGTAAGTCCCCTCTGTGGGTAATTAGTTTAGTGTTCACACCAACATTCCTTTATACCTTTGGTAGAGTATATTGGGTCCTCTAGATGGGTCGTATACATCGAACTCTAAATTTAGCTGTTATGGTTTTATTATCGGTTATTAGTAGCTCCCACATATCAATCAGACTCTCTGTATTGACCATTTATCAGTATACTCAGTATTCAGTTTCAGCATGTTATATATTGGTCATTGCATTTATTTAGCTTAGAAATTCATTATATCATGTTCAGATTATTATACTTGCTTTTGTGCTTGTTCAGTTATGTTTTATTTCAACTTATTTCTATCCAAAATGCTTAGTACCTTTCAAGTGATAACACATACGTGCACTACATCTTCTCATTATGTAGGTTCAGGTTCTCAGCATCCAGATCACGCCTAGACCGATTCCTAATCTCTAGTTCAGTAGATTTAGTTGTGAGTCCTCATTCTCTGAGGACAACAGCTTTTAGTTTCATTTGAGTCTTTAGTCACTTAGTTTCCGTTTTTGCTAGATTTAGCTGGGGGGCTTGTCCCAATATGTCTAGTTTAGTTAAGAGGCTTATTTCAGACATAGTTAATTTCTGCTTAGTAGTGAGTTAATATTTCTTTGTATTAAACTCATTGGTTTTTCATATATCTTAGTTTCAGCATATGGGTATTCCCATCTTTTCATTATTATTTATGATTTAGCTTCTGCAACAGTTTATTATCTTGTGTATGCTCATGATCATACCAGCACGGTTAGCTTGGGATCACTTGTGGTCCTAGGTTTTGTGTTCGCGTCTCGGGGGTAGCTCGGGGCGTGACAAAACTTGGTATCTAGCACTAGGTTCAAGATTCGTAGGATGTCTGAAAATCCGCACTAAGTAGAGTCATTATCATGGATATGAAGTGCACCACATCTAATGAGAGGAAGGCTATGAGGTGCTTTATAAGAAACTTCACTTTCTTGTTACTCGTATCGTGCGTGAGGTATGATAAAATTACATTCTAAATTGACGTTGTGCGCTAAAGATCATGCCTTCTTGTAGAGCTTAGGCATGGAATTCTAATGCACACAATGATAACGCAATTCCTCTAGTACTAGATTAGGAAGTTCAAATGCAAAGTTGTAGAACGCCAGTTTAGCTTATGGCTCAGAGTATGACAAACCAGAACAATCACCGGATTCTAGTTCCTACTAATAGAAATGACCGATTAGTGGCAGCCAGAGTTTGTGATTTTATTTGGATGAATCTACCTAAGTTTTTATAGTTGCAAGTTGGTAAGGACCCCCAGAAGTTCATTGATAAGGTTAAGAAAATATTTTGTGTGATGTCAGTAAGTGGTAGTGACAGGTGAGATTGGCATCCAACAAACTCAAAGATGTGACTAACATATGGTTCACTATGTGGAAAGACAATGGAGATGACTTTGTCTTTTGTAACTCAATATAGCAGTCCAATTCAGTTTTTGTTCGGAAACTTTCTCAGAACCTTTGTCAGTCTCTACATTAGTCGATGACCTAGTTATAGCTAGACGAGTATACAGAAATTGCTCTGTCTCAGTCTCTCAGAAACTCACCTCATCAAATCTATTAGAGTTAGAAATGGTAGACTTCGATGTCATGTAAGGCATGGATTGCTTGCACTCATGTTATGCCTCAGTCGATTATAGAACTAGGATTGTTCATTTTCAGTTCCAGCTGAACCAATCTTAGAATGGAAGGGTAGTAGCTTAGCTCCTATGAGTCAATTTTTTATTACCTTAATGTAGAAATATGATCTCTAAGGGTTGTCTCTATCATCTATTTCGTGTTAAGGATTCTAGCCTTGAAACCCCAACTCTTGAGTAAGTTCCAGTAGTCTGTGAATTTCCAAAAGTATTTCCAAAAGATCTTCTCGGAGTCCTTGTCGAAAGGGAAATCGACTTTATAATTGATCTCTTTCCAGATACCCAGCCTATTTCTATTCCTTCTTAAAGAATTGCTCCAGAAGAGCTTAAGGAATTGAAAAAGTAGTTTAAAGTCCTTTTTTATAAGGCCTTCATTAGACCTAATATTTCACCATGAGGTGCACCAGTGTTGTTCGTAAGGAAGAAAGATGGTTCTCTCATAATATGCATTGACTATAGAAAGTTAAACAAGGTCACAATCAAGAATAAGTATCCCATCCGTAGGATTGATGACTTGTGTTACCAACTTCGGGGTGCTAGTCATTTCTCAGAGATAGACCTCAGATCGGGTTATTATCAGCTCAGAGTCAGAGATAGTAAAATTCAAAAAACAGTCTTCAGAACTCGGTATGATCATTATGAATTTGTAGTTATGTAGTTTGGACTAACCAATGCTCCTGTATCTTTCATTGTTTTGATGAATAGAGTGTTCAAATAGTACTTAGACTTGTTTGTTATCGTCTTCATTGATAATATCCTCATTTACTCTAGGAGTGAAGAAGAACATGCAAGTCATTTGAGAGTTGTTCTGCAAAAGATCGTGAGTTATTTGCTAATTTCAACGAATATGAGTTTTGTTGCAATCCATTACTTTTCTTCCTCACATTGTATCTAGTGAAAGGATCCATGTGGATTCATAGAAGATAGAATTAGTGAAACAGTTGCCAAGACCTATCTCTGATACAGTTACAGAAGGTTTGTGGAAGGATTTCATGCATTGCCTCACCATTGACTAATTTGACTTAGAAGATGGTCAAGTTTCAATGGTCAGATGATTGTGAAAAAAGCATCATAGAATTGAAAACTAGATTGACTACAACTCCTTCTTGACTCTACCAGAGGGTTCAGATGGTTATGTGATCTATTGTGATGCATCTAGAGTTGGCCTAAGTTGTGTGTTGATGCAGTGAGGTAAGGTGATAGCTTATGCCTCTAGACAACTTAAGGTTCATGAGAAGAACTATCCAACTCATGACCTAGAGCTTGTAGCAGTGATTTTTGCACTCAAGATCTGCAGAAACTATTTGTATGGTGTTCACGTAGATGTATTCACTGACCATAAGAACCTTTAGTATGTCTTCACCCTTAAGGATTTAAATCTTCAACAGACGAGATGGCTTGAGTTCCTTATGTATTATGATATGAGTGCGCATTAACATCGTGGTAAGGCGAATATAGTAGAGGATTCTCTTAGTATATTATCTATGAGTAGTGTAGCCCATGTTGAGGAAGAGAGGAAGGAGCTAGTGAAGGATGTTCACAGACTTGATCGTTTGGGAGTTTGCCTTATGAGCATATCATACAGCGGTGTAACAGTTTTTAATGGGGCAGAATCGTGTTTGGTATTGGAGTTTAAGGAAAAGCAAGACAGTGACTCAATCTTGCTTGAACTTAAGGGTGCAGTCCATAATCAGAGAGCGGAGGTTTTCTCCCAAGGGGGAGATGGTGTACTTCGCTACCAAGGTAGATTGTGTGTTCCTGATGTAGGTGAGTTGAGACAATATATTCTTGCAGAAGCCCATAACTCTAGGTATTTTTTTCATCCAGGTGCCACTAAGATGTACTGCGATCTGCGAGAAGTCTATTGGTGGAATGTCATGAAGAGGGATATAGCGGATTTGTGAGTAAGTGCCCCAATTGCCAGCATGTCAAAGAAGAACATCAGAAACCAGGAGGTATGACTCAAGAGATCAATATTCCGACTTGGAAGTGGGATGTGATGAATATGGATTTCATCACAGGGTTACCTCGTACTCGCAGACAACATGCCTCCATTTGGGTGACAGTTGATAGGATGACTAAGTCTTCTCGCTTTTTAGCGGTCAAAACTATAGATTTTGCGGAACACTAAGCCAAGATTTACATCAATGAAATTGTGAGTTTGCATGTGGTTCCTTTGTCTATCATCTAAGATAGACATCCTCAGTTTACCTCTCATTTTTGGAAGTCATTTCAGAAAGGTTTTGGTACTCAAGTAAACCTTAGTACAACATTTCATCCACAGACAGTGGGCAGGCAGAGCGTACCATTCAGACCTTAGAGGATATATTGAGAGCTTGTGTGATCAATTTCAAAGGTAGTTGGGATGATCACCTTCCTCTTGTTGAGTTTGCCTACAATAATAACTACCATTCCAACATTCAGATGGCCCCGTATGAGGCTTTATATCGGCGTAGATGTAGATCTACTGTTGGTTGGTTTGAAGTAGGTGAAAGCAGCTTTGATTATGTCCAGATTCAATCCTTTATGCTATGATAAAGTGCAACTTATTAGAGATAGACATAAGACAGCCCAAAGTCGTTAAGAAATCTTATGCAGATGTAAGGACAAGGGAACTAGATTTCAAAGTTGATGATTGGTTTTTTCTGAAAGTCTCACCTATGAAAGGGGTGATATGGGATTTGGAAAGAAAGGGAATCTCAGCCCTAGATATGTAGGCCCTTACAAGATCTTGAAAAGGGTTGGCAAGGTGGCATATGAGTTAGAGTTTCCAGCAGAATTACAAGGAATGCATCCGGTCTTCCATATCTCACTCTTGATGAAGTGTGTGGGTGATCCAGCCTCTATAGTGCCATTAGAGAGTGTGGAGGTGAAATATAGTCTTTCTTTTGAGGATGTACCAGTTGAGATTCTTGACCGTTAGGTCAGAAGATCGAGAAACAAAGAATTCGCTTCAGTCAAGGTTTTTTAGTGAAGTCAGTCCTAGAGGGAGCTACATGGGAAGTAGAAGCAGTCATGAAAGCCAAGTATCCTCACCTCTTTCCTTCCGATTCCACTCCAGCTTGAGGTAATAGCTCCTCTTTAGTTTTCTAGACATTCATTCATAAATTTAGTCTTAGAAACATGTTCCCTCAAATTGTATTTGCATTCTCAGCGTATTTACATGTACTAGAAACTGAATTCAGCCAGAAACTAAATTCTCAGTGCTTAGTAGTGGGGTTTACCACTCTGTCCCTCTATTTAACCTAGTTTAGTCTTCATTCAAGGAAAAATATTCCCAAGGGGGAGATAATGTAACAACCCGTAACAAAAATGGACCAAATCAGTTTTTCAGAAAAATTTACAGGTGCAACTAGCGGTGGCATCGACGGTACGTAGGACAGACAATGGTCCATGCTACACAACTGTTGATGTGATCAGAAACTCCCAAAAAAATTTAGTCGGGGAAAATTGGCTAAGTCTTGATTGACGGATGAACCGGTGGTCCGTAGGTGAGACGATGGTCCGTAGTCCGTGACCATCAATCAAGACTCCCATTCACCCACTCACTAACAAGAGCAACGGATGACCAGCTGGGTTCGTAGGTTGACCTACGATCCGTAGGTGGAAAATTCGCAAACAGTTAAGCGGAAATATAGTTGGGTAAACTTCAAATGGTCATAAATGTTATCACAAAATGAATTAGGTGTCCCATGACTTACCCATATATAGATATCTTCTCATAGCCAGCGACCTTGCTAAAATCAGACCTCCGAGAAAAACGTCGTGCGGCCGACAGCAACCTTTCCAAGGGTCATTTTGACCTTTCCCATTGTGTTTAAACCCTAAGTTACGTCATTTTGACCTTAAATCATTAAATTTTATTCACTTTAAGCCTAGAAAGATAATTAAAACATATCAAAGTCAAATCATTAAATCAAAACATAAGAAACTAGAAGCAAGAAAGGAGAAAAAGCTTAAGAACCCTAGTTCAAGAACACCACAAGTTTCAGTAGTTCCAGCCCCAAAACATAAGTATTTTCCCGTGGATTTCATCACCAGTTATATGGGATTTCACTTGTGGGTTCCTTTCACCCTTTGGGTCCCTAGTTTTCAGTGAGATTCTTGATTCTCTTATCATGATTAAACTTAGGGTTTCTAGAACATTTATAGAAATTCATGAATTACTTAAATATATGTTCAAAATCAGATTATCATGTTATTACTCATATTATCGTATGAATTTCAGAACCCTAGCTATGTATTTCTTTAGTTCTTAATGACACATGCTAGGTCAGTTATTTCAGACACTTCAGATATACATTCCTTAGTTATAAATGCATAATTACCAGATTATTTGTTGCATTCTTAGTTTTCATGTTCAGTTTCGAGCTATCCAGTGTTTATAAAAACTCAGACATAATCATCTACTTCACAAAATTCATTGGGAGTAGCATAAACCGAGTTTTACTAGGGTTTAGCATACCTAATAGTCCCAGAACTACTAGCCAAGTAGGTTGTAAGTCCCCTACGTGGGCAATCAATTTAGTGCTCATGCCAGAATGCCTTTATACCTTTGGTAGGGTATATTGGGTCCTCTCATGGGGCGTATACATCGGACTCCAGATTTCTCTCATCTGGTTTTATTGTCAGTTATTAATAGCTCCCACAGATTAGTCAGACTCTCTGTATTGACCATTTATCAGTATACTCAGTATTCAGTTTCACCATGTTATAAATTGGTCATTGCATTCAGTTAGCTTAGAAATTCAGTATATCATGTTCAGATTCTTATACTTGCCTTTGTGCTTGTTCAGTTATGTTTTATGTCAGCTTTTTTCTATCCTTCATGCTCAGTACCTTTCAAGTGCTGACTCATACGTGCGCTACATCTTCTCGTGATGTAGATTGAGATTCTCAGCACCAAGATTGCGCATAGATCGATTTCCAGATCTCCTATTCAAAAGATATAGTGAAGAGTCCTCATTCTCCGAGGTCAATAATTATGAGTTTCATTTCGGTCTTTAGTCACATAGTTTTTGTTTTCGATAGATTTAGTTGGGGCTTGTCCGAGTATTTCTTGTCCACTTTAGAGGTTTATTTCAGCCATAGTTAGTTTCAGTTTAGTGGTGAGTTAATATTTCTTTGTATTAAACTCATCGGTTTTTCATATATCTCAGTTTAAACATATGGGTATTCCCCATCTTTTCATTGTAATTTATGATTTATCTTCCGCAATAATTTATTATCTTTAGTATGCTCATGATCATGCCAACAGGGTGAGCTTGGAATCATTTGTTCCGTGTCCGCGTCTTGGGGGTAGATCGGGGCGTGACATATACTGAAAGGATGTAACTTATGATTTAGTCTCATTTCAAAGTAGTCTAGTTGCTAGAAAATCTTGTAGATCAAGAGTTACCTCATATCCATGCACAAAAAAGAGGGATTACCTAGTAATGATATGGGTAACCATAACAATGAATCTTAATCAATGGCTTGCGTCGTGCCACGATGTTTCCTTAGACGTTGTTTGGGAGGCAATCCAAAACCCCTTATTATCTTATTTTTTTTCATATTAGTGAATAATCGTGCGTTGATCGTATAGGTCAATATCTGGGAGATCCTCAAAAAGTGAAGGGTGTCAAGAAACAAAGTAAATCTAGTGTGCGAGTTGACGACTAGGTGGGAGACCAATCCTCATTTGCCATTTGACTCAAGAGATCTTCAAATCATGGAGTCTATTAAACTCGGTGAGTGTATGCATTTTTTTTCAATCATCAACCATCTCGGCAAGCCCGATGTTTAATATTGCTTGAATGTATAAATCTGTTGTGATGTTCTGTAAAACTTGGTGAAGTAAACGTCGAAGCGCTGACCAGCTCATAAATCAAGATGCTATCACCGAATAGGAACAAAATGGACAATTTTCAAGCCAAAACACAAAAAAGGTAGATGTGAAGCATTTTGAGGACGTGGGTTTAAAATAGACACTTTTGTTTGCTGAGAGAAACTATGTAAAGCTTGCTGCATCACTAGGTTGTCCGCCTAACGTCCCCACCTCACCTTCTTCTTTCTTCTCCATCTGTTGAAGGATTCCAACTCGAAACATCTAATTAATCAAGATTATTCTCTTGCCGTATCTCTATATCTTTGTAATTGCCTTTTGATTGTTATTATCTATGTATTTGAATACAAGTCTTTCTTTGTGCAACTGTAATGTTTATTTATGTTGTTTTTGTGTTTATTTGGGTAGTTCTTGTTAAATTATGTTTATTTACATTTCATGGAAGTTTGAGATCATGGCTCATGTCTCATGGCTCTTGTGTTGATTTTAATTTTGTAAAATGATTTTGACCCCTCCGAAAAATATCAATTTTTTTCACAAATTTTCGCCACCCATTCCATGTGATAAAGGTTAATTGTTCACTGGAAAATTTGAGTTTCAATTTTTATCAACATTAATGACTTGAATAGTTCTTCAATCAAAGAAAGATGAGCGTACGACTACAACGAGGCTAATTGAAGTTGCATACACAATATTTTAACTCTTTGCATCTCTTTATGATTAGCCAATTGTCAAATTGATTCTCTTGTGATAACCGTTGCACACTAGCAAAAGTGTGGAGTGTTGATTGACATAAGTTTCGATGCCTTTTGTGATAAGCTTACCTTGAACCATGCATGACAATACTAGAATTTGCCACATTAGTCCAGTCAACTAAGTAATGTTTTTTCTTGATATGATCTTAGGTTATTTTGTAGAGTGCGAGCCAATTTGAAATATGCCTTTTTTGTGACCTCCCTTGTGAGTGTGTGAATATCTCTTGAACACCCTTTGAGCCTTAACCTTCTTTGGAATATACTTGATGAAGACTAAACCCTTCTTGATCATTCTCCCTTAATCCTCATGAATGATTGGTTAGATTGAAATATCTAATTTAGAATAAAGTCCTAAGTGGAGGTGTGGTTAAAAGAAAGAAGAAAAAGTCAAAGAAGTGCAATTAAAAATCTCCCTAAACCCATGGTGTTGCCCTTCATTAAATAAATGGGAGAAAAAAAAGAAACAGAAAAGAAAATGAAAAATCAAAGTTGTGGAGTAAAAGTACAAAAGATATAGGGTTTCCAAGCAATTATTGGAAGCGAATAATAGGATAACTTCTGAGCACTAAAGAAAGGAATGAAGGAGAAGGAAATGAAGTGTATTCAGAACCACAATTGATGTGGATCATTAGTCACTGAACCTAAATGAGCATTGTTTTGCACGCAGCCCCATCATAAGTCTTAAAATGACTTTTTTGATTTTAAGAGAGTAGAACAAGTGTTCACTTGAATATAAGGGCAAACCTACAGGTGAAAGCATGCATTGTGTTCCTCTTTTTAAGAGTGAGTGTTGTATCTTATTCTTGAACTTTAAATTGGTTACACCCTTACATGTGAAAATGGAATTATTATTTGTGTAAGGGTGTTCGGATACTTTTGTTGAGATTGAACTTGCAACTGAAGCAAGTAATGCTATCTCGAGAATCTTTTTAATGGTGTGTTACAACTTGAATCTTTCAATACACACTTGATCCTTGTATAAGTAATTTGAGTCTTGTTGTGTACATTCATGATTGAGTCTTGTGTAAAACTATTTGAAACATCTTTTTACCTTAACTTAAGTTTTAGTTGATGGAAAAAAAAGTTTAAGGTGGGAGTGTTGATGAGTCCAAATGTTGGCCTTATTTAGGGCTATAATTTAGTAGAAATAGTGTTCTCTAATTCCTGTTTTATCTCAATATTTAATGAAAATTATTAAGTTTTAGGTATTTGAAGTTTGAAGGAAAGCATTGATACTATGTCACAAAGAGGGACAAAAAGCCTTAAAAGAATAAAGAAATGGAATCCTAAGGTTCGCCGAGTCAACTTGTCAGAATCGCCAAAGAGACCTACTTCTCCTTTTGTTCTAGTGTGATGAGCCCTGAAGGAAAGGATTAAATCGTCGGAAGAGTGGAGAAGTCGGAACGGCGCCGAGTAGCTCCGCGAAGCAGTATCTCATCGCCTAATGAACCACACCACAATTATGTTGAAGGTTGTACCAGAAGGAGGTGAACTACATCAATGGGCGAATTGCTTAGTCAAACGATGAATCTTGCTAATGTCGTCAAAGGAACAACTAAAGCACAGATCTAAAAAATTATAGATTCTAGAAAAGTTGACAGTTTTTATTGAGTCGAACATTATTAAATTTTTAGTACTTTTTCATAGTTTTACTCTATTTGTAAGGGTTTTTGGAAACATGAAGAAAAAGAGGATTTCATCTCTTTCAATTTTGAAGAGGGTCTCCTTGCGTCTTATTTCTTTGCTCAAATCAAGACTTAAATCTTCATACCCATTTGATTTCATCATCATTGAAGGTATAATTTCTATTTATTGATGTGTCACTAAAAAACCTCCCATTCTTTGGGTGTGATTAGCGATATGGGTTATTACTATTGTAGGGTCTTACTTGTTGGTAGATTAAATGTAGTTTAATTGTAATTTCATTAAGTATTCGTTGTTTAATCTAATGGATTTCTTGTTGCAAATACAAGTTAACCTATGTATTTTCGTCTTGCTCGAGCCAAGATTACTAGATTGATGTCCTAAAGAGTGGGTCGACATGAGACTCAGCTAGAAAGAGTGAACCGTCGTCCCATATCCTAACACTCAGCTCGTGAGAGTGAGTGGGTTATGGCGTAGGTTGTTCTTCTTGCGGCAAATGGGTGTCTGAGAGGAACCCATTTGAAATGGGAAAAGTTGCTCGAGAGAGAACTTATTTTCATATAAAGCATAGCCTAGTCATTGTTTTTCTATAAATATTCTATCAAAATGTGTATCAAATATATTAGATTTACCCGCATTCTGGTCACATTCCAAGAATGCGCCCTCTCATTGCTTAGATTTTCTTGTTAATTTCTTTAATTTTTACTTCTTGTGACCAAATCGCTTTGATATTCGACACTTTCATGTCAACCGCTTAATTTTAATGTCTTTAATAGTGAATTTCTTTAAATATGACTAACTAGAATTAGATCTTATTATCTACAAATTTTTACACCGCTTCCTTGCTACTCGACCCCAACCGTCGGTCGAGTTACTATACTATCATCAAATCTAGACACTTGTATTGGAAGTAGTGTCGTTGATTACGATAGAAAAGCATCAGTCCAAAAAATAATTTACATGAAGTACATCAATATAATGAAAACAAATTTTAGTGATTATCAGTGATTTTTTCCTTTTTCTCAAATACACCATAATTAATAATCTAAAAATTAAAGTAGACAACACATAAAAGGGTCCATATAGTCACATACTTTACCAAAAAAATATGAGGTATAACTTTATCTAAAATTCATCGAACTTTATAAAAAAGTTCTCATTTCATGGGAGATCTGTGGAAAACTCAAAAGAAAGTCATAAGTAATTTTTTGGAAGAAAATGATTATGCAGTTCAATCATTTGACTGAAAGCTGCAAGAGCCATAGTTTATAAATTTTAAAATAATATTTTGAGTATCACTTTAATCAAGAAGCTGTTAATAATTAGAATATTATATTACAAATAATAACCAAAACGCACTTTGTACGCACTATAATATCCTCCTTTTGGAGATCATAATTATGATATGTATGTAAGAAAATAAATCATTTGAGTTCCAAAGCAATGAATTTCATCATTTTCATAATAATGAAGTCACAAATAGCTTGAAATTTTTAATAACATTAATCATAATATTAAAGAGCAAAAACATACTAAAAATTCTACTTATAAGAAGAAGAAATATTGAAAGCCACTCTAAATTTTCAAAGGACGAATCTCCAAATGAATTTGTATTTCCTTTGCAACAAGTTAACGTTCATTTTGAAAAACTTATGTGATAATAATGAGTAGCCATAGCATAATAAAACTGATATCAACACTATATGCAACATGTTTATCATACTTTATTGACAAAACACAGTCTATCATAAGAACCTTATTAAATTTTAAAACATGTAAAAGACGAGAGAGTAAAAAAAGGTTCATTATTCCATGTTAGATATAGAAAAATTCCTAACTTTATAAGGATGATTTTAGAAGAAGAAAGGATATGTAAGGTGTTTTATGCTTAAAATAAGTATACAAGTTGAACGAACATATATAGAGTCGTCATATATTCCATCAACGTAATTTCACATTTATATTAACTAATTTGGCAGATATTTATTAAATAGACTAAACAATATCAACAAATGTATTCAACCAAAAAAATTCGTCAACAGAAAGTTCATCAAACTTCTATATTGAAAAATTAGAACTAAAAAAACAATTTTTAATATAAAATTACATGTTTAAAATCATGAGTACTAATAAATCTCACAAGAATGTATTCAAATTCAAATTAAAAAAAAAAGAGAACAACTTACCATATTAATATGACTAATTAAATGATAAATTGCAACAGGATCAACTCCTCAAATAGATCTACATATGTCATGATTGAGGAGCAAATATTTATTTGAGTTGGTGGATGTGTGGAAGGTAGATGTGCAAGAAATGATACAATTCAGGACAAGGGAGGGGGGAAAGAGAAGGTGCGGGGTAATTTTAAAGTTGATTAAAATTAGTGACAAGAAATTACTGCATCAATTGAGAAAATAAATTATCTTGTATCTCCTAACCAATTTCCGTTTAGAAGATCGATAAATTTACAAACAAGGATAATGATTTGATGAAGTATCTTTTACTAAAGAACAAAAGAGTAAAATCTTGAGGTGGAGCTACATGATGCCACGAGGAGTAGAGAAGGTCTTGATTATTGTAATATAAGTGTCATCTAATGGTTTTACTCTTCTTTTATCTAGTGAAATGTACTTAAGAATATCTTATCTTAGTTTGTAATTTTATTTATCATCTCATTAAAATGGCCTGTCAGATAAAAGAATATTTATTGCCTTGATTGCTGCCATTTCGCATCCCTCAATTTATTTTTTAATTAGTCTTGCCCCTTACTCCTAAATTGTATAATTTTTAGAAAAGAAACCTTCAACCCACCCACTCACACAACAAGCATTTGCTCCTCAATTACAAAGATATGCATATCTACTCTAGGAATTCATACTTCTGAAATATTATATTTCATTCAAGTAAATTGTTTATTCTTATTTTTTAAAAAAATAATGAGTTTGACTGAATTTATGTTGCGGGTTTTGTCATTTTTTACGATATTCTATATCAATTTTTGTTTTTATTAATATTTAGTGATCATGAATATCTTAACTGATTGGTTGCTATTCAAAAATTAAAGTTTAGAAAGTTCATACTATTCATAAATATTTGTTGTTGTACTATTATTTATATATAGAAATTTTATGAATTTTCATTTGATGGGTTTGTTGGTTTAATCTCATGTTGGTATTTCTAAGTCATTACACTACAAAAAAATCACAAATTGCCAACATATTTTACTAACAACTTAAGTTGGTTAGTATTCTACTAATAAATTACCAACATATTTTTAACTGAAATATATTTTAAAACATAAAAATGAAATTCTAACTAATTATCAATCAAAATATTACTAACTAAGTATTTTAGTTGGTAAATACGGCGGAAAAATATTGCGCCAAATTTAGCAACATTCTATTAATAGATTGCCAAGTGAAATATTACTAGCGCAAACCTTTTGTTGGTAATATTACCAACGAAGTGTATATCAATTGGTAAATATGACAATGTAATTATTTATATGATTTAGTAACATATTACAAATTAATTACTAACCAAACATTTACCAACGATAAGATTGTGTTGCTAAATTTACCAACCAAATATAAATGTGTCGGTGAATTAGTAACGAAATGTAATTTGTTCGTACACTTGTCAACCTATATCAAATTAGTTTGAAATGTTGCCAACGAATAAATATTGTATTTGGTAAATTACTAACATCATAAAAATAATTGATAATATATCAAGTGATCATTAATCCATTGATAAAATTTACCAACATATTAATTATTAGTTGATAAAATTACATATGAATATTTAGTTCATTAATAACTATTGCCAACTATAATAAAATTTATTTGTAAATTATTAATTACTAACTTATATTTGAATAGTTGTAATTTTACTAGTTGAAATTAATGTTTTTGGTAAATCAGCGCTAGTGTTGAGGCTTTCATATTCAGTTTTTGTTTTTAGGCGATTTAACTTTTAAATTTTAGCCAAAACTTGGTTTTAATCAATTTTTTTTACTAAACGTGCTCAGATTAGAACTCTGTCAATGTCATTAGATTCGCAATTTCTTTTTTTTAAAAAAAAATCTAAACGAAAGGTTAGTTCAAGTTTTGAGGCTTCCATTTTTTTGTGCCGTTAGGTGTTTCAAATGTCATGGTTTGGCCAAAATTTGACTTTGATCAATATTTTTGTGAACGTGCGCGGATGAGAATGTTTTGATCGTAATTAACTCCAAAGATAATTTTTTATTTAATAGGATGGTGGGTTCAGATTTTGAGGCTTTCATTTTTAGTGTGAGCTGATAGTTGTTTTAACTTAGAAATTTTGACCAAAATTTAATTTCGGTCAATATAATTAATAAACGTGTTAGATGAGAAGTTTTTCAGTGCAGTTAGATGTGAAAGGTCTTTTTTGTTGTAATAAGATAGAGAATTTTGATTTAGAGGATTTCATTTTTAGATTGTACCGTTAGGTATTTTGACTTTTAAGTTTTGGTCAAAATTTTACTTCATTCAATATTTTTGGTTATCGTGTTTGAATTAAAATATGGTCATCGTGGTTAGACATATAAGTTCAATTTTGGTCTCATAGGATGGTTGGTTCGGGATTTGAGAATTTTATTTTCAGTTGTGTCGTTAATCATTTTAACTTTTATCTTTTAGCTAAAATTTGATTTAGGTCAATTTTTTTGGGAAACATGCTCAAATTTGAATTTTATATATGATAAATTATTTTTCAACTTATAGGATGGTTGGTTTATATTTTGAGGTTTTCGTATTCAGTTTTTACCATTAGGCGTTTTAACTTTTAACTTTTGATCAAAATTTAAATTTGCTTAACATTTTTTTGTAAACATGCTCTAATAAGAATTTCATCGGCGCATTTACTTTCGGAAGGTAATTTTTGTATATAATAGGATGATTGGTTCAAGTTTTGAGCCTTCAATTTGCAGCTTGTGCTTTTAGTCGTTTCAACTTTTAACTTTTGACCAATAATTTGATTTGGCCAATATTTTGGTAAATATGCTCAAATTTTAATTTATAATATAATGAAATTTGTCCTATTGAGATTAATTTCACACTTGTTATCATAGATTTTTCATTGTTTCAATCAAATATGATTTATAAATTGATATTAATATTTTTTTATTTATATTCGTGCTCTTAGTTTTTTAAATGCAACAAATTAATAAATATTTTACTTTGGCATTATCATTTAGTTAACAATATTTTGATCATATCGTCAATAAATTACTAACCTTAAATTAAACTTAAATGATAGATTACCAACAAACTAACAATCAAGTAAATTTATTAGAAAAAATAATAAGTCTTTAAAATTTATTACTAGAAAGGGTTGTGGTGGAGTGGTAAGTATTCCTTCATCCTTAATCAAGAGATCTCAGGATTGTTTTCCTTTGGATACGAAGTTTCCTTTGTTAAGGAGTGCTTTACCCCCAATATGGAATTTCTAGGCGTGAATCCAAATTTAGTCGGGCTCCAATGTGGCTATCAAACATCGCAAGGAAATCCCACAAAAATTATATAAATTTTATTGGTAAATTACCAACACAAATTTTCATAATAGAGAAAAAAATTACAGGACTAAATCCAAATTTAGTCGGGCTCAAATATGACTATTGGACACAAGATGGAAAACCCAAAAAAAAGAATTTAAAATTTATTGGTAAATTACCAACATAAATTTCATATTAGAGAAAAAATTTACTAAATCCTTTTCAATCTGATGGAAAAGTTATTAACGATATACTACCAAAAATTAGTTAGTTTCAAGGTCATGTTTCAATATTTTTTTAACATCTTTGGGTAAAGTAGTCGGGCTCCAATATGAATATCGAATACTGGATGGAAAATCCAAAAAATATATTTAATTTGTTTTGATAAATTAGCAGCATAAATTTTTCATAATAGATAAAAAAAATTTGCGAACTTCTTTTCAATTTGTTGGTAAAGGTAGTAACGCTATGCTACCTAAAAATTAGTTGGTTTCAAGGTCATGTTTTATTATTTTGTAACAACATCTTTGGTGTTTACCAATTGATTTTTGATTGGTAAGGTACCAACAAACTACAATCGATTAATAATATTTACTGACAAGCTTTTTAGCAACTGATAAATATAAGTTGACATTTGTTTGATAACTCAAATCACAACCAATTTTATCAATTTACCCACTAATTTTTTGTGTTGGTAATTGAAATTTCTTTGTAGTGTTAATAATTGTTAGTCAAGTTAGATATATCTTAATTTGAAACTAGTATGATATATGGACTATATGAGAACTTTATATATGTTAGATGGACTTGTATACTTGATTTTAAGCGTGAAATAATGTGTATAGCCTTTGTCCATTGAAAATCATATTTATCAAGTTTTGAATATTTCTATGCTAAACAAAATTGGGTACTTGATTTTTCTCTCTCCTATGTTGTATAAGTTTTGAGAATGAATGAAGTAAGTTCTTGTGATAGTGTGACTAATTATGTATGACAGTGTGACTAACTGACTTATTTTATTTTACATCTATCTACTCTTGATTATCCCATAAGATTTTTTCTAAATGAAACTTAACGTATTGCCAAGAAAGTGTATTTCAATTCGTAAGTATCATTTTTTTAAGATTTGTAACGATTACGGCTAAACTTTATTTTTAAAAATATAATTTGAGGTGTGTTTTTGCTTTATTTTTTTATTTAAAATTATTTTTAGAATTTCGATATATTTGTAATTTTCGTCTTACGTGTACAATGAAAGTGATCGTTTTTGTCTCGCCCCGAGCTACCCCTGAGACGCGGACACGGAACCTAGGACCACAAGTGATCCCAAGCTAACCCAGCTGGCATGATCACGAGCATACTAAAGAGAATAAATTGTTGCACAAGCTAAATCATACTTAAAATGAAAAGATGGAGAATACCCATATTCTATAACTGAGATATTTGAAAAGAATGAGTTTAATACAAAAAAAATATTAACTCAATACTAAGCTGAATCTAACTATGTCTGAAAATAGCCTCTAAACTAGACTAGAAATACTGTGACAAGCACAACTAAATCTAGCAAAAACTGAAACTAAATGACGAAAGATTGAAATAAAACTCATGATTGTTGTCCTCGGAGAATGAGGGCTCACCACTGAATCTGCTGGACTAGAGATGGGGAAATTGATCTATGCGCGATCAGGATGCTTAGAACCTGAACCTACACGATGAGAAGATGTAGCGCACGAATGCGTCAGTACTTGAAAGAAACTGAGCATGTAGGATAGTATAAATCTGAAATAAAACATAACTGAATAAGCACAAAGGCAAGTATAATAAACTAAACATGATATAATGAATTTCTAAGCTAACTGAATGCAATGACCAATTTATAACATGCTGACACTGAATACTGAGTATACTGATAAATGGTCAATGCAGAGAGTCTTACTGATTTGTGGGAGCTACTAATAACTGATAATAAGACCAGATGAGCTAAATGTGGAGTCCGATGTATACACCCCATGAGAGGACCCAATATACCCTACCAAAGGTATAAAGGCATGCTGGCGTGATTAATAAACTGATTGCCCATATAGGGGACTTACAACCTACTTGGCTAGTAGTTCTGGGACTATTAGGTACACTAAACTCTAGTCAAACTCGGTTTATGCTACTTCCAATGAATTTTGTGAATTAGATGATTATGTATGTGTTTCTATAAACACTGGATAGGTCAAAACTAAACATGAAAACTATGAATGCAACAATTAATCTGGTAATTATGTATTTATAACTGAGGAATATATATCTGAAGTGTCTGATATATCTGACCTAACATGTGTAATTCAAGAACTAAAGAAATACATAGCTAGGGTTCTGAAATTCATGCAATAATTTGAGTAATAACATGATAATCTTATTTGTAACATATATTTAACTAAATCATGAAGTTCTATAAAAGTTGTAAAAACCATAGGTTTAATCATGATAAGAGAATCAAGAATCTGACTAAAAACTAGGGACCCAAAGAGTAAAAGGAACCCACTAGTGAAATCCCATATACTTGGTGATGAAATCCACAGAAAAATACTTAAGTTTCGGGGTGGAACTACAGGAACTTTGTGGTTTTCTTAAACTAGGGTTCTTGAGCTTTTTCTCCTTTCTTGCTTCTAATTTTTTAATTTTTGATTTAATGATTTCACTTTGATATGTTCTACTTATATTTGTAGGCTTAAAGTGACTAAAATCTGATGATTTAGGGTCAAGATGACGTAACTTAGGGTTTAAATGTTGTTGGAAAGGTCAAAAAGACCCCTGGGAAGGTTGCTCTCGGGCCTCAAGATGGCCAGAACTTATGGTCTATCGTGCGAACGACGCCCCATCATTAGGTTCGTCGTGACTTCCTGTTCGATAGGACGTTACTAAAATGGGCATAACGTTTTACTTAGATGTCAGATTTTAGCAAGGTCGGTGACTATGGAAAGATAATTCAATTATGTATCTGTGGGTAGGTCATGGAAGACCTAATTCATTTGTTCTAAGATTTATGATCATTTTAAGTTGACCCAACTGCATTTCACCTTAACTGGCTGCAAGTTTTCAACCTACGGACCGTAGGTCCAACTACGAACCGTGCTGGACATCCATAGCTCTTGTTAGAGAGTTGTTAAAGAGCGTGTTAATAGACGATCATGGACTACGGACCTTCGTTTGACCTACGAACCGTAATTCCGTCCGTCGTCCAAGACTTAACCAGTTTTTCTAGGCTGAATTTTTTGGATGTTTCTTATCCCATCGACGGTTGTGTCGGACGGACCATGGTTCATGCTTTGGTCCGTCGATGCTACCGGTTGTAGCATCTGCAGATTTTTCTCAAAAACAAGTTTTTGGTCTATTTTGGCTACGGGGTGTTACATTTTTGCAACGTAAATAAAATATATTCTTAAAGTATATATTATAATTCATGAAGTCCAAAAGTATATAAAGGTATATTTTGTGTGTGTGATGTAGGGGTTGTTGTTTGTTCAATTAGACAGTATTATCCTTTTGATGATTATTTTAGTCTTGTGAAACTTAACAAGTTGGAAAATACTAAGGGTGTATGCATAGCGATAGGGGTTTCAACTCGAATAGGTAAAAATTTACAGAACAATATCAAAATATACATGAATAGCAATTGGTCTAATCTAAACTTAATATTCTCCAGAACTATCAAGTGTATATGTCTTTGAACACTTTCAAACATTAGGCCCCTTTGCAATAAAACACAAAAAAAACTTTGAGTAGATATACTATTCCTATCTTAATACGTTTAAATGTGAAATTACTTGAATTATCCCATCCCATACTCAATCCCATATGGTAAATTTGATCAAGTCATCGCTATTGAGTCTTACCTAACTTCATTAAGCTTTCCCTTAATAGGTGTTATAGAACAAAATCAATGTTCGCAACCATTGATTTTAGATTAAAACTTCAAATGAATAATATATCAATGTAATACTATATATATTAAATCTGATGAATCAATGCCCGTTCATGTATTACAGCCTTATATACAACGCACACCCATAGATAAGGGTGTAGGTACTTATGAACGATGAAATCGATACAATCCATTAGAAGTGAAACTTGAACTCCAAACTTTGATATACCTTCTTTCTCTAAAAGCTAAGAAGTTTTTATTGTTCTCTTTTTACTACTTTGCATACTATTTTTCTATTCTATCATATCCAACCTTGATTTCCAACTCATTGTAAACCCTCCTCGTATCTCTTAGAGTTCCATACTTGACTCTCCTGATCTTCAATAGCCAGAGGAAGAATACTCCTCAACTCTAAGCGCTCTATTTATCCGTTGGGTTGTCCGGCATTCCCCATCATATGTTCTTGTAAATGTTCCAAATAATTAACCACTCATTTATTAACAGAATCAATCCTCCGATAAATATTGGAGTAGCAAATCATTTTTAGCCGTGAGATGGTAATTTAAGCAAGAATTTCTTAAACCTTATCCATATTTCATGGATGGGTTCACCCTCCCATCGCTTGAAACCTTTAATGTCATCTCTAAGATTCAAAATTCTTTATGTGGGAATGAATCTTACATTGAATGCTATAATCATCTCCTCCCATGATGTGATGGAATTGTTTTTTAAGTCGACCAAACACTTGCTAGGTTCCCCCATCAAAGAGAGAGGAAATAACCGAAGCCGCATTAACTCTTGTGACATGTTCTTAAATGAAAATGGGCTGCACACCTCTGTAAAATTTCTTCCATGCTCATGTGGGTCTTCATGCTCTAGACCTCCATAGAGTCCTCTCATTTGGAGGAGATTAAGAGTCGTCCTATTGACCTCAAATATTATATTTCCATCAGCAGCATAATGAGATGGGTTGCACACACTCTTGATATTATTGGACTATTCAAATAACCTTCTTGGCTACCATTAACCTATTCCTTACTCATTTTTACTACTATATAGTCCAACCAACACTACATTACATCCAATAAATTTGCAAATCAAATCTTTGATCAATGAATTATAAGTAATGCTACTCTGCGACAACGGAGCCATTTCATTAACATTTCAAAGACACTTCATCTAGTTCCGTGTGTGAACGATGACTAATCAGTATAGTAACCCAACCAAATGGATTGGGGTCGAATACCACAAAGAGTAGCTTCCTTTGTATATAAAAATGAAAGTATGACAATAATCTTTCCAACTGAGCAATAAGAAATAAAGAGTTTCACCATCAAGTTTCAAGATATTGTTACCAACCCACTTAAATTTAATGACAAGAAACAATCAAATAACTAAATAATCCTTTGGGGATTGACTAACCAACTATTGAATTCAACGAAGTGGGTGTATATCATTACAAATATTGTTAATTCGTTGCGGTTAGAATGGAATATAAATAAATTTCTTTTTTCTTGAACAACTATGTTATTTCCGTTGAATTCTATCGAACCTCAACACTATGCATAAGATAGCCATCCCACATTCTCATCAAATTCACTCATTCGAGCAAGATACAAAGGCAGAGTCTTGGTTTTACTTTCTCAAGTTAAAACCAGCAAAACACACTACTAAGGATGCCAAAATATTACGTTGGTTTTGTAATTCCTCTCAATTAACCACAAAACTCTGAAATTTATCACACCAAACATGTAATAATGAAGTTAAATAACCATAATAATTTATACCCGCTTTAGATTAACACCAACAATCACTAATCGATAACACTCATTTAGTAGATTGCAATAATTGGTCAAATTGTAATACCCCCAAGGTTAGGGTTTTAGCAAATCATGGTTAAATGAAGAAAATCATCACCTTCCCTATTTCCATAACTGGGTAAATGAAATTCAAACATTCCAATTTACTGAAATCTTTGCTATTACAAAAATCTCCAAGAAAATATTGTTGAAAAGCGTTTGAAATCCACAATGAGAGTGGTTTACTCTTAAGATTTTTTTGTAGCGTTTCTTAATGCCTTCTCTCTAATTTAAAAATCAATTTATGAAAAAATTTGTTTCTTAGGACCGTTCGATGACTCACTAATTTTTCATTATCTAGCATTCATTTTGCATATATTCTTAGTACAACCACTGTAATTTTAAGCGAGACAGATGCGATCACCGAGTGATTTCGTGATGCGCCCTTTATCCAATCCCCTAGCCCATTAGCACTTGTTTGGGTTTCCATTATTACTTTTGGCGACCTGGTCATCCATTCCCAAAGCGATCTGTGGCACGCTGAATGGAAATGCTCATTGCCAAAGCTCCTTTAATTAAGCCTCAATGTTCTTCAACTTTACGCGATAGGGTGGAAACTTGGCAAGTTGTTGTGTTGCATCGACAATAGTCAGGCTTGTTTTCGCATTATTGTCCTAGCTTTATTTCTCAATCCATGTATCTGAAGATCAATGGTTTTATATCAGGTTTTTTCACAAAAATAAGCATTTGAGAACTCTAAATCTATATAAATCAAACCCTATATGAGTACAAATCTAGGACTAATCAGCCTATTACAATTAAAGTGTACTTCTATTCAAAAGATTCATTTTTTTTGGGTATGTATTTGCGTTTTAATTTTTTTTTATAGATGTTCTCTTCTCACAGTTTCAAGATATTTGTCACTTTCGTAATATGTGTAGGAGAAATTCAATATTTTGCATCTCAAATGACATATGTTCTGATATACATATTAGAATTTATGAGCTACAAAAGTGTGTTTTTGTGTGTTTGGGGGGGGGGGGACTATAGATGTGTGTTTGATGTACGGTTGTGGTTTATTCAATTAATTCTAATTAGTATCATCCTCTTGCTGATTACTTTATCCAAGATGAAAGTGAAATTTAACAAGTTGGAAACGACGAAGGGTATATGCATAGTGATAGGGGTTTCAACTTTAATAGGGGCAAAATTACCAAACAACATATATCAATACATGGAAAACATTAGTTCTAATCTATATTCAACATTCTTCCAAACTATCAAGAAATTATCCCCTGGATTCTTTCAAACTTGAGTACTTTTTCCAATAACACACCAAACAAACCTTGAGTAGATAGACTATCCTAGTTCAATAGAAATTATTGTGAAACTACTCAAATTATCGAATCCCTTACTCAAACACATAAAGTATATTTCCCAAAGTCCTCACTATTGAGTCATACCTAACTCCATTATCCTTTCCCAAGTCAAGATAGTATTAGAGAGCTCAATCAACGTCCGCAACAACTAGTTTTAAATTAAATTTTAAAGACAACAATAGATCAATATAATAAAATAAATATTAAATTTTATTAATCAATACCAGTTCATGGTTTGCATGTCCATATACAACACACAAACCCCTAAATTTAGTTGAAAATTTAAAACATTCATAGTACATCATATGCTAGAACATCATCTTTAATATATATATATATATATATATATATATATATCATATTTACACAGATAGACTCTAAGTCTGCCTTTCTTCTTAGACTCAACATCATTAGAGTACATTAGGGACACGACCCTTTCAACATAAGTCATAAGTACATATTAAAAGAGTTTATAGTAAAGACACAACTTAGGAAATCCTTGAACTTAAGGATTCCTTTCCTTGAGCTTGGGAATCACATATCAAATTCCTCATCATTTAAAGACATAGTTTAAGCATCCATAACCTACACTTTGTGTAAAAAGTAGAGAAGAATGGAGTTATATCAAGAATGCACTAAGTATGTAACACATGCAAAAACATGCATTTTAAAGGGAGATTTCACTTCAAACCATACATCATGCCTTTTTGTGAAAATCTCATCAAACTTTGATACAATAACATTTACACAATTTAAATACATCATATAACATATTCAATAGTCATTTATCATATAAAATCATAGAATGCATTTAAGGCACATTTGGAGTCAAATTACAGTAACCTATTTTCCCTTTACAATAATCATATTCCTTTTACAATAATGTAAAAACCTACACTTTGTGTAAAAAGTAGAGAAGAATGGAGTTATTACAAGAATGCACTAAGTATGTAACACATGCAAAAACATGCATTTAAAAGGGAGATTTTACTTCAAACCATGCATCATGCCTTTTTTGTGAAAATCTCATCAAACTTTGATACAATAACATTTACACAATTCAAATACATCATATAAACATATTCAATAGTCATATATCATATAAAATCATAGAATGCATTTAAGGCACATTTGGAGTCACATTACTGTAACCTATTTTCCCTCTACAATAATCATATTCCTTTTACAATGAGCTTCAAATCTTTAACTCATTAACCTCCCAAGTAACCCCCTATTGATATTGTGTGCAATGCATCACCTTAAGTCCACAAGTCAACAATACATACAACTTACACAGGTCAACATATACCATCACAGAAGTATAGTACATCTTAGATACATCTGGGACAAGACACTAATGACATTATCGTGAACTCTATTCAATTTGCACATATACTAACTTCACAAAACATTATAAGACCTTACTCACAATCTCGATCTAAGTCTACTAGTGCAATGTACATGTGAAGCCCTATAACCTCACACATACTTAGTAAATCTATCATGAGAACATAGCCTTAACACTTCATACATCAACATAACCAACATAGACAACTTCGTTCATGTCCAGCAAGACCTTCACCATATAGTCATTAAGACCAACATTACGCATATAAGAACAAGACCACATAATATAGACTCATACCATGCATTTCATCACAACAAGTAGACGATACTACAATGCCATGCACAAGGAACATAAACATAGTCATACACCTTAGAACACCTTCCTAGAATTTCCTAAATAACTACTTGTGCAATGTATAGGTAAGTTCATTACTCTCACCTATCCTAAGAAACTTCCCTTAGGTCATGCTAGTTAGGGTCCTATTCATTTACTTCCATTGTCCATTTTACTTTAGGAAAACTCTATCCTAAACTGACACTAAGACCATGGGTTCTAAACATGAAATTTTGTGTTGTAGAGCCTTACCCCAATGGAAGGTGGTCTTACCTAGCCAAGGTAGAAAATAAACACATGCTAGCATACTAAGTGAATTCACTTGTTAGATCCTATGTTTCAAGCATAGTTATTAAACTTGGAGGATTATATGGAAACCCTCTTATGTCTAATGAGACATTGTAATTATACACTTATTAAAATACTAGTCTATGACATTTGGATAAGAGGATAACCTCCTCGTGAGACATATTGTGACATACCTTTCTACAATGGGAAGGTACACTCATCATCTTCAAGTTCATGCAGTGCTAATCTAAGTTCCTTTTATTGAAAAGTCGTTATCACATTATTTTATAAAACATAGACTTTAGGAGATTGACTCCTCATATGCTTAGATTATAGACCATACCACACAACTCCATACAAGGCTTCATCAACTAAATATTCTATAGGAAAGTAGAAAAAGTAGGCAATCTTACCAATTTCTCAACCTTTGGTCATCATTGACCAATACCCATATTTCATCGATTATTATTAACTTGGGTAGTAGCTAAATGTTCTTTAATCATAAAATAAACCATACATAAGCCGCTTCAAGGTCATGCTAAAAACTTGTAGAATACATCACCAATATACTAGAAAGTAGAGAGATATAATCATCAACCCAATTATCTTGCATTGATCATCAACCCTAATTCATCAATACTATACATGTAGGGAAGTAACTAAAGAGATAGAAATCTAATCTAAATCATGTGTCATCTACCCTAGAATTAAGACCACATCATATACATTACAATATCCAATCTATAGGCTAGAAGAATATATATCAATCCTTACCAAGAAACCTTCACTTCGATTATAAAGGATTCATATCCACCATTCATCAATAATGTTAAAATAAGGCCGTAGCTACAATTATCTTTACATAAAAGAATCCCACATTCATACATAATAGAGTTGATGTAATAGTGAATGCCATACTTTAACATTCAATGAGAAGTAGAGATCAAGTCTTCAAGCATCTGATGTATCATGGTTTCAAGGTACTTCCAATGCTTTTTATTTAAGTTTTTTATGTGTTTAGGTACTTTTGTAGTAATTTTAATGTGTTTTTATCTGTGTTTTGCAGGAAAAATGTCAGAAACTAAAATGCAGAAGGTTGTGAGTAATCAATGAAAAAAAGACCCACGAAGCCATAGATGGCCCGTCGTCATATCAATGGACCGTAGGTGGTGACCGTTGATCGGAGGTTCAGACATCTGGAAGAAACTCGTAGAATTATGACTACGTGTGGGGATATGTAACGATCGATAGTCTGTCAATCAACCAAAGGACCATCCTGGCAAGTTGTAGATCTGATCAAAGAGATGTCCCAGTACCTGATATTGCAGAAAAAATAAGTATGGAACAATGATAAGAATAGATGGACCGTTAGTGAATTGACAGACCGTGTTGTTGGTCCGTCGATTGGATCAGAGAAGGTGCAAAAGTGAAGAAGGAAGAAAAAGCCAAGTCAGGACCAACGGAGGCAGTCAAAGATCCTTCGTTCCATCAATGGAACGTCTGTGAATTCGTCGATTGAAGCCGTGTTTTTTGGACAAACTTTCCTTATTTGTTTTCACTTTATTTTAGGACAATGTCTTTATAAATAAGATGTAAAACCTCATTTTTGGTGTTGGATATTTTATTATTTTTTAATACTTTTGTTCTTGGAGATTTGACTTTGCAATTTATTCAAGTTTCTGGAATCGATTATCAAGTGAATTTTGTTATTTCAAGTGTTATTTCTGGATTTTCTTCAAACTTGTCAAAGTAAGTTCAGGAATTATTGTTTATCAACAATTAATTGTGTTCTTCTAGGCATGGGTAACTAAATCCACAATTAGGGTTGTGGTAACCATGGGTGATTAAAAAATTAAAACTAGCTAAATAACAATTCTAGAATAGGTTCTTGCATGCATTTATAATTCTTTCACTTAAAAGTCTTTTTAACGAGTGCACGCATTAGAAGTCGCCATATTTTTACTTGCTGGACCAAGGGGGTAGTTAATAGGAAAAGAATTATCAACATAGATTTAGTTGAAAGTTATCTAATAAGCTAGTTCGATTGGTGCGAAGTAATAATTAAGCAATACATATAATATGATGCTTTATATAAAGTAAAGGTACTAGTTAGTAACTCAAACACACTTAGCCTGACAAAGGTACTGGGTGAAATTATGTAAATGCTGGACCAAGGATTTAGCGATACCTAACTTATCAGTTTGCATGAAAGACAGTAGGAAGGAATTTGTTATAGCTAGGAATATTGTGTTATGAACCTATGGGGAAAACTTACACCCTAGTTTCTCTCACAACTTGATAAACAGCAAAGATTTGATATTCCTACTTGTTTTACTTAGAAATAATTAAACACTTTTGTTTCACAAAACCCCCCATTTAATTAACTGTTTTTGGAAACAACTTGACTAATAGACATACTTGTATATTGAAGTTAAGTGTAAACCATTTTCCTCGTGGGAACGACCCCAACCTACTTGTTGGGTTCTTTACTTGATATGATCGCTTATACTTCTTTAAAGAAGTGTAATTTGAGCATATCAATTTTTGGTGTCGCTGCCGGGGAAAGTGTTTTTTAGATTAAATTTTAAAACATTACCGAATTTTAGTCAACAATTTCCTAATTTTACTTTTTCTTTTTCTTTTTGTCTCTTTCAGGTCTACCTCTAGTGTATGCCAAAAACACGAAGCTAAGGAGAGTCAAAACTTCCATACGATCCTAAACTGAACCCGATAATCCTCAGAATGAATAACCAACAGAATTCTATCCTGTCGATGGGATCAATCGTCAACCTCCAGCGCCGGTAGATGCTCACATTCAAGTGGTTGTTGATAATCCACTTGATATTCTTTGAGGAGGCAACCTCCCATCCCACGCCGTCATGAGCTCTATAGGGGTAATATTAACATAAATGACTCTGATAAGCCTCTTGTCCTACCTCCTCTACCACAGGGACACACTTTCATGGTAACTAGTAGATTAATGCAGATGCTCACAGCCAGAGGTTTTTTGTTGGGGCTACCTTATGAGGATCCACATGCTCACATTGCCAATTTGAGGTTGGTGTGTAATAATTGTGTAGGAAGGCAAGACTTGGACATGTATGTCATCGCGTTAACAGTGTTCCCTCTTTCACTAACAAGAGAGGCCATGATATGGTTTACTGACTTGTCCTATAATTTGATCTATACTTGGGACCAGTTGAGGGATGTGTTCCTAGCACGTTACTGTACGGTGTCTAAAAATCTCACCCACAAGGATAGAGTGAACAACTTTGTGTCATTACCTAGGGAGTCGGTGAGTAGATCTTTGTATAAATTCACCTCATTCATAAGAAGTGTCTCGAACTATTGCATTGATGATGACTCATTGAATAAATACTTCTATCGGGGACAAGCTGATAATAATAAGGCAATTCTTGATACAATTGTGAGTGGTTCTTATATTGAGTTCACTTATGGAGAGTTCACATCAAAGTTAGAGAAAATATCCCGCAATAATAAAGCATCGAGCACTAGGAAGTTGGATACTAGGAGAAACACCTTCGAAGTTCAATCTAAACATAATCTGACCAACCGCTAATGAGATTTGTGAAGTGATGGCACAAATGAGAACTGAGCATGGGTTGTTGTTAAAACATGTCACTGGAGGTGCAGAGAATCTAAATGCGGTGAACTATTTGACAAAAACACCACCGCCAAGTGATGAGTACTACTATGAAGAGGACTTTTATGAAGTGAATGAGTAGACGGGGGGTTGTGACCGAACGCCCAAGGCTTTAATAAGGAGAATTGTCCCAAGTACAAGGAAATCAAGGTTGGAAGTATGGGAATTATAATAAATAAAGCTATTATGTTCTAGAAGGAAACTACAACCGCGACAACAACTTCAACTAGGATAATTATGGTAACAGAATTTATGGAAGTGGGCCCTATTTTTGCCTCAAAATCGGGAAATTACTCGTAGGGATGGTGGAGATAGTATGGTGTGAGTTGAAGATATGTTACAAAAGATGATGAGGAGGTTTGACGCTATTTATGAGTACGCCAAGGAGTTGAGAGGTAATTTGGCTAATATTGGGCAAAAGGTGGATGCACATGCAATCTAAATCAAGCATACTGAGTTGCAAATGGCCCAATTGTTTACTACGGTGAACCCTCATCAACCGGGTACACTTCCTAGCAACACCGTCAAAAATCTGAAAAATAACAAACATTGTATGACAGTCACTACTCGATGGGGCAAGCAAACCATGGATCCACCTATGCTGTCTGGCGTAGAAGATATGGTGAGAAAAGATGATGAGGTAGTAAAATCTAGTGGTGAGTTTGTAGACGAGTGGTAATGAAGCAGAAATGACTAAAAAAGTGGTCCCCGTGCAAGACCCCCAACACCATTCCAACAAAAATTTGTGAAGACTGACAGTTGTAAATATCGGCATTTTATTACTTTGTTGAAACAACTTTGCATCAATGTCCCTTTGATAGAAGCTCTTGAACAAATGACCAGTTATGCCAAGTTTATGAAGGATATGGTTACAAAGAAAAGATCGGCATGTTTTGAGGAAGATTACCGAATGCAACATTGTAGTGTTATTGCTACAAGGTCTCTTGTGCAAAAGAAAAAAGATCCGGGCGCTTTCACTATTCCATGTACCATCGAGTTGTTACACTTTGCTAAAGAACTATGTGATCTAGGTGCAAGAATAAATCTCATGCCTCTCTCTATTTACAAGAAATTGTATTCGGGTGACTCAAAGCCCACAATTATGCGGTTACTGATGGCTGATCAAACAGTGAAGAGGCCTATTAGGATACTACATCATGTGTTAGTTAAGGTGGAGTTATTTATATTTCTGGCCGATTTCGTGATTCTTGACAATGAGGTGGATTTTAAGGTACCTGTTCTTCTTGGGAGTCCGTTCCTTGCTCTCAGCCGTGCGTTGGTTGACATTGAAAAAGGGCAGATGGATTTTCGGTTAAATAATGAAGAAGCAACCTTTAACATTTGTAGGTCCATAAAGAAAGTGGTGAGATCCAAATGGTATCTGCTATATCTTACAAGGTTGAGAGTACATGTGAGGTACAAATCGAAGAGCGACTTGGTGTTGAGGCACTAGCGACAATAATGATGAACTTTGAGAGTGATGGTATTGAAGAGTATCGATAATTAGTTGTGGCACTTGATCGAGGTGAATTTTAGTTCAAACCAAAGAAATTCGAGTTAGATATGAAACATCGCGAGTCTCCACCTGCTAAACTATCTATTGAGGAGGCTCCAAATTTAGAGCTCATAGCTCTACCGCCTGAGGTATGTATGCTTGGGAAGAGATGTAACTTTCCCGATAATTATTGCATCTGATTTGAATGTGCAGCAAGTAGAGTGCTTAGTATAAGTGTTGAAGATGTTTAAAAGATATATTGGGTGGACTATTGTTGATATTATTGGGATCTCTCTCGGTATTTGTTCGCACAAAATCCAACTTATGCCCGACCATAAGCCAAATATCAAGCACTAGAGACCTTTGAATTCACTTACGAAAGAAGTAGTGAAGAAGGAGATTATATAAGTTGGTTGGATGCCAAAGTAATATATCCATCGCAAATAGTAGCTGGGTATGCCCTATTTATTATATACCCAAAAATGGGGGAATGACAGTAGTTCCTCATGAGAAGAATGAGCTTGTTCCAATGAGGCCGGTGACCGTATGGAAGGTGTGTATGGAGTATCGGAAGTTGAATGCATGGACTAAGAAGAACCATTTTCCTATGCCCTTCGTAGATTAGATGTTAGATAGAATCGAAGGAGAAGGATGGTAGTGTTTTCTTGATGGCTATTCAGGTTACAATCAAATATCTATTACACCAGAATATCAAGATAAAACCACCTTTACTTTCCCTTATGGGACTTTCTCATTCAAGAGGATGCCTTTTAGGTTGTGTAATGCACCGGCTACTTTTCAGAGACGTATGATGTCTATATTCTCTTGTATGGTGGAGGACACTATTGAGGTGTTCATGGATGTCTTTTCAATTGTGAGAATACTTTTTTGATCGTTGTTTGAGTCACTTGCCAAATTTCTCAAAAGATGTGAAGATTGCGACCTTGTTCTAAATTGGAAAAGTGTCCCTTTATGGTGAAATAGGGTATTGTAATGGGCTATCACATCTCATAAAAGGGAATAGAGGTGGATCGAGCAAAAGTAGAGGTTATTGAGAGGCTTCCTCCACCCATCCCTGTAAAAGGCGTGAGAAGTTTTCTTGGTCATTCGGGCTTGTATCATAGATTTATTAAGGATTTCTAATAAAATTGCACATCCTCTGTGCAAGTTACTTGAGAAAGAATGTAAATTTTATTTTGAGAAAGAATGTAAATTTTACTTGGAAAGTTGAAGGAGAAGTTGGTGTTTGCGCCCATCATTATTTACCCTGATTAGAGCAAACTATTTCAGGTGATGTGTGGTGATAGTGGGGTTGATCTTGGTGTGGTATTGGTGAAGGGATAAAATTTTTTACCGCATTTATTACGCATGTAACTCCCTAAATGAAATTAAAAAGAACTATACTGTGACTGAATAAGAGCTCCTTGTTATGTATTTGCTTAAAAAGATTTCGCTCCTATTTGCTCGGCACGAGAGTCACAGTGCAGACTGATCACTCTGCTTTGAGATATCTGATGGAATAGAAGGATGTGAAACCAACGTTTATTAGATGGGTGCTACTATTGCAAGAGTTTAATTTTGAGGTTAAAGGCAGGAAAGGGATCAAAAATCATGTTTCCCATCACTTGTCCATATTAAAGGAGTAAGCTATGAGAGAGTTGGGTGAAAAAGCTGAAATTGATGATACTTTCCCTTATGAGCATGCATCTTCCGCTTCTCATGACTTGATTCTATGGTGCACCGATTTTTCAAATTATCTGGCTAGTGATATAGTCCCATCGTACTTGTCCTTTAATCAGAGGAAAAAGTTCATGTATGATTTTAAAAAGATGTTTCGGGATGAACCTTATACCGAATTTGTGCTGATGGGCTTATTCGCCGATGTGTGCCGGAAGTTGAGATGCTATGTGTTTTGGAGGCATACCATTCCTCACATGCGGGAGGGCATCATAGTGTTAACCAGACCGCCCATAAGATTTTGGAGTGTGGGTATTATTGGCCAACCATCCACAAAGATGCTCATGAATTATCCAAGTCATGCGATAGGTGCCAAAGAGATGGAGGTATTTCGAGGAGGCAAAAGCTCCTTTTGAATCAAATTCTAGTAATTGAGTTGTTTGATGTATAGGGAATTGATTTTATGGGCCCATTTGTGAGTTCTCATGGGATGAAATATATTCTTGTGGCGGTGGATTATGTTTCAAAATAGCTGAAAGCCATAACACTTGCTTACAATGTTGTAAAGAGTGTCACCGCGTTCTTTAAAATGAACATATTTTGTAGATTTGGCAGCCCTAGGGCCATTATTTGTGATGGGGGATCCCACTTTTGCAACAAGTTGTTCAAAGGGTTATTGGAGAAATATGGGGTTCGCCACAATGTAGCCACTCCTTACCATCCAAAAACTAGTGGGAAAGTTAAGGTGTCCAAAAGAGATATCAAGCAAATTCTGTCAAAAATGGTGAATGCTAATAGAACGGATTGGTCAAGGAGGCATGATGATTCTCTTTTGGCCTATTGGACAATATATAAGACTCCCACAGGTATGTCTCCATACCAACTTGTATATGGGAAGGCTTGTCACTTCCCGGTTGAGTTAGAACACAAGTCCATGTGGGCGATGAAGAAACTAAAGATGTATTGGAATGAAGTAGCGGAATAGAGACTAAATGGGTTTAATGGTCTTGATGAGTGTCTCTTAAAAGAATATGAAAGTTCATCCCTCTATGAATAGAAGATGAAGAAGTAACATGACCAAATGATTGAGAAGCGCAAATTTGCGGTTGGGGACTTGGTGCTGTTGTTTAACTCTAGGTTGTTCTTGTTTACTGGAAAACTCAAGCCCAAATGAAATGATCCATTATTGATCACTAAAGTATTCCCACATGGAGCGGTTGAATTGGAGAACAAGGAGGGTACAAGGTTAAAAGTAAACGGGTAAAGCATCGACATCTACCTCGCGCATGCGGAGAGTGCCTATGAAGTGGTTGAGACATACCACCTTGATGAAGTCTGAGTAATCAAGAGTCTTGCATCGTGCCATGATGTTAAATCAAGCGCTTGTTGGGAGACAACCCAATGTGTATCCTCTATCCAACAATAGGTTTTTGTTTTCTTTGTAGGAATAGTTGCATTCTTTTGTTTTGTTTTACTTAATGTCATGTGCCAATATTCTTTTATTTCTTTTAGATTGTTTGCTAGAGAGTAATTTAGGATTCGTGTCTAAAAAGTGTCTAGAAAATACAAAATGAAACCAGAAGAATTCTGCAGAAATTGGTCTTGTGCATAGATAAATCGATGGGTCTTCGTCCCATTGACGGACCGTCTATGGTGTCTGTGGATCCCAGGTATGTTTTAAAATTTTTTCTAAGTTAGGTCATAATTGATGGTCATATCGACGGACCGTCGAATGACTTACGGATCATCGATGGGGAATCGTTTGTTCACTAAAACACGTGATCCGACCCGATCGACTATAAAACAAAATACCCTTTGAGTTACCCTCCCACACCTTTTCAAATTATCCACCAATAGTTTCCCTCCCCTTATTAACTCATTTCCCCATTAACTTCAATAATCAATCACTCTCATTCTGTTCATATTTAAAATTCTCTCAAACTCCCAAAATTTCTAGAACCATAGTCCCCTAGTTTTTCCTCTATTTCAAACATTTCTTCGGTCGGTGCATGAAAGCAAACACGTAGGTTGTTATTGCAAAATCACCAACCCATTCACTCAACTACAACGTACATGTACAACATTCTCATCTGCTCAGTGAATTATTGTTCATATGCTTGTGGAACCAAATAGATTGTATGTTGGTCTTGACTTAGGGACAAATTTACATGTTCAACTTGTTAAACTTGATTTCGATGTCTCTTAGAATGATAGAAAGTGAATGGATTAGGGCAGAACTCTGTCTAATTTCACTATGCTTGTTTTTTATTATGTTTGTTTTCTGACTTAGGTCTTGATAGTCTCTTAGAATCTAGGATAGAAAATTTTTCTAAATCAAAGCCCTAGGGATGACTAATTGGTCTTATGATAGTTAATGCTTGTTTATTGAACTATTGTTATGCTTAGAATTGGCCTATTGTGGGGGTAAAACCCAAGTCTTAAAAATATATCTTTGACCGGCAGAATGAGACCCCGCCTACAGACTATCGGTTGATCGACGGACCGTCTGCACGTCCGTCATTTCTATCTGAAACTTTGCTTTGTGAGATTTTCAAAAATTATTCTAAGTGTCAAACGGCGGAAGTGGACTACGGTCCCTCAATTAATCGATTGACCATTCAGCAGGCCCGTCATTTCTATTGAAAGTTCTGAGTAAAGATGACTTCTAAAATTTGTTAAGTATCCATCGACGGACACAATCGTTAGAACGTCGATTTATCGATTGTGCCTATGTTCTGAGTCTGCAGTTCTGCACTAACATATGTCTTGTGTTTAGAGATTTTGTTTTCCTTCTATAGTTTGTCTAGGTTGATTACAATGAAAATAACAACTCCCATTTCAGGTACTAATGGCCCCCAAACTGGATATTTTCTATTCCAGGGGACGCTCCATGTTCGTGTCACCATCCCAATGGATGATTGACTTGTCCGATAATGAGCGTGATCCCGAATATTTTCTCCCAGGCACCCTGACCTCGACACCAGCTGCTAAAGACACTCGAAACACGCCCAAGAAGGTGGCGACTGGCGCAGTCACTACCTCCTAGTCTGATGAGAAGTGTACACTGACCTGCACACCGTCTGGGTCTACCTCGGGTTCTAAAGGAGAGTCTAGCTCCACATAGGCTTCTGATTCTGATTCGGCCCACTCTACAAAGTTGAATGAGGCCACTGCTTCCGGTTTCAGATCACATAGAGATACTCTCTCCGATGTTCCTACCCCCCATGTCTCGTCTGATGAGATCTAGAGTTCGGAGTCTGCTCCGTTATCCCTACTTGAGGACCATAAAACGGTTGTTAATTAGCCTAACCGGTGGTGCGTAGATGGACACTACCAGATTTACAGGGATGCCAAGTTGCTTAATGACAAGGGGGTGATGACAATGACATTTATAGTTGAGCAGAGGGTTCTTACAGGGAGCCTACATACAGTCCTTGTGGTACATGACTTATTCACCCGCCACGAGCTTTATTGAATGGCTAAGAGTGTGGTACCTTATAGTGAGGAGATAGTATGAGAGTTCTACACCTCTTATGTTGCTGCTCTATGAGGTTCTTTGGATATGTTAGCTAACCCTGCCAAAACATGCAACACTCACAGATGTTCGAGTTTGAGGATGCCTGGTGGATATCTCTTCTCCTGCCATTCGCCGCTTTCTTAACGGTGAGGACACCGATGCAGGACGGGTTCCCCTCACCCCTAGAGTTTGATAAGAGGTGGGACTTTGTCAAGAACGGCCATTTCAGCGGGACAATGATCTGAGAGAGTCCACCAAGAGTTGGATTGCCCAGTAGATACCTATAAATGGTGAGGGAGCAGACTGGGTGCTGAACCCCAAAGGCCTTATTAAGAAGGCCAACCTCACGTTTGGAGCCAAGTTCATCTTGATTTTTGTTTACCACCTCCTATCCCCCACTGTTGTAGATAATATACTTACCTAGAATAGAGTGGTCTTGGTAGCAGCTATGGTCGCCAGGTTCGAGATTGATTGTGTGAGATTGTTGATCTACGACATCCATGAGTGGGACTTTAAGTCCTCTACCACTTACCCATTTGACTGTATAATTTTTTTGTTCTGCACGAATGCCATTTGGCACATAAATGTCATCCGTACTCCTACTGGGACAGTGGATATCAGTCTCATTAGGGAAGAGTCCAATCAGGCGGCACCACGGAGAGGGCCCAATTGGATGTGCAGCTGTTGGGTGAGAACCTAGTGGATACAGTAGAGCAAGTCCAAGTGGATGATCATTCTGCTTCATAGCCTATTGACACCACCCCATTTGAGTCTGCCCCTGGCACTAGTAGGGCACCGAGTTCCTCATGATCTACACCACCATCAGCAACACTGGTCCCTATTTCTAGCGTCTAGAAGATAGAGCCCTAGATGGACACTTTGATTCACCATATCCATCCTTGAATGCAGAAGTCCATTGCCGAGGTTGAGTATCAGATTGAGAAGAAGGTAGCTCCATAGACGGAGAGGAGGATTCATGTGGTCCACCAGTGCCTCGATGCTTTTGAGTTGACATTACTAGCACGCCCCAGCCCCCACTATTAATTTGACGACTCTTCAGGCGGCTGTGGCGAGTCTGCAGGCTGATGTTTATGCGATACTTGATGCTAGGGTACCGGAGCCTAAGGCCACACCTCCGGATCTTGAGGAGGATACAATGATTAGTGCACTGTTACGTACCACCACTGCACCTCCGCCTCCGCCACGTGAGCATTCCAAGTGGCACCGTTCCAGCCACACAAGTGAGAGTGAGGAGGCTCGGGCTAGAAAGAAGGAGCATACATATATGGAGGCTGCGAGGAGAGCCTCGTTGTATTGATGAGGAGGCCTGGTAGATGAGGGATCATGAGTTTGCTTCTGGGGCGTCTAGATCGAGAGCGGAGGTTGTTGAGAAGAGCACCATTAAGGGTGCAAATATTGCTGTGGGCGCCACGGATTGTGTCTCTACTACTGAGAGAGTGGTTTTTGGGAAATCGGACCCGCCTGCTTATTGATATTCGGTTCTATGCGCCTCATGTTTGCTTCACATACAATCTTAGCTTTATTTTACTTATGCATTGGGGACAATTGCATGTTTTTTTTATTGGGGGTGGGGTAAATGGAAAGTGAGTTCTAGAGTGAAGTCTGACTAGCCCAACTCACGATCCTCTCTTTGTGGTTTTCTTGCATGTGTTCTTTTGCCCTAAAAGACTAATTATTTTACTGTTGAACCAGCATGTATAGTATCTTGTAAAAAGTATGAATGTGAAATCTGACGCATGATGGCTAAATAAGAATGATATCCCGTTTTAAAAAGAATGCTTGCATGATTAAGTATCATGATTGTTGAATGTGTTGGCTCTAAGATTGACACAGATGCACCACTTCATGGCCCTCAATCTAACACTCGAACAAGGTGTCCAATAATCTGATAGGGTAATCAAGTGTCAAGAGAGTGTGAGGAAATTTGATTGTTTCATTGTTGGTATCTAGATAGAACTTGCCCGATTAGTCTTGCAAAAAGGAATCTATGTTAGACATATAGTAAAGGATCATAGGCTCTTGTTCAAATTAGAAAATTTTTAGCCTATGTAAAAGAACACCAAATGAAATTGATCCCCTTTTGATCAAAATATTTTTGAGCTTACAATAGAACTTTGTTTTCTACAACAACTCATCTTCCCTGGGTATAATATGTTGACCCTGGTCCCTACTTGGACATGTGCACCTCAACATAGGCAAAAAGCATAAGTTGAGGGTGCCTAATGCATAAATTGCCCTCGTCTTAGCCCTAACCCAACCTTGGGTACTACGTACCTTGACTTATGGCAAAGCCATAAGTTGAGGGTGGTTATTATGAGTGATGTCCCAAAAAAGGTGGGATAAAAGAGTAACGTGGAAAAGAAAAAAAAAGTAAAGAAGAGGAGTGACTCAGTCAAAACAATTATCAATTGAAAAGAAAAGAGAAAAAGAGTGCTGAAAAAATAATTCAGAAGTCACTTCCAAAAAAAAGGAAAGAAAGGAGAAAGTAAGGCAGAGATTATAAGAAAAGAAAAAGTAGGGCATAATAGACAATGAAAGAGGTAGGATTCTAAGCCGTAATGTCAAGGATTACAACAAGTCACTAAAATGTACCCTTATGTACCATACATGACCCTGAGCCTACGTTACAAGCTAAGAAATTCCTATCATGATCGTAAGAGTCTAATATGATGAACTTAAAGCAGTGAAAATAAGGGCAAGCATATGGCTACAAGTACAAATTAGGTGTGAAGTTTTTTTGAGCGTGAGTGTTGAATAATATACTTATACTAAAATATGAAATCGCTGTGCGAAAAAGGAGGATATTTTGTTTCAAGTAAGGGCACGAGTTGCAATATTAGAAAGTTGGTACATTGGTGAAAGATAAAACAGTAGAGGCGTCGGTACGCGGTGTGTCGGTGTCATGGTCTGATCCACATGAATAATCTTAGTGAAACTAAGAGTAAAATCATGCACTAAAGCAAAAAAAAAAGTCGGGATTAATAGCCATATGATTGTGAAAGATTAAACTAAAGTACTTTTGTACAAAAGTGTTGTGGTGAGTAATAGAGCGTCGCTTGAGGACAAAGAACGAATTTAAGTTGAGGGTGTTGATGTACCGTGGTTTCACGGTACTTTCAATGCTTTTTCCTTAAGTTTAGTGTGTGTTTATGGTCTTTTTGTAGTAATTTTAATGTGTTTTTATCTGATTTTTGCAGGAAAGTTGTCCGATACTAAATTGCAGAAGGCTCTTAAGAATCAGTGTAGAAATGACCTACGAAGCCATCGACGGCTAGTCGTCACATCGACGAACCGTTGGTGGCGGCCGTCAATCGGAGGTTCAAACAATAAAAAACAAGTCAGAGAATTCTAACTAAGTGTAGGGCTACAAAATTATCGATGTTCCGTCCGTTGATCGACGGACCGTCCTGCCAAGTCATTGATTAGATTAGAGAGATGTCATGTACCCAGTGTTAAAGACTAAGTACGGAACGAAGAGAATCATCGATGGACCTTAAGTGAATTGACGGACCATGGTATTGGTCTGTTGATTGGATTATAGAAGGTGCAAAAGTTAAGACGGAAGAAAAAGCTAAGTTTGGATCGACAGAGGCAGTCGACGAACCGTCTGTGAGTCGTCGATTGAAGCTGCATTTTTGGAAAAACTTTCTTTATTTTTTTTCTTTTATTTTAGGAAAATGTCTTTATAAATAGGGTGTAAAACCTCGTTTTTGGGGTTGGATCTTTTATTATTTTTATACTTTTCTTCTTGGAGATTTTACTTTGCAACTTGGCAATTTGTTCAAGTTTCTGAAATCGATTATCAAGTGAATTTTATTTTTTCAAGTGTTATCTCTTGATTTTCTTTAAACTTTTGAAAGTAAGTTCATGAATTATTATTTATAATATGTTAATTGTGTTCTTGTAGGCATGGGTAACGAAATCGACAACTAGGGTTGTGGGAATCATGGGTGATTAACAAAGTAAAACTAGCTAAATTACAATTCTAGATATGTTTTTGGATGTATTGATAATTCCCTTAGAAATCTTTTTAACGAGTGCACGCGTTAGAACTCACCCTATCTCCTCTTGCCGGACCAAAAGAGTAGTTAATAGGAAAAGAATTATAAACATAGATTTAGTTGGACACCATCTAATAGGCTAGTTTTGATTGGTGCAAAGTAATAACTAATCCATACATCAAATATGATGCTTAGTATGGAGTAAAGGTAAGGGTTATTAACTTAAACACATGTAGCCGGACAAAGGTACGGGGTGAAATTCTCTATATACCGGACGAAGGATTTAGAGATACCTAACTTATCACTTTGCATGCAAGACACTAGGAAGGAATTGTTATAGCTAGGGTTACTGCGTTATGAACCTATGGGGAACACTTACGCCCTAGTTTCTCTCACAACTTGATAAACACCAAAGATTTATTATTGCTACTATTTTATTTTGACATAATTAAACAGTTCTATTTCACAAAACTCCCCTTTAATTAAATGTTTTCGGAAAGGACTTGACTGAATAGATGTAATTGTATATCGAATTTAAGATCTAAACAATTTTCCTTGTGGGGTCGGCCCCAACCTACTTGTTGGGATCTTTACTTGATACGACACTTATAAATCTATAATGAAGTGTAACTTGAGCGTATCAGCATCAATCCACATTGATTCAATATCACATAATTTATCATCACGTTGCCGTGTATGCAGTAGATATAATCAATTACAACATGTTAGAATTATAATTCAATCAACATAAATTCAAGATCAGAAAGCCCAGACATAGGCTAAAATGGTAGTTGAAGGGATCATGGGTTCATCATGCAATTGGATTGAAATCCACTTGAGATTCAATACATTATCATAAATTTATCATGGTTAAACCTTTGAAAACTTTTTAAGAAAGAACCTATGACTAGATTGAAGAAGAAGATATTTGATCATGAACTTGCATTAAAAGCATTGAAGGAACTCTCTCGATGGAGGATTAACTAGAGATGAAGGATCACCTTACCTTTACTAGATAAAGAACCCTCGAAAAATTGGTGAAGAATCCATGAAAATCCCATATACAATATGAGCTTGAGATTCATCTCCCGTGGAGGTTTCTAGAAAGAGTTTGGTTTGGGAAGGAAGTCTATTTTTTGTGAATTAATTGGGAATGTAATTGTCACGTTTGTGATCACCCTACTACACCCAAAAGTAACCAACTAAACGGCCTAGGATCTGGTTAGCACATGGGGTAAATTTCCAATTCAGCCCTTAATAAAACACCGTGCAAGCAGTGAAATTGCAGGATGCATCGACAGACACAGTCGATGGGGCATCGTCTGGTCAATGGTCGTCCTGCTGCTCTGTCATTTGCGACTGCAGCTCCTTCGTAGAAGTCTAAGCTCACACTTCTATGTTTGGAGTGACACCTTCCATTGACGGAGCGTCGATTGAAAGATGGGGTATAATTTGAGGTCGTCGATTGATACACCAAGGTAGTGTCTTGACAACATTTGGGTCCTCTTTGAAGGCCTTTAGCAAGGCCCTTGGGGTGTCGTACCTGGATGTTTCAAGTGTTAATATAAAACTTACCATGTTAAAGACCTTAAACATCAGTTTTAAATAAAATGAACACGTAAAATACATCCAAACATGATAGGCACTCTCAAGACACATATGCACGTCTCAACGGCTAACTTTCAAACGTATTGGACATTCTTAGAAGTTTGGCCTCCAAAATTCATCAATAATAACACAATTCCTATAAAAATCGTTATTAATCATATAAGGAATTCATAATCCCATGACACACAGATTAGCACATACAAACACGTCAGACTCCTTTTGTGACTAGTCGTTGAACATCCTGGTCGTCCCTTGACGTTTGACTTCCAAATCATCTAAATCAGTCGACACTGCCTCATTACAGCCTCAGAACCCATTTTAGGATTTTAAAACATCAATATACAAATTTTAGGATCTTGACACCTTAACTCATTTTGGGGTCTTACACAAACTCATTTTTCTACATTATAAATTTGAGGCATTTACGAGGTTCTTACTTTTGTTTCACAATTTTGAGAACTGACACCATTTATTGCATGTTTTGTTATTTCTAGCACCCTTATGTTAACTCTTTTATAGTTGCACGATTGATGCCCCTTGGAGTTTACTAGCTAGACCGGAAGCCCTATTATTGGTTTATCATAGTTTGAGGCCATTACATTCGGTTTCAAGTAGATACTCAGGGTACTTGGCTTTGCTTGTTGTTTGATACTATTAACTTTGGTTAGAGGTTTGAATGGTAAATTATAGCCCCAATGCTCCCCTATATTCATATGCATCATATATCACCAATATAATTTTTTATTGATTGTATCCTCCAGTTTACAGGTAAGTTGTGTTATAGTTGTTGTTTGTACCTTCCAACCTTATGGATTTCAAATAGATCAGGTTACGTTAGGTTAGGTTACTGTTCGAAATTTTGTTATTTGTTTTGAAGTAATGCATTCTCTTACCTACATTTTCCCCAAATATGGGGTCCAACATCCAGGTTTCTCAGTTTTGTGGCTATTGACTGATTTTGAGATTCCCGATCATTGGTGTGTCATCATCTTCGAGGAATGATTTTTATTGTTTTACTTCTTTCCTATTTTCTTTTTGGGACATAATGTATGGGATAAGCCCAATTTTATTTTATCATTTTAGATGGACATAGAGACAAGTGTTTTAGACTTCTGATTTTTGTTATAAAACTATTGGACTTGAAATGTTGATTTCCTCCTATTGTCATATTTCTTATATTATGAAAGCTAAGTGGCTTGTAAGGGTCCCCTGCGTTCCTATAAAGCCATATTACATCTTAGGTGTACCCTGAGACATGAAAAACTTGGTAAGCAGAGAACAAGATTTAGAATGGTCCTAGGATGTCTCATATGACACGTAAAGTAGAGTTTATTCGTGATTGTGAAACACACCACATTTATGAAAAGGAGTCTAAGAGATGTTTAGGAAATTTCTATTTTATCATTACTCTAAAGTCTTGCAATAGAGTTTTACGCTATAACATATTTCTTCTAATACATATTTGATGCCTAAAGGACAAGACTAATCGAATATCTTATGATATAAGAAATGTGAGGGGAAATGTGGAACAAGAAGATTCTCTTCAAGCTCCTTTAGATTCGGTTAATCTTTTGGTTGTGCAAGTGACTAATGCGTAGTTTAGGACTATTTTTAAAGTGTTAGCTCAAGACTTTATGAACCAAGACAATAGGGAGGTTCTAGATCCTATGAACCCAATTGTGAGTACAACACCAACTAGAGTAAGGGAATACACAAGAATGAATCCTCAAAAGTTTCATGGTTCTAAGGTTGAAGACGATCCTCAAGAGTTCATTGTTGAAGTTTATAAGGTCTTGATGATTATAAGAGTGTACTTATCCATTGAAACGTGTTGCTCAAACTTGGTTCAACAAACGGAAAGAATTGAGACAAAAAATGTGGGTGCTCTTGATTGGGAGAAGTGTAAGGCTTCTTTTCTTGATAGGTTGGTTTTCCTTGAGATTAGGGAAGAAATGGTTCTTGAGTTCATCAACATTTGTTAAGGAAATATTAGTTTGAAGAAGTACGCTTTGAATTTAACATAATTGTCTAAGTATGCTCCAACAATGGTTGTCGATTCAAGGGAAAATAGAGTAAGTTCGTTTTAGATGTGTTTGAAACGCGTGTTAACAAGTTTCGCACCTCCATGATCATATACACATATAAATATCTCATCTCATGGTTCAATATCAAAATATAAATAAAGAGAAACTTAAGGAATAGCTTAGAGAGGTAGAGAGGGACAAAATGGTAATGGTAGTTTCTCTCATGCAAGGTTCGATGGGCATGGTCATCCTAGATTTCGACAAAGGTTTTCTGGTCTACTTTCCTCCAATGCACCTCCAAAGTTTAAAAATTATAGGGTTTCAAACCCTAAGACTCAAGGAGGAAATGGTAATGGATCTTCATTGCCCATGCCTACTTGTACTAAATGTGGAAAGATGCACGAGTGTAAGAGTCTATTCGACATGGATGGTTGCTTCGATTGTGGTAAGAGCGGTCATAAAATGAGGGTTTTCCTAATACTTGCAACTAAAGAAATAGGGAAACTAAGTTTCTTCTAATGGTTCATGTTCCAATGCTCCTAAGGAAACCTATTATATGCAATACATTCTCAAGGTGAGAAGGAGGCTTCTCCAGATATGGTTAATAGTATGTTTAAAGTCTTCTACCTCGAAGTTTTTGCATTACTTGATTGCAGTTGTACATAGTGCTTTGTGATGACATTATGTTCCTATAGATTTGATGTTCTTTTGGATGTGTTGTTAGAACTTTTTTCTCTTTATAGTTCTGTTGGTGATACTATTATGGCTTAGAAGGTCTATAGAAAGTATCAAATTTTCACGTCCCATAGTTACTCTTATTGACATGGTAGAGATTTATATGAATGATTTTGATATTCTGCTTGAGATTCATTGGTTGCACTCTTTCTATGCTTTTATTGATTGTAAAATCATACAGTTATGTTTGAGTTTCCAATGTGCTTTTCCTTGAGTGGAATTAGGAAATTCTATTCCTAAGGGCCAATTTATCTCTTGTCTTAAATCTAAAAAGATGATTTCTAAGAGTTCAATTTACCATATAGTTAGTGAAAGGGATGTAGATTCTTATACCTCTATACTTTAGTCACTCCTCATTTATAATGAGTTCCCGGTAGTGTTCTGAGATGAGTAACATGATATTCATCTCGAGAGGGAAATAATCATTGTTATTGACATTTTCCCAAATAAGCAACCTGTTCATAGTCCTCCTTATAGTATAGCTCTGACAAAACTTAAGGAGTAAAAAAGAGAAATTGAAATTATTTTTTTGGTAAGGTTTTCATACGACCTGGCATCTCTCCTTGGGGTGCTCCGATTTTTTAGAAACAAAAATGGGTCTCTTCACATGTGTATTGAATATCGTATGCAGTTTAACAAGGTGACCATTAAGAATTAGTATTTGTTCAAAGAATAGATGATTTATTTGACCAACTTAAAGGAGCAAGTTACTTCTCTAAGATTGACCTTCAATCGGGTTATCACCAATTTCGTGTGAAAAAGGATGATATTCCAAAGATGGGTTTTCAAACTCGTTAATGTCATTAACAGTTTTTTGTAATGTCAATTGGGTTGACTAATTTTCTAGTGGGAATTTATGCTTTTTATGAATTAGGTGTTTAGACAATAACTTTATAGGTTCGTAATTGTGTTCATTTATGATATATTAACCCATCGATAAGTGAGAATGTGCATATTAACCGTTTGGAGGATTGTGTTTGCAAATTATTAAGGACCACAAACTATTTGCAAAGTTTACAAAGTTTAAATTTCTATTAAGGTTTGTATCTTTCCTTGACAATATTGTTTCAAGCAAGGGTATTGAAGTAGATCCTTAGAAGAATAATGGGGTCAAGAGTTGTCCTACACCTCTATCTCCTTCAAATATTAGAATTATCTTGGGTTTTGCTGATTATTATAGATTGTTTGTTGAGGGTTTCTCTTCGATTGTCTCTCCATTGATGGCTTTGACTCAAAAATGCTAATTTCATATAGTTCGATATATCTGAGAAGAGTTTCCACGAGTTTAAGGATACATTTTCTTCTGCTCTAGTGTTGACCTTACCAGAATGGACGATTGGTGTGTGGTTTATTATGACGCCTTTAGAATTGGGCTAGGGTTTGTGCTTACAAAAAATAGGAAAGTGTTTTCCTATGCCCTAAGGCAACTTAAGATTCATGAGAAGGATTATCATACCCATGACCTTAAACTATTGACAATTGATTTTGTCTTAGATATTAGGATATTTTTTTGTGTGGAGAACATAATGATTTTTTACTGACCACAAAAGTTTGCAATATGTGTTTAATTAGAAGTTTCTAATTCTTTGCCTAAGAAGGTGATTAGAGTTATTGAAAGGTTATGATGTGAGTGTCCTCTATCACCCTGACAAGGCAAATATGGTGGTGAATGGTCTTAGTCGGTTATCCATGAAAACTGTTACAATTATTTAAGAAGAAAAGAAAGAGTGGGTTTGATATTTTCATTATATTAAACTTAAAAGAGTTTTTGGTTAGTAGACTCTACCATGGGTGGTTGTATGGTCCACAATGGTTCAAAATCATCTTTAGTGATGGATGTGAAAGACAAATAATGTCTTGATCCAATTTTAGCTGACTGAAAGAAGCGGTTCTTATGAAATCCATTTAGTCTTTCTCAAAAGGGGAAGAGGGAGTTCTTAGATAAAGGTTTATTACTTGAGGGAACATATATTTTAAGAAGCCCATAGTTAGTTGTACTCTATTTGTCCAGTAGACACCAAGATGTATCGTTATTTGGATGATATATATTGGTGAAATGGGATGAAGAAAGATATTTTGAAATTTGTAACTAAGTGTCCTAGTTACCGACAAGTGAATGTTAAGCATCAACAACAAGGAGGTTTATCCCAAGACATTACTATCCCTATTTTAAAGTGGGAAGATGTGAATATGGACTTTATTGTAGGTTTTTATCTCACCGAAGAACAATATGACTAAATATGAGTCATAGTAAATCAGATGATGAAATAGGCTCATTTTCTTCCCACAAGGATTTCTATTTTCGGTGGAGGACTATACCAAGTTGTACTTGAAAGAAATTGTAAGGTTGCATGGAGTTACTTTGTCCATTACTTCCAATAATGGTATTTAATTGAGTTCTCTATTTTGGAAGTCTTACTAAAAGGGTCTTGGTACTTATGTTAAGCTATTAACGATCTTTCATCCACAAACTGATAGGCAGGCGAAGCATACTTTTTGGACTTTTATCGATATGTTAAGGGTTTGTGTGATTGATTTTAAGGAAAATTGGGATAACCATTTTCCATTAATGGAATTTACTTATAATAATAGCTATCACTCAAGTATTAACCTTGCTCCATTTAAGGCATTATATGATAGGAGGTATAAACCTCCTATAGGATTGGTTGAGATGGGTGAAGTATCCATAATAGGTCCCAAGTTGGTTTATGAGGACATAGTAAATGTTCAAATTATTAGAGGAAGGGTCAAAATGACTGAAAGTTGGTAAAAGTAATATGCCGATGTAGGAAGAAGATATCTTGAATTTGATGTTCATAATTGGGTTTACTTAAAAGTTTCACAAATGAATAGTGTAATCATATTTGGTAACAAAGTGACGCTTAGTCTTTGTTGTGTAGGTGGATTTAGAGGTGTGTTGGTAAGGCTGATTATGAATTAGATTTGCTTAATGAGTTTGCGTCGGTGCATCGTATTTTAAATTTCTATATGTTGAAAATTTTATTGGTAATCCAACATATATAGTTCCATTAGAACATTTGGGAATTACTTTTTTATGAAGAAGATCCTGTTGATATTTGTAATCGCAATTCAAGAGATTGTGAATTAAATAAGTACCTTGTATAAAAGTATCCTGGAGAAATAAGTTAGTTGAGAATGGTACTTTGGAGGCCATGACTAATGTGATGTCTTGATATCCTCATCTCACTCCTTCTACTCTTACTCTTGTTTTACGCAATGATTTCTTGATAATTTGTGATATGTTTTGGAGTCATGTCTCGTATATGTTTCCGTGATTTCCTTACTGTGCATGATTTATGAAGAGTTCATGGTTAGAGTAAATAAGATTGTTGACTGATTCTTAAATGTTTTTGTGCACAGGAGTATGAATTGTATGTATAATATGTGATATGATTTTGTGAGCATGTTTTTATATTGAAGTTGAAGTTCCTCATCTGATATATGCATTTGAGTGTGTTATTATCTTGGAATTGATATTTCCTCCTAAGATGATTAGCTTGGAGTTTATGTTTCCTCCTTGAATATGTGCATTGCATACATGATGGGCTAGCTATTAGAACTAGTTTCACCCCTATTATGATGTTTTAATTACATTTTAGAAACGAGATGATAGTTCCTCCTTGTTTGTGATCATTTAGATGAAATAGCACTTTAGGTTTGGGTGTTAGTTCCTCTCCAACTATTTTCATACTAGCTTAAATTTAATTCGAGAACGAACGATCCCAAGTTGGAGATATTGTAACACCTAGGATATTAATGAGATTAAATATCACTATTAGTGAGATATATGTACCGACCCACTAAGGCCACACACGAACTGTAGGTGTTGTTCGTGGATGGCCTTCTCAAAATAGACGAAAAGGGCAAGAACCACGAGCTAACCAAAAGAACATTTTTAAAAATATTGTCTATGGTTAGGAACTATGGTTCAATGGACAAAACAAGGTTTCTGACCACCATCAATGGTCCACTAGGACAGGTCGTAGATCTGACCACAAGACATCGCCATGGATCTATAGATGCTGAGTCCGCAATTATAATCAGTGATAGTGGGTCTTTTTCTTATTATTTTATTTTTATACTACGTCATTTAACCCTTCACTATGACCTCCCAATTTCTCAATAGAAATCATTTTCTCAAATTCACCAAAAGAAATTGGGTTCTTCTTCTCCAAAATATTCCTCTCTGTAGAGCTTGAAAAAAAAGAAGAATAAAGGGGTTAAAGCAAGGGGTCAAAGTCAAGTTTCTGTTCCTCAATAAATTTTGTTCTTTGATAGTAAGGTATTATTCTTTTCATCCATAGATTAATTCCGTTCACCGAGTTCCAAATTTCATCTATTTTCAAAGTTAGAATTCCCCAATGAATTAGAATTTTCTACAATTATCATGATTTCCTTTCAATGTTACTTTAAATGATTAATTTATGATATCTTATACACGAATTGATGAATCACTATGATTTTAAGGTTATTTGTCCATGACCCATGTCATCCCCATATTTTCAAGTTATAATAATGTGATGTGGAATTTTGATTGTGAAAAGAGACTTGATGAAATCAAGCCCGTATTTACAAAATATACATGAAATTATAAAAATAATACATATCTAACCCTTACTTTCTAAATGATGATGATTGAAAGTGGGTTTAGAACCTTCAAAGGCGATTTATAGACTTATGCATGTTCTTATAAAATCTATGCAAATATTTTAATGATGATTTGAGTGTAAAGTATTAATGATGTAGATAATTTCTTGAAAGGATTTTTCTCATAAACACATCAAAGCATGATGTGTAAGGTTTGGTAACATAATAATGATTTTACGGTTGAAATGTATTCTCACGTAATTGAATAAAATATTTAAGGAGATATCATAATGAAAGCTAGCTTAGATTAGCAAGATGAGTGTCATTCCATGGTAATGTCATAGCTTTGATTGGCTATTAAAATCTAAATTTCCACAGATAATTGCATATCTTGGATTGGTAATATGAAATGTCTTTCCGTAGATAATAAGAACAAGAACAAATAAACACTCCATGGGATTTATACTTAGTATCAAAATGATATTTAGAATGAAGCTCTCTCGTGAGTAGAGACCGGGTTTCTAGGAGAAATATCCTTATCACATACCTATGTCTCCCCATAGGATGATTGTCTCAGATAGAATTAGCTAGTGGATCCACGTTACCCTATATTTATGGTCCTTCTATTGTCACATAGGATAAACCTTTTTGATGTGAGACAAAATCGGGGATCATGTTATAGCTCACATGGTCTCTATGTTGGTTAAGGCTATTTACCACATTAATAATGAACTAATGTTACTTCTAGAAGTACCTCACATGTATTCAACGATATCAAATGATGTAAGCTTGAATTGGACATGGTTTTATGTATTATGGTTTTTTAACCCTTCATATCATGTTTTAGATTAGTCAATTGTATGTAATGAAGTGTACCCTATTAGCATGATTTATATATGTTATGCCTTTCATACTTTATACATTGTTTTATACTAATGCATACTTTGGCCAACACTTCCCCAAATGTTGTGTCTGATAGTTATGATTGTCAATTTCGTGGCTAGTGTTTCATTGCGATATTTTCTCTGCATTCACTGGCTCCTGGACACATTTGTGTTGACTAGTGGTCTTGGTCATTGTGCTTAAGATCCCAGTTTCGTGTTTGCAGATACCTAGTGTAGAATTTTAGAGTATAAATTTATGTTTATTACTTTGACGTCCGAGTGTGGTAATTATAGAAATGCCAATGGGGAAAAATCAGGGCTGCAAAAACTTTTTTAGTACTAGGTTTTTCCTAAGCTTGTCCAGATTTTGAGGAAATTTGAGCCATCAATGTGTGGGAAATCATATAGCAATCTAGTATATTAAATAGGAATTTGATTACATATTCAGTTAGGTAACTCGTTAGGTATCCGTACGACTTTACATAATTAAATATGGATAAATAGACCTCTGGGAATTGCCGTATCTTTTAAGGTACATTGTGGGCATAGTGAAGAGTTTGTTGTTAAAGGCGGAAATTAAAATCCCTTAGGAGATCAGTACCTCATTTCATGTCGTTGCAATAAGATTCTTTCCACTGTAGCTCCACCTCCACAATGAGATAGATACCGTTATAGAAGACGATACGGTGATTGAATTATAGAATTTTTGGAATTTTTTCAGGACGGAGCTCACTGGTTAAAAAAGTACCAGTGTAGTGAGATTAGTTCGCTATGATGACGCTGCTACAATGGGATGGGTGCCGATGTAGCAGGATGACGGGTTTTAAAATCGTAAATAATATCCTCAAATGCCCTTATTTTGTATTTTATACTTTTTAGGTTAAGAGACGACCCTTGGCTATACCAACTCGTTTACCACCATTCTTGAAGCTAGAGGTATGATTTCCACTCCTCAATTTATTTTTCAATACGTAAAATGTTTTGGAATGGGTCAATATTGATAAAGAATGATTTCTTAAAGAATCCTATGGTGGAATTAACCCTAAATTGACTAGTTGGGATCAAGGGTTTGAAGTAGGGATCATATTTTGTTGGTATTCAGGAAATTTAATGTTTCTTTATTTATTCCCATTCATAAATTGTTATTTGTAGACCATGAACAAGCAGAATGAATCATGACATGGGAGTATCAAGGTTTGTAGGGTTTTTAGCTTATTTCTTTGTAGGTGATAGTTGTTATTCTATAATTATGTTATATACACTTGCTTTGCATCGTTGTGATACTTGTATATCTGTGCATGTTTCAATATTAATATTAATGTTGAAATGAGATCTATGAATATTGATACCATGGAATTATGACTTGATTGGGTGATCTTCATGTATTATTGTGATGTGTGATTGGGATAAGCTTCCACCTTCTGGCACACTAACTTGATTTGGTTCCTATGTTTCAGCATGGTAACTAGGATCGGTTGCCACGTTTTGGCGTAAACTTTGAATTGAATTTCCACATTCCTTCATACTAATAGTTTAACTTTTGGTTCCGTGAGAGGACAAATTATGTGATGAAGCATGTGAATTGTGATGTTGATTCTTATCATAATATTGAATATGTTTATATTTGTGCATGTCTTACACTAGTGGGTTAGCTCCATGATCCTACCAGCACAATGCATCTTCACATGACTGTTGATAGACCTATCTTAAGACATCGGTGATCTCTTTGAGTTCAAATGTGTTCCACATCAATCGGGCTGGCGTAGAATTCTGTTTAATCTATGTCTGTCATTTTCTTACCGAAACCTTGTTTTAGTTAGTTAGATAGTTCACTAGAAGTTCTTGTTAGAGTTGGTTTTACTTTATAGTTTTGGTACATTGACTTTAAAATTTTAGGTTTATCTTCTGCATTGTTAGTTAGTTATTACATCTTGAAGAAGCAATGGAATTTAGCTTAGTTATTTAACTTGCTTCCGTAGCTTATATGCCGTAATTTTTAGATTTTTGGTTTAGTTTGTTTCTAGTAATGGTTCTCCCACTTAGTTGTAGTGTGGGTACCAATTAATACGGTTTGGATCATGACAAAGTAAGTATCAGATCCTAGGTCCGTTGATCTCGATGTACTAAAATGAGTCTAATAGAGTCTCACAAAACGGTTCAGGGATGCCTTTACTTTTCTATGGAAGGCTATATGACTTTAGGAAATATCCATTTTCTCTTGTCTCCTTCGTTATAAGACTTGATTCAAATTGTTATTTGGAGTTTCAAATTGGTATTTAATTTTTTTCACACTTCTATCCGCAGTTTGTTAATACTAGGTATAACGGTGTTAGCCATATATCTCCTAGCAATGAACTTGTAGCGAGAGGTCACACTCGGTTTAGAGGTAGAGAAATATCTAGGTGAAGAGGTTGTGGATGAGTGGTGTTAGCTCAACATATCATGTCATTTTGGAAAGGGTTGGCTTGTCCAGGAATGATTGCACCTACTCAAGTCCCCGTGAATCCTCCTATTGCTTACACTGTGCTAAAGCCGGTCCGGGAGGTAGGTAATGATACTTACTTTCGTCCTTTCTTGTGTTCTATGATGACAGGTGATGAGCATGATAAGTTGACCAAGTTTTTGAATCTTAATACCCCGATATTTTGTGTTGGAGAGACAAAAGATGCTTATGAGTTAATATTTGATTGTTATGAAAGGTTGCATAGGTTGGGTATTGTAACACCAACATGGGGTTGATTTCATCATTTCAACTACAAGGTGAGGCCAAGCAATGATGGAGAGATTATATGGAATGCAGAGAATCCACATTACCTCCACTTACGTGGACCCAATTTCATGGTTTGTTTTATGAGATGTATGTGTCTAGGACATTGAGAGATCGCAAAAAGGATGAGTTTATGGCATTATAACATGGTAATATGTTTGTGGCTCGTTATGGAGTCAAATTCGATTATTTATGTAGACATGCTACACATCTGGTTACCATTGAAAAGGAGAAGATTCAGTTGTTTATTAAAGTTTTGGATTCTGAGCTACAAATATTATCCGTTTACATGCTTCTGCGGGAAGGATCTTCAATGAAGTGACCCAATATGTCAATTAGTTGTAGGGGGTGAAGCGACACAGTCAAGCTAAGGAATTGGCTAAGAGGGACAAGAATTTTGGAAATTCTCAAAGCTCTTATGCTAGAGAATCTAGTCGACCTACACTCGCGGCCAAGAAAATTCAGTACACAACGCGCCCCTCTACCTGCAACTATTCATGGACTCCATCTAATAATATTTCAGCGTATTAGAGTGTTGGGCACGTGGTGGCAGCAGACCATCTAGAAACTGCACTTGCTTTAGTTGTGGGTAACTTGGACACATGATTAGGAACTTCCCACAAACGCGTTCGCTTGAGTCGGGACAACAACCTTCATGAGCAATTGTAACCATGGTAAATAGTAATAATTGTAGGGGATGGAAACAAGTAGGACAAGGAGAAAATTAGAGAGTCCAAGGAGGTAGATGAAATGGTAACAGAGGTAGAATTAACGTGCAACCAGGTGGGGAGGTGGCTCATGATTACGATAGAGCTTAATGTTATGCCTATCCTGGCAAGAACATGGCAAAGACGTCTAATGCAGCTATCATATATATTATTCTTCTCTGTGATTGAATGGCTAATGTATTATTTAATTCAGGTTCCACCTATTCTTATCTGTCATTTGCCTCTGATATTGAGATGTTATTGGATACTCTTGATGACTCTATACATGTGTCTACCTCGGTTAGCGAGTCAATCATAATAACCTATGTGTATCGTTTTTGCCTTATTTCATTTATGGGATTTCAGATATGGGATGATTTTCTGATTTTGGATATGGATGACATCTACATAATCTTAGGCATAACTTTGTTGTTTCCCCATTATGCTTTTCTTAATTCTAATACTAGGTCTGTGACACTAAAAATTACAGGAAGGGAAAAATTAGAGTGGAAAGGGGTGAACAAGCCTAATCTAGCTAAGATTATATCCTCCATGTGGGATAGTAAATTAGTACATCAAGGTTGTATAGATTATTTGTCTCATGTTAGGGATGTTGAGATTGAAGCTCCATCCATTGGGTGTGTGAGACCCCATGGTTCTTTCACATAATAGGCATAATATTGCATGTGTGCATTAGACTTTTATGACTTGGTTTATAAATTAAGGGAAATAAGGTTTAAAAGGGGGAGTTAAAAACCAAATAATTACGCTAATGTTATTGGTCGAGGATGTCCTTAAACAAGTTCGAGTTAAAGAATGTCTATTCTAGAACCCTGCTCGTTCGGAATCTTTAAGTTAACAGTACCTTTGGGGATAAGACAAAAGGTGTATTAAATGATAATAAGTATATTTTATAAGGTTATATAGTCACCCAATGATCTTAAGTTAAGTTTTGAAATAAAATAAGTAGGGAAATAAAAGTTTACAAAGGTACGAGTGAGTTTCTTCGATAAACATTCTGAAATTTGGGTTAAATGTCTCGGATGATTTCTCCCAATATATAAAGCTTTAGATGAACCCCAATATATGGGATTTAAGTTCTACGAGTCTACTTTTAATGCTGTAAACCATTTATCCATATGACTTCACAGTTGAGAGATATTAAGATTCTAGTGAGACTGTGCAAGCTGGCACGTGAACGTGGGTCCCTGGGTTCGATAGCGGTTCAGCTCTATAAGATCAGACTTCACTTCGTTATATCTCACTTTTTTCGAACGAAAAAGTAGAAACACTCCTAAATATTCTCTTGATGTCCCTTATCAATCACGTAAATATCTACAAGATTTCAAGATTGTTTCACCATCGGAATGTTCATAGAGATTGTTTACTTCTTTCTTCCTCGTTGGTTGTGATTTGAAGGATTCTTCATGGTGAAGAAGTCTAGATATTATTTTATTTTGCTGCTGTTTTGAGGTAATTGTTCTCACCCTTCATTTTATTTAGTTATTCCAAGTTATAGCTATGCTATGTAAGCAAGAAAACGAATAGATGGCGTGAAAATCGAATTTTCATAGTTATGTGATGTTGGGCTGTTTTTTGAAGTATTTTGTGATGTTGTTGTTGCAGGAATTTTAAGAAATGATTTTGTTGTGTGTGGTTGTTGTTGATACGACTTTGGAAGAGAAGAAGAATTATAGATGGGAAATTAATTGTAATATAAATATGGGTAACATTGTTCTATTAGTGCATTGCAAAGTTCAAATGACTTCTTCTTGGTTCAACATCTTATGCTTTAGGAGGCTCTTTGTAATCGAGGAGACATGCTAAAAATTCTATAAGCTCCATAAATTTTAAGTTAGGGTTCCACACTTTTAACCTCTTCTTTCTCATAAAGAGATAAATATGACTCAAAATATAATTATAGGACGAATGTATAGGATGATGATTGGAAATGGTTAGTTCAAGTTATTATGGTTATATTGACCAAATATAGGACTGTATAATACATATATATTTTCTTTATTTAATGGTTTCAAGGATCATGGTTAGGATTTGGTTGAAGTTATTTTGGGGATTGAAAAGATTGGTATGGCGAAACTCCAATTTTTTATTGTTGTGCAGGCATGCTTAATTTGGTTGTTGTTGACTATTGCATAGGCCGCCACTTTTTAAAAGTTTCCGCAATAGTGTATGTTATGTCTTTAATTTAGGGTTCTAATTTGGAAAAGAAAAATGAATGAAGCATACATTTAGAAATGGTCTCGCGGGCTAATAAGTTATTGAATCCTAAACCATCAGATATTGTCTTATTACTCTAATACCAGAAAGACCTTTTAGGAAAGGCATTGATATTGAAGGTGGCATATGTTTGTATTCCACTCGTTCAGTTATATGGGCTATTCAACATCTTTATGTCATCTTATTCATTCTCTTGACTGTAGGTCCATGTATACAAGTTGTTATACTTCTTTAGTTTTAGTAACTTGAAAAGATTTGGTCTGAATAATAGGAATTTTAAATCAGTCTTCCTTCCTTGCTAATTTATAGTTTTGACAAAAAAGCTATAAAATAATATGTCGATCTCCAAAACTCTTATATGCAAATTGTATGTTTAAATCATAAGAGTACGGGTTTTTTCTAAAATACTTTCTTTTACAAACTACTGAGGAATCATATAGATACTAAGTAAAGAACTTTAAGCTATTAATGAACATCATTGGTTTTAACTTACTTTTGTTAATTTCATTTAAGTGTTCTTCTTTAATATATAATAGGAGATATGTACTTTTTAATACGAAAGTGATTACAAGATTATAAGGACAAGAGTACTAACTAGCCAAAATTAGTAACATTATTCAGGTAACACAAGTGCATTACAAATCCATGACATTAAATGCTATGCATTCTACTTCCGAACTATAATTCGAAGGTATGAGGTCTATTGCCTATATTTAAATGTATGAGACACAGATGGTCACAAATTGACGAATACCATTATATTTTTATTTGTATTGACATCCATTTGCCTAGGTAGTTTGCTTTTTGTTTTGTGGGAGCAGTACATGTATGGACTCTAATTAAACCACCCGTTAGGATTCATGTTTAGATGTGAGTTGTTACGTTTCATCTTATCCTAGGTCTATGAGAGGTTGTTTAATTTTGTTTTACAGTTTGAGTAAAGTCAGAACCGTGTCCCAATATTTCTAATGTCATTCATAGAGGCTACTGTGGATATTGTATTCTGGGTTTCTTTTTACAACTTCAAGTTTCTAGGACATAGGCTTGGTATGTAAACATATGTTTTTATGTGTGTATTTCCTCAATTTTGGCATCGTTGTCCAGCTAGTACTTTGTTATTTTTTTGGATTTTTTACCTTTTTATATATGAGTTGTTCGTTATCCAGATGTGATGCTTCCCAACAATCAAGGTTCATTGTTGAATTTATATATTTCAGTGGCTAACTCGATAACATAAGGTATTGAGAGCCTGCGATGCCTCCTCTAGTTTGGGGAGTTACCAACTTGGTATCAGAGAAGGTCGTGTCCTAATGTTCTACAAGCCATGTGTTGTATATTCTTATTTATGGGGTGGGTTTAGCACCACACTTAAAATTAGAGGCTATAGGGTATTTGGTATTGGTTACATTTCTTTCAATAAATTGATCGTGCTATAAAGATGAGTTATATGTATGTTTGAAGTCTAAATCGTTCTTTGAAATTCTTGTATGATCAAGAGGAATTGTTGAGGATTTACAGTAGAGATTACTAGTCACTAGAATTCTAGATAGGATATATGGAGATGCTCCACTTTGTTTTATCCATATGGGCATGAATTAATTGAAACCTTGTTATACAAATCTCAACTACCAAGAGAAGACTGTTTGATTTCTATCCCCATCTCTGATTACTAGACTTAGAGTTGAAAGTAGAAGACTATTTTTTCTAGAAAGTATTGCCTAGCAAGGGCATCGTATGATTCGTCAAAAATGATAAGTAGAGATAAGTTAATTCTAAGGTATATAGGGCCATATAACATTATTTGGAGGATTGGCATGGAGGCATACGATCTTGATATGCCTTGTGAATCTGCAGCAGTCCATCTAGTGTTCCATATGTGTATCTGGTAGAAATGCATTGGAAACGCTTCACGGATCATGTAGGTTGAGTATATTCAAGTTTGTAAGGACTTTTCATACGCCGAGTTGTGCTTTAATATTTGACAAGTATTCATGTGCACAAACTTAATTGGATTTAAACACCTCAATAATGCAGTTTATATGGTTTGTCCCGAGCTTTACATACGCAACCTTTTATGTGAATATTCAAAATTGTATTTCATATTTGCGCACGCATAAAATAAGACTTTATAATAACACAGTAGCATAAAATAATACGACCAAGAGATTGTTTTAATCCATTCGCGGATGAATATTTTTAAGGAGGGGAGAATGTGAGACTCCCTGGTTCTTTCGCATAATAGGCATAGTATTGCATATGTGTATGAGGCTTATATGGCTTGGTGTATTATTAGGGAGAATAAACTTTCAAAGGATAGGTAAAAACCAAAGAATTAGATTAACGTTATGGGTCAAGGATTTCCTTAAACAAGTTTGAGTTAAAGAATGTCGATTCTAATACCCCACCTGTTCTGAAACGTTCAAGTTAAACGGTACCTTTGGGAATAAGACAAAAAGTGTCTTATACGTCAATAAGGATGTTTTATAAGGTGATATATTCGTCCAATAATCATAAGTTATGTTTTGAAATAAAGCAATTTGGGAAATAAAAGTTGACAAAGGTTAGAGTGAGTTTCGTTGATAAACCTTTTGAAATTTGGGTTAAATGTTTTGGAGCTTTTGGCCCAATATATAAAGTTTTAGAAGATTCCCAATATACGGAATCGAAAGTCTACGATTATACTTTCCAATGAACTAAACTATTGGTCAATAAGACTTCAAAATTGAGAGATATTCAGATTTTAGTGAGATTATGCAAGCAAGAACCTGAGGTGGGCCCCTAGGTAGTATGTGAATTTAGCCTTATAAGATAAGATTTCTCTTCATTTTACGTCATTTTTTTACCAAAAAAGAATAAAAAGTGCTAAATATTCTCTAAAGGTTCCCCTATCTCAAGCAAATATCTACAAGATTAAAACGTGGTTTCACCCTTGGATGTTCGTAGAGATTGTGTTACTTCTTTCTTCCTCGTTGGTCGTGATTCGAAGGATTCTTCATGGTGAAAGAGTCTCATTTCTATTTTTTATTTTTTTCTGTTTTGAGGTGACAATTCTCACACTGCATTTTATTGTGTGAGTCCAGGTTATACCTATGCTATATAAGTGAGAAAAGGTATAGACGGCATGAAAATCATATTTTGATAGTTATGTGATGTTGGGCTGCTCTTAAAGTATTTTATGATGTTGTTATTGCTGGATATTTCGAAAATGATTTTGTTATGTGTGGTTGTTTTTTATATGAGTCTGGAAGAGACGAAGCAGTATCGATGGGTAATTAATTGTAAGAGAAGTAAGTGTAAAGTTGATTCTATTAATTCATTGAAAATTTTGAAATGACTTCTTCTTTGTTTAACGTCTTATGCTTCAGGAGACTCTTTGTAAATGAGGATACATGCTAAAAATACTATAAGGTACATAATGTTGTTAAGGCTATTCCGTTTTAACCTCTTATTTCTCATAAAGAGAGAGATATTACTCCAAATGTAATTTTTATCATAAAGAGAGATATTACTCCAAATGTAATTATTGGAAGAATGTATAGGATGATGATTGGAAGCGGTGAGTCCAAGTTATTATGGTTATGTTGAAGAAATATAGGGCATTATTACATATTTTTGTTTCTTTATTTAATGTTTTGAAGTCTCGTGGTTGCGATCACGTTGAGGTTATTTTTGGTTTTGAAAAGATTAGTGTGGGAAAAGTCCATGTTTTTATTATTGTGCAGGAATACTTTATTTGGTTGTTGTCGATTATTGCATAGGCCTCCAATTGTTCATAGTTGTTACAAAGATGTATGTTATTTTTGTAATTTGGTGCTCTAATTTGGAGAGGAAAAGGGAGTGAAACATACATTTAAAAATGGTCTTGCGAGCTAATCATTGTGCTAGTGATCTCTAAATTGCTACTTTAATCCTGACATGTTAATTTTCTACCTATAATGATTGTGTGACATAAATTTCTGTAAACTACATACTATTAGGAAGGGGTACTATTTATATTGATAAAACAAGACCAGAATTGACGTATGTTAAGGCAATTTACTATACTTCCTTTGAGCACGAGTTTTTGTATCCTAAATTGTCAAATATTGTCTTATTTCTCGATTAATAGGAAGACCTATTGTAAATGACATTGATATTTTTAAACTACTAAAGTACGGTTGTTCCTGAAAGATTCTTTTGTAATGTACTGAGGAATCATATATAGATACTAAACGAAGAATTTTAAGATCTTTATGAACATCATTGGCATTAAGTTTCCTTTCTTAATTTTATTTATGTGTTTTGATTTAATGTACATACATATGGTTATACAAGATATTTACTTGTGAATATGAAAGTGTTTATGAGATTATGAGGACAAGAGCACCAACGAGCCAAGATTGACAACATGATTAAGTAACACAAGTGCATTACAAATCCATAACATTACATTTTATGAATTCTACTTCCGAGATATGATCGGAAGGTATAGGGCATGTTGCTTAAATTTATATGTATGAGAAACAAATGGCCACAAGTTGGCGAATATGATCTTGGTTTTCTACTGGAAGGCACCACCATTACTAGAACTTAATTGGTTGAGTGTGACATGCATTACGTATATATATATATATATATATATATATATATATATATATGTACACACACACACACTTATGACGTAAGATTAAATGAGCATATCATGCATATTTAATTACTAAGATGTAAAAATGAATTATTTGTAACTCTACATTCTTCTTTTCATACTAGTACGCTTTATTCATACTTACGTCTCTTTGCCTGGGGACACTGCTTTATGGTTCGTGTGAGTAGGTACGGGTATGGACTCTAATCGCTCCACCTGTTAGGATTTAGGTTCAATTGTGAGTTGGTAAGCTCCATCGTATCATGAGGCTATCAGAGGATCTTTAATTTTGTTGTACAGTTTGGGTATATTTCGTACCTTGTCCCCTCAATCCTAATGCCACTCATAGAGGCTATTATATACATAGTATTCTGTGTTCCTTTCTCCCGCTTCAAATTTCTAGCCATACATGCACATGTGTATGTCCTTAATTCTAGTGTAATAAATTTCAATGAAATAGGATAAACTAGAGTCTATCATGAGTTTTATAATTTAAAGCTGATAAAATGATGAATAATAACCTTAGAAGTCAGATTGAAGAATTAGAAAGCCAAATGTTGAAGAACGATCTAAACTAGCTTGTGTGTGCTAGTGTTTCCTTGTTTTTTGGGCATGTTTCTAGGTGTTAGTTTGAGTCTAAAATAATTGGGGATAACCCTAGCACCTATTGGGACATACCTAGGCTCAAAACATCCGGGAACGACTCCCCAAGGACCAACCAAATGATCGTTGAGGAGGACCCAGGATGTGGCAAGAAGGCTGCCAAAACAACCTGTTTGTTGCACTACATGTGCGTCGCACATCTTCCACTTAAAAGGAAAAAGTGTCTCCTTGCGACAGAGGCTTGTCACGAACTAGTGTGTCTCGAAATGAATTCCAGAACCAAGATGTGGAGGTATCCAGGCAACGCGCACCCATGTACTGGATTCGGCCCCATCGTTGTAAAACAAAATTAGACTTGGTTAAAGGGTCCAATTAGTGTATGGGTATTTTTGGTACTTTGGGGATTATTTATGGACCTTTATTGATTAACTTTAAACCCAAATTCACCTATAAAAATAAAACCCTCATGTTCAAAATAAAAGCTCCCCAAAACTCTTTCTTCCAAAACCTCCTTTAATGAAGCTTTGAAGCTCCAAGAAAGAAGGTCAAATTCTAAAAGTTTCAACCCTAATTTTGTGGGTTTTCTATCAAATAAGGTATGGTAGTTCGTCCTTGATTCTTCTCTCATTCAAGGAGTCAATCCAGAGGCTTTTAAAAAAGGGTTTCAAATCCTAAATTCTTCAAATTCTAATCATGGGTTCTTGCAAGAAAAAGTTCTAATGGATGAATTGTGATGTTTTCAATAGAAATGATGGTTTTATGATAAAAACTCAGTAAACCCATGATCGTGCGAATTCTCAAATTTTGACTTATGGATTGGGTTTGATGAACATGATTAGACAAACTTAATTGTCTTTTTCTTATGTTTTATTATGATTATCTACTCCCATTTATGCCTTATTATGATGAATTGTTAGTTAGAGAGATAAGGTGGTCAAGGCTTGGATGAAGGGTAAGTTTATCCATATTGCCTGGTTCTTGTTGAATTAATCTTGAGTGGTATGGTCCACTTATGATGGTGGTGTTTAATTGAAGTATATGAATATATATGTGACCTGTAATTGTGTCCTTGAAGGCATTGAATGTGTAATAAATAGATATTATGATATATATGCATGAGATGTGTTATGAAGGTTATAATGTGGAGTCTTAAATATACTATGTCTAAATGAAGTATAATGTGAATTCGATCCCTTAACTATTTTCCCGTTTAGTTTTACCTATTCGAGATCCATGTAATGGATAAAAGAATGACCCTACCTTAAGCATGTGGGGATCCCTGATCCGGTAGGGGTCAACACAAGGATTACATGGCAAGATCGCATGATCTAGGTCGATAAAATCCAACCCCCACAACTGGGAGTAATGAACTAGGTCTTCCTAAGAGTTTAATACTTACGGTAGATGGTGGAATGGGACGCCATCTTTGCAGTTCACAAGTAGACATTTGGAGGGAATCTTGGTGTGTCCTTGCATGAAAATGTATGAATGGGTTACTATATGACGTTAATGAAGCAAGTTTACTTTATGTGTAATGTTAATGAAACATGTTGATCTTCTGTCTACTGTTGATGAAGGCTATGTTAATTATAAGATGTTATGTGCCTAGTCTAGGGTGATATCTAAGGAACACTATGGTGGGAGTAGAAGTATGGGATGTTACTTTAACATTTCACTAGTATAACTTGGGGGTTGTCCTAGAAGATGGTCTTTTGTGATGTTCTTAAATGCATGTATGATTGTTCTAGTATATCTAGTAAGGAAATATTGACTTGTTGAGTTGGAATAAAGTATTCTTATCTTTGGTAGTCTTAAGAATCACTTAGGTGTGTTATTGAAGAGGTTGTATGGGCGGTCTCTTCATGTTTTACCTAGGTGAGTCTTAGGATAGACTTTAATGGATTACTTGATGAATGTCACTAAATATTGAATATTATGGAAGTATTACTTGTTTGACAAATGATGTATTATATGATGCCTTGTACACTTGGTTCATGAAGGTTTTATCAAAATAACATGAAAAGTATGTTTCAACTAATGTGACCTATATAAGAATGCTTTTTGCATATTGCCACACTTAGTATAATGTTTGTACTAACTCCATACTGTTCTATATTTACAAATGTATAGGTGGGAAGCAAATGAAGGTTCCTGGAAAGTGAAGCTTGGGAAGTAGATTTCTCTCAAGATTGGTATGTCCTCAGATGTTCAAGTACATGAATTATGTTTCTTTTACTTTCTTTAATTAAAGAGATTGTACAACACCTAGTATGTTTCTTTCTATGTAAACGTCTGTGACCATATGATGTTAAGACGTGTCTATGTTGGCTCACGATGATGAGACTTCATTCTTTACATTTTATGAAAGTGTTTCTTATGTTTTATGTATCAGGTGCCCGACACACCTCATGTAGTTTGGGGAGTGAAATGTTCTATTTTTGTTGTCTTATAGACAAATATTTTGTATTGACTAATAGCATGGTACAATCCCTATTTCTATCCCTCAATAACACATGGCTCCAGCGGAGTTGAGAGAGCTTAAGGCTAAAATTCAAGAGCATCTTGTTAAGGGTTTTATTCGTCCTAGTGCTTCCCCATGGGATCTCCAATTTTATTTGTTAAGAAGAAGGATGGTAGCATGAGGATGTGCATAGATTACCAGCAACTGAATTAGGTAACTATTCTGAATAGGTACCACTTGCCTAGGATAGATGATCTTGATGACCAGTTTCAAGGTGCAACAATCTTATTTAAGATTGATTTAAGATACGCGCATCATCAATTTAAGACTAGGCCTACAGATATACAAAAGATGGTGTTTAGGACTCTTTATGGGCACTATTAATTTTTTGTTATGTTTGTTGGGTTGACTTATGCGCCTGCAACTTTCATGAGCTTGATGAATTGAGTATTAAAGCCGTTTCTTGATCTTTTTCTGATAGTATTTATTGATGAAATTTTGGTGTATTGAAAAAGTGAAAAAGAGTATGCTAACCATCTTCGTACTAATTTAGGTATCTGTGGAAAGCCAAAGTTATATGTAAAATTCTCCAAGTGTGAACTTTTGTTGAAGTTGGTTGCTTTTTTGGGTAGGTGGTGACAAAAGAAGGTGTAAGGGTAGATTTGAAGTGGTTTGGAATTGAGTATGACCTAGTTCAATGAAAAAAGTTAGGAGTTTTGTCTGATTTCCTAGTTACTACCATTGTTTTGTTAAGAATTTTGCTTCCATTGATACTCACATCATCAATCTGACCAAAAACAAGGTACAGTTTGAAAGGACTAACAATGTTAGGAGATATTTGATAAGATTAAGACTATTTTGAAAACCATGCCCATTATACCATTATCGGTTAAGTGTAAGGACTTTATTATTTATTGTGATGCATAACATGCAGGATTGTTTGTTGTTTTGATGAAGGGTAAGAATGTCATAGCTTATACCTCATGTCAATTGAAGGTACACGAGAGAAATTATCCCACTAATTATTTGGAGTTGGAAGCGGTGGTATTTGCCCTTAAAATATGGCAACATTCTTTCTATGGAGTAAAGTGCGAGGTATTTACTGATAATTGTAGTTTGCCGCATGTATTCACCCAAAAGTATTTGAACTTGAGACAATGAAGATGGATGGAATTACTCAAGCATTATGATGTGACTATTGAATAACATCCGGGTAAGGAAAATGTTGTGGATGACGCTTTGAGTCTAAAAGCTATGAATATGGGTGGTTTAGCTCACATGCGTGGAACCAAGTGACTTTTGTCCAAGGAAATTTAGACCTTAGAGTCTTATTTCGTATAGTTTGGGAATTTCATAAAGAGGTGGGTTGTTATCTTGTATTGAAGCTAAATTAATGTTCATAAAGGAAATCAAGGCGAAGAAATTTGAAGATTGAGATTTAGATGAACTAAGAAAAAAGATTGCTATAGGTAAGTCTCAAAGGAACCACTCTATATGTGGATGGTGTGCTCAACTATAAAGGTAGAATATGTGTTCCTAGAGTTGATATTTGAGGCCAAGGTTGTTGGTGGAGGATCATGGCTCACGCGATTCTATTCATTTGGGTGTTACCACGATGTATAGATATCTGAAGTGAGTTCATTAGTAGTCGGGTATTTGAGACAAGACATTAAAAAGTGTGTGCCTAAGTCTTATAATTTTCAAGAACTGAAGTATGAACATCAATGACCTGTGGGGTTGCTAAAAAGATGTCAATTCGAGAACGAAAGTGGGAAAGGATAGCAATGGATTTTGTGGTTTGCCTTCCCAAGACTGGGGAAATTTTATTTTATTTGGGTTGTTGTTGATAGGTTTACTAAATAAGCCCACCTTATTCAGGTGAGGGGGAATTAAAATGTTGAACATTTAGCTAATATTTATGTAAATGAGATAGTGTAGATGCATGGTATGCCCGTTTCCATTATCTCAGATCATGGTACCCTTTTCAGTTCCATGTTTTAAAGGAACTAGCATGATTAATTTGGCACACAACTAACTTTTAGTACAACATTCAATCCCCAGACATATGGACAATCAGAAAGCAATATACAACTGTTGGAAGACATGTTGAAGAGCTTTTGTATCTCACTTAGGAGGTCATTTTGATAAGTTCCTACCCCTATGTGAGTTGTCCTATAATAATAGTTATCGGTCAAGAATTGATATAACACCATTTGAGGCATTATATGGTAGAGGATGTAGTCGCCCATAGATTGGTTTAAATCCGGAATGTAAAAACTTTGGGGGGTTTACTTAGTAATGGACACACGATATAAGGTGGCGAGCATACAAGCCAAACTTCTAGCCGCACACAGTAGACAAAAGAAGTATGCAGATCACAAGGTGAGAAACATGGAATTCCAGTCCAGCGAGAATGTTACTCTTAAGGTATCACCTATGAAGGGGGTGATGAGATTTTGTTAGAGGGGTAAGTTGAGTTCTCATTTTATTTGTTTAAAATTATTGAGAGTGTAGAATCAGTGGTGTATATATTGGTGCTACCTGCTTATTTTTCTGTTGTACATTTCATAATTCATATGTCTATGTTGAAGAGATATCACAGTGATTGCAACTATATCATTATGTGAGACTCAATGGTGCTAGACAAGGACCTAGAATATGAGGAGGAATCGATTATTATTCTTGATCATGATGTTAGAAATTTGAGGACCAAATAGATCAAGTCCGTGCAAGTTCAATGGAAGCATCGTCTAGTTGAGGAAGCTCCTTAGGTACCGAAAAGGACATGGGAGACAAGTATCCAGAATTGTTAGTCGAATCAGATCCAACAGTGTTCCTTTTCTATAGTACTTTTCCTTATTTTATCACTCGGAAAAGAGTGAAGGGTAAATTCATATCTATTTTAACAATGGGTTTTTTGTCGTTATGGAAATGGCAATAGGAAAAAATCGGGGACAAATTTTTTTTCCCTAGTACTAGGATTTTCCCAACCTTGTCCTGATTTGGAGGAAATTAGAGTCGTCAAGGTTTAGGGAAATCTTGTGGCAAGCAGGTGGAATAAATAAAAATTTGATCACACAATCGATTAAATAATTTTGTTAGGGGATCCTTACAACTTTACAAAATTGAATTTGGATAAATAGACCTCCATGAATTGAATGTAGCGTTAAGAGTACTTTGTGGGAATATTGGGTAAAGAGTATGTTCTCAAAGACATAAATTGAAAATCCCTTTGGATCTCACTTCCTGCCACTACAACGGTATTCTCGAGGTATGTGATGGTTGCGATTCTATGAATGTGTGATATACACTTGTATTGCTTCGCTGTGATACTTGTATGTGTATTCCTTTTGTAATATTTATCATAGATGTTGAAATGATATATATTAATATCGATACCATGAAATCATGACTTGAATGATTGATCTTGATGTCTTTTTGTGATGTGTGATTGGGATCGACTACCACATTTCGACACACTAACTTGGATCGTATTGACACGTTTCGGCATACTAACTTGGATTAGTTTCCAGGTTCAAACATAAAAATTAGATCGAATCACGATGTTCCGGCATGCTAAAAGTTTTGACTTTGGGTTCCGTGAGAGGGCCAACTATGTGATAAAGCATGTGAATCGTGATGTTGACTCTTATTATAGTATTGAATATGTTGATATTTATTCATGTGTTATAATGTTGTAATTTAATGTTTATATTACACTAGTGTCATGATTGTGCAGTTGCTCTTATTTTTGTAGAGTATAGGGCATCTTCACGTGACTGTTGACAGACCTCACTTAGGAGATCAGTGATCGCTTCGAGTTCAAAGGTGAGCCACATAGTTCAGACTGCCAGGAAATTCTCTTTTATTTATGTCCACCATTTTCGAACCTAGACCTTGTTTTAGATAGTTAGATAGTTCATTAAAATTTTCGTTAGATTTGGTTTTGATTTCTAGTTTTTGTACATTGACTTTCAGATTGTAGGTTTATCTTCCAGATTGTTAGTTAGTTATTACATCTTTAACTAGTAATGAAACTTTGATTAGTTATTTAACTTGATTCCATAACTTAAATATCTTAGTTTCTAGATTTATTCCTTTGGTTGGTTGCTAGTAGTGAGTCTCCCACCGAGTTGTAGTGTGTGTGCAAATCGCGACGGTCTGGGTCCTCACAATTACTAAGTGAATATATATACATTAAGCTGCAAAGGGTTACCTTGAGGACTATACATTAAAAAAATTAAGGTTTTTGGTGTTCCATAGTTATTTGTATTTAAGAGTTTAATTTGAAGAGTTTCAAATAATATTCGCAAAGGGCAATGAAGGGTTGCTTGCTACTAAGTTAAATGGGACATTTGATGTATTGTTATAATAATTATATGCTTTAAATTGACTGAGAAAATTTTAAGGAATATTGCAAAACACAAACACTACTTTAGAAGCATCAACTCCTACGTTAAAAGTCTAATTACCAAATTACCCCCGACTTATCCTTTAAACCCCATGCTAAAACACACCAATTCACAAATGCCACAACTTCCACAACAACCCTAAACACAGCAATTCCCAAACGCAGCCTCTTCCACCCCCAGCACCTTAAAATCGAAAGCCCCACCACTGCATCCTCCGCTTCAAACAGACACCCTCTTCCACCATTCACAAACCGATGCAACCCATAGTTTCTCAATATTAATACCTCAAAAAGACATTTGTTTACCCCATAAGACACACACCAATTAGAATTGATTCACAAGTATATAACGTTACACCCTCTCATTTAAAAACTACTTAACTAAACATAATCTTTTCCTTAGCACACTAAATTGTTTGACCTGCTCACAGATTATTCACAAATACAATAACTGCACATCTGCTTTGGTCTTTGGAAAATTATAAGTTAACCCTTTTTCAATTTAAACTTTCATTACCACTGCTTCTTGTGCAATCACTCACTGCATTCTGAAAGAGAAAAATGCAAAACACATTTCAGATGCAACATTGCGTAATAGTACAACCCAACAATTCATTTTGTTTCTTCCCCTTGCGATAACATAGACACTGACTTTATTTGTTCTACTTACTATATATAGTTACTCCAATACATTTATAAATACAAGTTTCTTACATATGTTTTACTTTTAACCTTACCCATTATCTCTTGATGTCTCATCTTACTGATAATGTTTTAATTCATCAAATTCCAGCCAATTCTTGCCGACCTATACCGTACACTACCTTCATCAACAGTACTACAAATTGTTTGCCCCCGTAATTAACATTGGTGAACTCGTCTCATCATGTACCTTCACTTGTCGAGATTCAAGCCATATAGCGACTGAAATTGAACTAACAAAACAGAGTGCTCCAATAAGAAATATACCAAAAAAGTCCGTTAATTCTAGGCGATGAGAGTACTAGTTCATCAAAGGTGCGAATAAAACCTTACATGAAGAAGAGGTAATAACAATCACAGTGTTACTACGTTAATATTTAAATGCTATCGTTCATGTTTGTTTTTCTTATGCCATTACCTTCGTGTAAATAATAATAGGGCACAAAATATTCAAGATACATTATTTGATAAGCATATCGAAATATGGAGGACTCCTTGAAGGAAAATAAGAGCTACTACATTCCAAATGGGTTCTTAGTCGCGACAACCCGAACTACTCCTCTGTGCATAAAGAAGGTGAATTGGCATTTACGAACAACACGATCATAAAGGAATCTACCCATCAAGTTGCAACACAAAATTTCTCTGATGGCATTATATCATTGTACCATGCTGATAAATTACCTAATGTTTTTCTACTACATGACTATCCATATAAATAAGCAGTTATTTTCATGCTCTATTATGTTGTAGCGAAAACTAATTTACATGAAATATTTGCAGATTTGATTTGTGTTTTAGTTTCTGTGAATCCTATCATTCAAAATGAATGAAGTAATAAACGGGAAATATTTGATACAAATGAACTGTAAGTTTTGATCATGCATAATCTACTCTCAATAAAGAGATTTGCTGATGTATTGACCTTTCACTTCTATATAACAATTCAGCGTGGTGCACACAAAAGTTACTCTATGGGGAAATTTTGCTAAAAATGATGGATCATTCTTCGAAAAGTTGAAAGATGATAAACCCATTTATGGATTATGTGATGTTAGAGTCTCAATCTGTAATGGTATCCGACATTCTATTGTAATTATGTATTGCAAAAATTTAGCATAACTGTTGTTTAAAACATTAAGCATTCTCTTGTCACACTAGGGACTTTTGGCATCTCTACTATACCGTCAACAGTGTCTCGATCAATCCAATGATTCGAAAAGCAACAGACCTTCGCAACTGGTATATTGCATTATTCACAAATATGTTAACCACTATCACTTTAAGCTAACTGTGACAACTAATATTTGAACTATACATTAACTGTATAGACAGGTTAAATTAAGCATAGCTATAACAATATATATCCCCTCTGTTATAATTGTTCTGATCTTCCATAGTAATACCATCATAAACCCGAATAATCTATGCACTAAACGCACCTCACTATAAATAGGTGATTCAGTAAACTAATGTCATTGTAAATGCAGATGTGAAATCATAAAGTCCGAAAACAAAGACGTTACTATTTCACCAAGTAAGGTAATGAGAAGAGCCATGGAAGTATTGTTGTTCCATATTCAACTACAACAAAACAACTTTTAGCGGCATTAAATATTGACATTAATAAAGAGTGTTAAAGCCTTTACCAGTATTAGTTAAGTGTCATTAGAACCAATGTCGCTAAATACTTTTCGGACGTATATAAAGAGTGACAATTGTCGAAAAAAAAACATATTAGTGACAATTAATAATTCAATGCCGCTCATGATCATTTTTTATTGGATGGGTTGTTGTCTGATTCACATGTACAGACTAATCAATACCTTAGCTCTCCAAAAATATACTTTATTTTTATACCCAAAATATAATCACGACTATGATATATTGGTGATTTGAAAATTGTATGTACATGTTCAAAGCAAAAATTATATATATCCTCAATAAGGACGAGCCAGTGGTATTCGTCTTGCAAAATGTGACACAGAAAAGTGAGAGTTATGGACGAGACAACAGCTGGTTCTATTTACAGCATTGAGAACGTCGATTATGAAATGAGGTTAGACTTGATTATAACTTTATTCAACCTTTTCTTATTAATAGACAAATTAACATTTAATATAAAATTACTCTGCATTTTTTGAAGATACTCATTACGCCTTGAAGTGTATGTTGAAGAACAATGTGCCCACACATACTTTTTGATGCAGCTAAATATCTACTAGGGCGCAACGCACATGTAAGACTATACAACCTCAAGAAAGGCATGACATGTAATTGTACATCTAATTCAATCTAACGCCATATTAAGTTCATGTAATATGTACCTTACTGGCAACCTTTCAAACTAACAAATCCAATTGCACATCTTATGCAGAAAGGAAAAGGGAAAATAACTTGTGTGTCTACTTTTTAAAAAATAATTACCATATTTGTCAGTATTATTTTTTTAACCATAAATGTCAATTTAATTTAATATTCAACTTCATATTTTTTTCTCTCGCCTCAAAATTTTCCCACGCCCGCAATTTCAATTTTTTCTTCTCTCTCGCGACTGCAATTTTTTCTTCTCTCTCGCGACTACAATTTTTTCTCTCTCTCGTGATTGCAATTTTTTTCCGGCGACTTCAATTTTCTCTCGCCATTGCAATTTAAAGGTTAGTGTTGAGTAAGATCTCTTAGTTTAGGTTACTTGCACTGCATTCTGCGATTTTTGTTGGTCTCCTTTGCACTTAACTGAACCTTTAATGTGAGCTTGCAATTGTGGTCTTGACAGTGCCCAGATCGTTAGGCCTTTCTTCTTTTTGTGTGGATTTACGTTGAGATTTCGATTGATTTATGTTTACGTTACTTGTGTACCTTTTTGTTTGATGATTTATGTTGATATTTTGTTTGATTCAAGTTCCTGTGAGTGTCTGGTATTCATTTCTCTTCTCTAATAAGTATGATCTCTTGTTAGCATCTGTATATTCATGTTTAATTCACTTTTTAGCATTTGTTTAATACAACTTCAATTCAGTTTTATTTTACTTGTTAGCATCTGTGTAATAAAACTTTAATTCAGGTTTAATTCACTTTTTAGCATTTGTGTAATACTTCAATTCAGTTTTAGTTCACTTGTTAGAATCTGTGTAATACAATTTTAATTCAAGTTTAATTCACTTGTTAACATCTGTGTAATACAGCTTTAATTCATGTTTAATTCACTTGTTAGCATCCATGTAACACAACTTTAATTTCGGTTTAATTCACTTATTAACATCTGTGTAATACAACTTTAATTCAAGTTTAATTCACTTGTTAGAATCTATGTAATACAACTTCAATTCAGTTTTAGTTCACTTGTTAGCATCTGTGTAATACAACTTTAATTAAGGTTTAATTCACTTGTTAGCATATGTGTAATTCAACTTCAATTCAGTTTTAGTTCACTTGTTAGAATCTGTCTAATACAATTTTAATTCAAGTTTAATTCACTTGTTAGCATTTGTAATACAGCATTAATTCATGTTTAATTCACTTTTTAGCATTTGTGTAATACAACTTCAATTCAATTTTAGTTCACTTGTTAGCATCCGTGTAATACAACTTTAATTCAGGTTTAGTTCACTTGTTAGCATCTGCGTAATACAACTTCAATTCAGTTTTAGTTCACTTGTTAGCATTGTGTAATACAATTTTAATTCATGTTTAATTCACTTGTTAGCATTTGTGTAATACACATTTTCGTCATGTTTAATTCACTTGTTAGCATTTGTATAATACAACTTCAATTCAATTTTAGTTCACTTGTTAGTATCCGTGTAATACAACTTTAATTCTGATTTAATTCAGCTGTTAACATCTGTGTAATACAACTTTAATTCAAGTTTAATTCACTTGTTAGCATATGTGTAATTCAACTTTAATTCAGTTTTAATTCACTTGTTAGCATCTGTGTAATACAACTTTAATTCGGGTTTAATTCACTTGTTAGCATATGTGTAATTCAACTTCAATTTAGTTTTAATTCACTTGTTAGCATCTGTGTAATTGTCACGACCCAAATCGGATCGCGACTGGCACCCACACTTACCCTCCTATGTGAGCGAACCAACCAATCTAAACCTTAACATTTCAATGTAATAACAACAGAAAGTAATGCGGAAGACTTAACCTCATTAATAAAAACCAATTCAATAACTACCAATATTCAACATCTATTATTCCCAAAACCTGGAAGTCATCATCACAAGAACATCTACTTTAAACTACTAATTCTAAGAGTTTCTAAGAAGCTAAAAATACATAAGAAGCTAGTCCATGCCGGAAGTTCAAGGCATCAAGACACGAAGGAGAAGATCAAGTCCAAGCTAGAAGCGTTAGCTCACCCTGAAGATCCGGTGTGACGAAGACTGGCTTGAGTTACTGTTGAGTCGAAGATGACGGCACGTTTGCTGCACTCCACAAATAAAAAGAAGAAAAACATAAACGTAGGGGTCAGTACAAAACACGGGTACTGAGTAGATATCATCGGCAAACTCAAAATAGGGAACAGTATATATATCAATATTATCGTAAATCAACTATAAAACTCAACATGTAGCAACAACAAGTATTATAATCATCAATAAGTACCATCAAGTTCATCCATGAGGGCTCAAGCCTCAACACCATACTCATTTGGGAATTAAGTATATTAAGTTGAGTATATTATCATCTTTCAAGATTCATTATCTTTCCTCCTCTTGTGTCGGTACGTGACACTCCGATCCCCTACTACTATGTGTCGGTACGTGACACTCCGATCCCCTAATTCTATGTGTCGGAACGTGACACTCCGATCCCCTACATGTGTCGGTACGTGACACTCCGATCCTTTACATGTGTCGGAACGTGACACTCCGATCCCCTACATGTGTCGGTACTTCTATGTGTCGGAAAGTGACACTCCGATCCACTAATACTATGTGTCGGTACGTGACACTCTGATCCACTAATACTATGTGTCGGAACGTGACACTCCGATCCACTAATACTATGTGTCGGAACGTGACACTCCGATCCACTAATATCATTCTGTAAATCATCAAGCCTTCTCTATACCAAGGCATCATCAATCCCATTACTTTAATTCATCAAGCCTTCTTCTATACCAAGGCATCATCATTAATAATGTATATAAAAGTTTCTTTTCAAGATTTGGGATTCAATATTTTCATCATGCTTATCTTATCACAATCACATAATCATATTCATGCAAACACACCATTAAGCATATAGTAGGGTTTACAATACTACCAATACATATCATTCACTATTAAGAGTTTACTTATGAAAGCATGAAAACCATAACCTACCTCCACCGAAGAATTGGAATCAACAAGCAATTTCCCAATCTTTGATTTTTCCTTTTGCCTCTTGATCGATCAATTTCTCTCTCTCCTTGTTCTCTCTATTTTCTTTATTCAAACCCTCTTTCTTTTACCCTATTTAACATATAATTAAGTGTAAAAGATGGCAATAATACCCCACTAATTAACTTAGGGTTACCTCTTTTAACCCCCAAGAATTTTAGTTATTAATATAAACCCACAAAATCTATAATTAAGGAAGGAATAGTCCAAAAACGTCCTTTAAAATGTGTAAGGAAATCCGATTCTGCCTGGAATTTGCGCAACCTGTGACGGGCCGTCGTGCCTGCGACGGTCCGTCCTGCAGGTCGTCGCAAGAGTCAGAGAGTCAATTTCCACTGAACAATCTATGACGGTCCGTCACGCCTGTGACGGTCCGTCCTGCCATTCCGTCAGGAAGTTCAGAGAGTCGATTTTCAGTACCCAATTTCAGATTATCTAAGTGTTTTGAAACGAGACCCTGTGACGGTCCGTCGTGCCCATGACGGATCGTCATTTGGTCCGTCGCCTCAGCCTGTTTTTCCAGAATTGAAGTTTATTGCTCAAAACGACTAAACAGGTCGTTACAGTAATACAACTTCTTTTCATGTTTGATTCACTTGTTAGCATTTGTGTATAAATTTTTAATTTAGATTTTATTAAGATTTAATTCAGTTGTTAGCAAAGTGATGCTCTTCTAGCAGATTAATCTATATGTCTCTCTCTAGTCTTTTAATAATAGTAGTACACTCTTTAATGATGTGCAGAAAAAATATGACTAATATAGCAGTGATGCTTTACTTCATGGACGATGGGATCCAAGCAACAAATATATTAACTACTTGGCAGATGGTGTGTTGATACACACAGAGTCAACGTTCGCCACCCTCGTTTCTGTATTTGCTACTCAATTGTCAATAGACACATCAACAAGTAAAGTTGAAATCAGATATTAAATTGATGAAAGGTCTCCTCCAATTCAAATTCATAATGATATGGGGGTAAAGGTATATCTTGAAACTAAAAAGGAACATCGAGATATGACAAGATACCCTTTATGTGTCACAACAACTGAACCAGTCAACTTGGAGACTAATGCTGCACTCATTCCACTTTTGTGTTCAGACACTTCAGGAGATATGAGGGTTATACACAATTCATACTTCTCTAATACATTTAATGGTATTGATGAAGCAATAGGGTTAATTGGATTCGGATCATGTGAGGAAGTTGATGAGCTAGAAGAATTAGCACCAGGCATCATTATTATTCCCAATCACTCTTTATTTGAAAAAGATCAGGTGTATAAGAATAAATATGTCCTCACTAGTGCACTAAAAAGACATTCCATTCTTAATCATTTTCAATTCAAGACAACAAGATCAAGTGCAATAAGGTAAGACCTAAACTCAAGTCACTTTAAATTATTAATTGTGTATTAATATTTTTTCTACAGCTATTCGATACAGTGCCTAGGATAAAGCTGCAGTTGGAGTTTACGAGCTTCAAGCTTGAACAAATCTGAAATGTTCAAGATTAGAGAATTTGAAAGCGAACACACTTGTTTGTTGCTACATAATTCATTATTGGAAAGGCTAGCAACTAAGAGTGTTGTTGGGAGTATTATTGTGGGTAAACATGCTGAACCAGATGCTAATTACACACCAAAAGACATACAACGTGACATGTTAGCTGAATATGGTGTGCGACTCACATATATGCAAGCTTGGAGAGCTAAAGAAGCAGCTCTTGAATTAATCCGGGGTGATCCAATTCGATCATATGCAAAGTTGCCAAGCTACTTTCACATACTAGAGGCGACTTACCCTGGTTCTCATATAAGATTTCACAAATCAGAGGATGACCGTTTTTTATATGCGTTTGTAGCTTTGTTCACCTCGATAAAAGGATGGGAATATTGTAGACCAATTGTAGTTGTTGATGGAACTTTCTTAAAAGGAGCATACAAAGGGACACTGTTAACCGCTAATACCTTAGATGCAGCAGGTCAGACTTTCGAATATGATACTGTTTTTTATATTGAATTTTTGAACTATGTATTAAAATTGAATTATGATTGCAGTAAAAATGTATTAAACTTGTATTAAAAAAAGTGTACATGGTGCAGGGAGTATATTGCCACTTGCTTATGCTATTGTCGATTCAGAGAATGATTCATCTTGGAGGTGGTTTTTTGAGCAATTCAGAGATGCATTTGGTCAAAGACCAGAGATGTGTATCCTTTCCGATAGGCATGCAAGCATTATTAAGGCAGTTTCAACAGTTTATGATGAAGTACCTCATTTTGCATGTATGTGGCACTTACTGCAAAACATAATGAAAAATTTCAGAAGAAGTCAACAAAGGGTCACTGAGTTGTTCTACTCTGGCAAAAACATACACCATGACAGAATTTAATCAATGTATGACAATGGTTGAGAAGATAGATAAGAGGATCAAAGATTACTTGTTGAACATTGGATACAACAAATGGTCGCGTGTGCATGCTGAAGTAAACAGAACTTGGATGATGACATCAAATATAGCAGAATCAGTCAATTCACGAACAAGACATGCCAAAGTTCTTACAGTCTTGCAACTCTTGGAATTCATGAGAAAACTTGTACAGAAATGGAATAACAATAACAGATCAAAGGCGACATTTTCAGGTTTTCACCTTGGAAAAAAGTATGAAAATATATTGCGGTGCAATAAAATTGCATCAAAGAAATTAAAGGTATGCCTAATCTGTTTGCTAGTATTTTTTCTTCGGATTCATATCTAACATCTCTCTTGAATATATTTTTTTTCATAGGTTGTAGAGACAAATAAATATGTGTATACCGTACTTGATGGTATTACACAATTCACAGTATGTCTTCACTAACGTACATGCACATGTGGGAGATTTCAATTGGATGAGTTACCATGTCCACATGCTTTGGCCGTTTTAACAATAAAACACACTGGTTATGAGAAATATTGTTCGGCTTACTATACAAGAAAAAATTTATCGTTGACATATCAATTTCAAATGGATCCCCTGCCAAATGAAAGTACATGGAACACACCAACACATGTTCTTGAAGATATTGTACTTCCACCTCATAGAAAGTGACCTCCGGGAAGGCAAAAAAATAAAAGACATACTCAACTGAGAGAAGATGGATTCAAGAAGGCGAAAACTACATGCAGCAATTGTGGACAACATGATCACAACAAGAAGACTTGCAAAAATGTCTGGCCTTATGATCAAGAATAAAAAAATAATTTGTTTATTAGTTTGTTTTAGAAGCTCATTGACTCTACGAATTTGGATCATGTTCGGTTATATGGTCTATATTTTTGGTTCCGCAATCTCGTGTTATTCAGTTTAATAGAATGCTTTCTTAGTTGTGCAATCTCATGTTATTCAGCTTACTGGAATGTTTCTATGTGTATAGTTACATTTTATATGATATATAGATGAAATGATATAGTTTACTGGAATAACTCAGTTGAGCTTGAGGCTTGGAAATGTCTTGCTGAGTATATTTGTCAGGTTGGGGAATTTGGGTGATGCTTGGTATGTTTTTGGTTTGTTAGTATTTTTGTAATATAGCTTTAATTCAATGTTTAATTCACTTGTTAGTATTTGTGTAATACAACTTTAGCTTAGGTTTAATTAAGGTTTAATTCAATTGTTACCATTTTTGTAACATAGATTTAATTCAAGTTTAATTCAAGTTTAATTCAATTGTTACCATTTGTGTAATATAGATTTAATTCAAGTTTAATTCAGGTTTAATTCACTTGTGGAAATTTTAAGATTAATGTCTTGTTCTAATTCTATAAAGAAAAATAGGATTTCAAAAAAATAAATAGTATCAATTCGTAACACAGAAGTTCATATATTTGCAACCAAAAAACAATACGTGATTTTTTTTATAGTTTTCACAACTTATTGAGGTTTCATGTTTACCTCGAAAATTATAATTTTTTACTACTCAAATTACATATTCAAATAAAACTATAACTTTAAATCAACCTAATTACAGTTTTTTACTACCATTTCCTGCCAGTTTTACAGGAGCATTCATAGTGTCATTCAAACAGAAGTATGAGGAGCATTGACTTCTTTAAACTCAATCATGCATACTTCCAGCAAGTTGGATAGACATGGGCAGCAGCTTGTTGCTCCCAAACAAACTAACATATGTAGCATTCCAACTGCAAAGACAAAATTCCTTAGAGGAAGTACAAATAGAAAGGATCAATAAGGACACAAAGAAGGAACAACTTCAAATAGAAGACTTACATATAAACAACATAGTTAGGTATATAATATCAAGACTTACAAAATAGACCAATACAATTTTTCATAGCCATAGTAACTACAAATTGTTTTACATTATATAGTTTTCATAGTCATACTAACTAATATAACTATATTCTTTTATCTAACTGGTCTTTCGTCTTCACTTTGAAGGTCACTCTCTTGCTTGCTTCTTGCATATTTCCATAATATAGCTCCAAATCTCTTTCGGACAATGTCTGCCTTTACTTGTTGATTTTGAAAATGTTGGCCATTACTTACAAACTCCGCAAATGCAGCAACGAAAACTCCACAATCCCTACAAAATTCAATATAAAATTATTATCAAAAAATCAATTTAATAATTAAAAAAACACATATTTGATAATACTTACAGTGAATCCTCATTTTGTCTGGGAACATCTTTAGTTATGAAATGAAACTCAATTTTCTCGAACTCATTTATCTCACTGTATTTTGGTGTTGACTTCAATTCAGGACGCTTATCATAGAACTTAACCACACTTAGATAATATGGTAAACAACCGAAAGCATCTCAAAAATATTTTTTACCTCTAAATTCACCCCACCCCTAGCCGGAAATGAATCATACACCTCCAATGACCTTTGCCCAATATCAAACACCACAAAAATCCAGTGACGATTCTCTTTAATGTTTAGTGGAATAAGAACAAAATCCACTTTATCCCACGAGGTACTTGCCAACAAACGACGTCCACTGATATACCGGGCAATATCATCAGAATCTAAAACTTTAAAATTTTCCTTATCCTCATGAGCATCACAAAGTTTAAAGAAAGAATTGGTAATCTTTGTCTTCAAAACACAACCAGTCGTCGTAAAATGAACATTACTGTTGGTTTCATATTTTCCTTTCTTTCATAGGTAATAGAAAATGACATCAATATGCTGGGAAAAAAAAACTTATGAAACAGAATAGTGACAGAACAGTGCAGAAATTTCAACTCAAAGTTAAGGGAAAACTCTGTTTTCGCCCCAAGTGTGGCTCATTCATCACATATTGGTGAAACACAACAGTGATAGAACTTATGAAGATGTTCAATTTCTACCAGAAAAAAACTTAGAGACAACAGTAACTTACTGAAGCTGACATATTTTATATAATATTCTAGCTCATGTATATGCATATATGTGGATTCTTAATGATACAATGAACCTCAAAAGAAAAGAATTGAAGCTAAAATGACAAGAACATGATTACAAGTTTCATTCTTTGCGCAATATCCTGAGCTTTTGTCCCTATTGAAAGACAGAGACAAAGGGAACAAGAACAGAAAGAAAAATGACTTGCAAGCTATAGAATTACAATGTCACACAACTAAAGAGCTTCAATAGATGAAAAATACAATCTATCTACACAACTAAACAGAAAGAATTTTAGTTGAGACAAAGGCAAACTCAAGATTAAGAAACAGAACGAATCAAAGAAATATTAACGTCCAACTAAAATTTATATAACAAACCTCATCACACCATTGTTGTCCAGAATGTGCCAATTTGAAAAACCAGAGTCTTTCATCTACCGTACAGACACCCAATTCAAATGCTGGATTGATAACATTAAGAGCATCTGTATAAGGTTTCTTTGCCCTATCAAAACATAACAAAAATAAAAAAATACTCAAAACCGAGACAGAAACAACTAAAAAAGAGGCAAATACGAAACTAAAAAAGAGGTACAAAGCGTTCCACAAGTTGAATTAAGCTTGTATATATTATGAATTAGGAAAATTATACCAAAAACATCAAAATAAATTACCTCTTTTTTGTACCCATATAAAGCCACTTAGTGAATGAATCGATCAAATCAGATTCATCATCTCCTCCGCTTGCATATAAAAAAGGATGTTTTGTCTCAAAAACCTGCATGTAACACATAAAGTTCCTCCAGATTCAAAATGTTGTGTGAAGGGAGATGTTATTAACTTTCCTGGATTTTTCTTTCTGCCACGTTTCTTCGGTGACACTTTCTTTTTGTTTTGATCAACTTGGGCTCTTTTTTTTAGATAAGATTCTTCAGTCCTATTAATCTGAGAAAGATCTTTATCAAGTAAAATAAAGTCATCTAAAGTATGCAAAGGTTTTTGACAATCCTCTGTTGCATCTGCATATAATAGATATATTGATTAATTTACAATCAACAGATGCAACACTTATTTATGTTGGTTTTTTTTACTACATTACCATCAGGTTTCGCCCCAACTGTATTCACATCAGCAGCCTCTTGGACTGTAAGCAAAATAAATATTTTAATAATGTTATCAAAATAAATCGAAAGAAGTTTAGTTGAAGTTAAGAAAATGAATACCATTTATATCAGCAACAACCTCTGACAGAACTTTTTCAATAGCAATTCCTGCAACATCTTCATCTGTACATAACAAGAACATTTAAAAAAACAGAATTGAATTAAAATATATGAAATATGTAATATATTTGTATAAAATCCTTCATTACCTATTTTACTTGATACTCTTTCAAGATTTTCAACATCAGCAAATCTAACTGTAGCTTTAAGCACTTGAGATTCTTCATTTTGATTTGATCCCCTAACATGAGCATCGTTCCCTCTCGATTCATTTACAGATGCATTAACACGGGGAGAAAATGTTGTATATGTAATTAACATATTATAAAAAAACATATCAAAGTTAACTGAAAAATGAAATATCGAATTCGTGTCATTTATAGATTAACTGGAAGAAAATACTAAACTATATATTAAAATTATATTATGAATATAACAGAAATTTACTGAAAATATAAACGAACCTCCATTAAAATCTAATCCACCTGGAAATGTCTCGCCAGCATGCTTCTTAGATGGTTCCTTAACTTCTCGAATAACAGAGCTGCTACCACCACTTTAGCAAACAACAAAGAAATATCCTCCAATAATTGTTTGTTTGAGTTCACCACAAATTCTTTGATTTGATTGAATCCTAAATCAATCTTCTCTTCAAGCACTTTGTTATTTTCATTCACCTAATAGATATTAAATCATAATGAAAATATTTAAAAAAATAACAATTTTAAAATAAAAAGCCTAAAGTTTAGTTTGTGTATACTTTTACAAACTCTTTTCTCAATTCTATGACTTCATTGGTCAAAATGTCTAGACCATGATTTGATCCTTTAGGCTCCAATTTCAAAATTTCAGCATGGTAATCACGAGTTTCAGGACGCCTGAATTTGGATACTTCATCTTCACTGGCCACTAAGTTCTCAAACTGAAAAACCAAATACACAAAATAACATTAGATATAGTAACTTGAGTTCAAATAAACAATGTAATAAAATGTATTAACTTTGTACAAATACCTTGTTTTTTGTAGGCATGAAGAGACATTTCTCAATATATTTTAACCATGGACTTTCTGCAATTGTCTTCAAATTCAAGATTCTTGGAATAGAATTAGCAACACGAATAGCTATATCTTCATCAACTTTTGAACAACACTCAAATATCCAAATTTGAAGAGCAAGAGGCAAGCCACCAATTCTATAGTACTTATGTGTTGACTTAAGCTCATGCCTCACAGAATCAGACAACTTTTTGTAGACATCTAAACCCCATGGATATGAATTGAATTTTCCACTTTCCACAAGGTAAAAATCTCTATTGCTAATTTGGTATTCGTTGTCCTCATATGAAAATAAAAAATCATTAATGAAGTATAGAACAACCAATGAAACAGCCGAGTCATCATCTATGAATTTTTTAGCTAAAAACAGTGCACGTAGATGACTCTTTGGAAGTGTAATTTTTTCCGGAAAATAACGACTCATCAAACTACATCTAGAATTGGGAACATTGATAGATGTGCCATCACCAACACAATTTAAGCCTGTAACTATCCCAAATTCTCTAAGACCAAAAAATAACTTTTTGTTATTTATTTCAATAGCAAACACATTATCCGGTGTGTGTTTTAACTCTCTATTTATAAGACAATGAATAAGTTGTAGTTGTGTGCTTGATTTTGGAAGGTCAAGAAAGTACCCAAAACATGTATTCCTAAACATATCAAGTTGTTTATCAGATAAAGATAGTTTGATTTGTTCAATGACACTATGATTAGTGTAACATGACCACCTACTCGAAATATACACAACATCAGGATGTTTCCAGAATTTACGATCCTGCATATGCATTAAACATGAATTAAAAATATGTTACTACATACTAAAGATGAATAAAAAATGAATTAGAGTTGAAATAAAGTTGAATTAAAGTTGAATTAAAGTTCAACTAAAGTTGAATTAAAAATGAATTAAAGTTGAATGAAAGTTGAATTAAAGATAATTTCACATACTACATCTAAAAAACAAGCAGCAATCAACATACAACCCATTGCTAAACAACAAATAACTAAGAAGTACTAGCACATACCGGATATCTACTCTCTGGTAGAATGACACTTTTGGGTAAACGATTTCGTGTTTTTCCATCATTCACCAGCCTTTTCTTCTCCAATCCATCTTTATTTTTCAAACTTTTTGACTGAAATTGAGGAGGTAAATCCTCAAAATCATCATCACTGTCAACGATTTTCTTCGATGTAGATGCCAAAGTAACACATATTTTTTTTGATTTCTTCATTGTTTTAACCTCTTTAACTCGTTTTTTACTTTTCTTTTGCTTCTTGTTTTCTTCCTCATTGTTCTTCTCTCCCGAAATTTGTGATATACCCAAACTAAAACATGGAATTTCATCCATAGAATTAGAAGACGAAACTTGAAGTTTCTTTCGATTTCTTCGATAAATTTTTGGATTCGAAGGCGTCACTAGACGCGGACTTCTTCTAAGATCTTTTTCCATTAAGATTCGTACAGAAAAATGGAGAAAAAAAACAAACAGAAACCCTAATTTTTGACGAGGAGAAGGAGAAAGAAAAAAAAGAGCGAGAAAGGATATGAACGATAATATGTTTTACTTTGTTTAAAATTTGTATAAAAAAGGAATAAATGGGTTTTAAATTGTTTTAAGTTAATATAGCTAAAAGTTGACAAAAATGGTAATAAATAAAAAGTGTACTTAAAATTGGTAATTATAAAATAAAAGGTCTTTGTTTATGTAATTTTTCCAAAGAAAAATGTATCAACCAACGCAAATTGTTCTGGACTATCAAATAACTCATTACTATTATGCATATTATATGTAGTACACTGATAAGAGAATATTTAAATGAAACATGAAGATTTAAACACCACATACCTGAGACTTTGTGCACAAAAAGTTAGTATTAAATACACAATACTACGCTCGACGATATATAGCCTATATATCGACAATCAAAATAACTTCATCAGCCACTACATAGGGACAAACGACATAAAATATCATCGAGACCCGCAAATAACAACTATAACTCAACGCGAAGTCATCTACAAAGAAAGCGAGAATTTTTAACCAAACTAAGTCATTATATAAAACAATTTACCAAAGTAATACATTTTTCTAAAATTTTACAAAACTAGTACAAACGTATTTAATGGTAACGTTTTAGGGTATATTTTATTTTTTAAAAACTAACAACATTAGGTTGATATACGTCACTGTAAGTAACGTTTTACTTTTAAAACGTTAGTGTGAGTAACGTATATTAATCTGACGCCATCACTTTAAAAAATAAAATATATCCTAAAACGTTACTGTGTAATACGTTTATACTAGTTTTGTAAAATTTTAGAAAAACATATTATTTTGATAAATGACTTTATATAATCCTGTGTATATATATGTATATATATAGCTAAATACTACTATATGAGTATGTGTGTTGCACATGTACCCCATAGAGATGAACATAAACTAATTAAAAAATCATATAATTTCTTTTAAAATAGTATTTGAGATACAATAAAAATATAAAAAGAAAAATGATAAATGCTTGCAGTGTATTATATATATATATATATATATATATATATATATATATATATATATATATACACATATATATATATATATATATATATATATATATATACACATATATATATATATATATATATATATATATATATGAACTATTAAGAAATTATATAATTTCTGTTAAAATAGTATTTGAGCTACGACATAATATATAAAAAAGAAAGTGATAAATGCTTATAGTGTATAGTTAACTCATATAAGAATTTTTATTTCCATTTAGTCCTCCCATTGTTATAATTCAGATATATAAATTTTATATTGATTTTAAAAGACAATTTAAGTAGCAAAAACAAAGATAGAAGTACACACTCATGATTATAGTTGATTCATAGAAGATTTTTTTTGCATTTAGTCTTCCTCTTATTATAGTTTGATGTATAAATTTTATATTTGTTTTAAAAGACAAATGAAGTAGCAAAAAATACTTAGACGCACACTACCTTATGATTAACTTCCTTCAAAATCTTGTCTCGTAGAATGGAGTAAAATTACTGAAATTTATCCCTTAAATGTCTCTCTTGTCTCATAGAATAAAGTAAAAATATTGATATTAAATTAATAGTTACAGAATACAAATTTCAAGAAGATAAAATGTTTGACATTAATTAGTAAAAGATGAAATTCTCCTTCTCACTAAGTACCGTGCAATTAATTTATTCAAATTTATAAATAAAGAAAACTTATTAGAGGGAAATAACTAAAGAATGAAAGTGCAATATTTGGTATTTAAGTTATGTCATTATATAATTAAAATATTAATATTTAATCAAATAAAACGGATTTTAATTTAATGGAGAGACGACATGACAATATAAATATTTTTTAAATTAAAAGTTTGTTAAATATATATGTTTTACATTATTTTGTGAAAAATATAATAGGAGCAATATTTTGTCATGGTTAAAAGATCTTATAACTTCTTTAATATTTGGTGTATCATTTATTTACTTTAGAACTTTAATCTCATCATAATTTTAATAAAAATTGTCTTAAAAATATAGATTTAATCCACAAGCAAATGTAAGAAAAATTCTTTAGAAATATTTAAAATTTAAGGTGCCAAAAATTTAATTATTAATAATTTAAAATTAGACTTCTTGTAGGAATTAAGTGTCAATTTTTACATGCCTTACACACTATTTTTATGATTCTATTTATTATATTTTATATAGAAAAATATACGCCCTTCAATAAAATACATTCTTAATACGAAATTACAAATACAGAAAAAGTTATTATTTATAGGACTAAGTTTAGCATAAGGCTACGAACGAAAATTAAAAAATTCTAAGATAATCTTTTCCCTGCTTTTTATTGATAATGCAAACTGAAACAATACTATAGCAATAAACCACTTAGTCGGGGCGTCTTTCTTCAGCAATTTGAAATTGGCTCACACACCACTGTTTATTGTGCTATAAATAGGATAATAAAGTTTAACCTTCTATTAAACTCATCACCTCTTTTCTCGTTTTCGACGGAGGTAACTCTTGAATTGCTTTAATCTTGGAGGGGTCAAGCTCAATAACTTACTCCAAAAGCGCATTTTGTGGGATTTAAATTTAAGTTGTACCGATGCAAACGTTCAAAGAATTTTCTCAGGTGTGTCAAATGATTCGAACTCTAATGGGATTTGATTATGATGTCATCAACGTACACTTTAATCTCCTTATGAATCATGTTGTGGAAAATAGTCATCATGGCTCTCATGTAGGTGGCACTGACGTTCTTGAAGAGGAACGGCATCACCCTGTAGTGATATACACCCCAAGGTGTAATGAAAGCTGTTTTTTCCACGTCTTCCTCATCCATCAAAATTTGGTAATAGCATGCGTAACAGTCTACAAAAGACTGCATCTCATGTTTGGCACAGTTGTCAATCAAAATATGGATATTTGGCAACGGAAAATTATTTTTCGGACTAGCCTTGTTGAGATCTCTATAATCAACACAAATCCTCATTTTCTCGTCCTTCTTGGAGATCGAAACGACGTTGGCCAACCAGGTTTGATATTGCTCTACTTCAACCAATCGAGACTAAATTTTCTTGGTTATTTCTTCCTTAACATTCATGCTAAGTTAAGGCTTGAATTCCCGAGTCTTTTGCCTCACAGGCTCGAACCCTGGGTTGATCGGTAGCCTATGAGATACGACATCGGTACTCAACCCCTGCATATCACCGACTTCCCAAACAAACACATCATTGTATTCGGCAATCAAATGAAACAGTCTCTCCTTCTGAGTTTCATTCAGGTGGGTGGTGATATTAACCTCTTCGACACATTCCAAATCTCCCAAATTCACTATTTCTGTTTCCTCTAGATTCGGTTTATGCTGATTCTCAAACTGCCGAAATTCCTCGGTGACATAATCTGGTTCCCCATTTTCTTCTTCATAGTCGTCAACCTTATCGTCATTTGTCTCATTTTGTTCATTTAGCCCATGACATTGGCAGGTCTGTAATTTATGTTACTGAAATCATAAACAGACAAAAATAGGAAAGTAAAGTATGACAAACAACTAAATAAGTAAAGTTAAAAAAAATGCTTTCATTTAAAACAAAATCCAAACTTTGGCCATGGCATGGGTCTATGTTTCCTTTTGAACATCACAACGAAAATTCGATAACTTGAACAATTAAGAAAAATGCAGAAATGGTGGGTCTCGGGTCACTTCCGGACAACCACCGATTTTAGTGTGCACAAATTAACTCCTTTCTACCAAAGAGTTTGGGACATCAGGATCGACGTGGAAGTCCAGTTCTGCAGCACCTCCCCTGGTTCAGCATCACGAATACTAGCTAACTCGACCTCCTCCTCGACAATAGCATTGATCTCCTCGAAGAGGTCACAGATTCCTTCCCCAAAGTCTTCAGGCTCCGCATACTCCCGGATTGGAAAGGATTGATACAGATGCGAGATCAGCTTAGCCAACTCTTGATCCATTTTCTTCTTCATCTTCATGTCGTCATCTGTGGGGATGTACCCCAAACCATATCTGGATCCTTTAACAAGGACCGGAACATGCTCAATAATTCCTTGGGAATCTCTTCCCAATCCGAAACCTGGCTCGAACACATTCTGTAGAATCACCGTGGCTATCATTTTGTATACGGCTGGCATGGGGGTCTGCCGAGCCATATCCTCATTGGTGTCATTCACCAGCTCCACTATGTAAAAGTCATCACCTTGCGGCATCTCATCAATGACCGACACCTGCTTGCCCGAGTGACTTCCCTCGCCGTGAATCACTAACTCTTCATTTTTCCATACAAGCTTCATCATTTAATAGAGAGTAGAGGGGATGACTCCAGCCATGTGGATAAACGGCCTTTCCAAAAGAAGGTTGTAGCTAGTAACTATGTGAAATAGTTGGAATTGCGCACTAAACTCCACGGGGCCCATTTGAAGGGTCAAAGTCACTGCCCCTAATGTGTCTCTTTGCACACCATCAAACTCTCTTACATTAACCTGGTTCTGCTCCAATTTCCCAAGGTCAAAATTTAGGTGCCTCAACATCGACAATGGGCAGATATTTCAAACCATATCCATCATCTATCAAAACACAGTTGATAACCTTTCCAAGGCATATCACTGTAAGGTGCAGCGCTTTGTTGTGGAATCTTCCTTTGACTTGCAACTCATCGTCACAAAAGCTGATCTCATGCCCAGAATGACTTGATGAATCATGGCAGCCACGTTATCACTACTTGTACCTAAGGCTACGTATGTATCATCAAGAGCTTTCATTAAGGCCTTCCTGTGGGACTGAGAGCTCATCAACAGGGCCCACACGGAGATCTGAGCTGGAGTCTTCTCTTAATGTTTGACGATGGAATAGTCCTTCGGTTGCATCCTTCTACAGAACTCTTCTGCTTCCCCTTGCTTATAGTCCTGTTAGCATGGTACTTCTTCTGTCCTCCGATATCAAGCTCATAAAGAGTGTAGCACCTTCCGGACCTGGTCATGCCTTGGGCCACAACAGTTTCAATGACACATATGGGTTGGATCTCAAATAGTTTATTCTGGCTTTCAGCAAGTGTGGTAAAGTTCCTTGAAGGCCTTTTTTCAAATCTCAGACAGGAAGGATCATAACCGCTTTGCTGAGGGGGAGGCACCTGCTGATAATTTCGGGTATTCGGACGAGGAGCTTCGCTTCAAGGATAAGGGTTTGTCGTGTAATTTGGCACTGGAGTTTGGTAATTCAGGAGGGAGTTCTGATGTAATGGATCTTAGACTTGATTAGTGGGCGGAGGTGCTCGGTAGCTCGACTGTACATTGGCACAGTTGGGAGCAATATTCTGATAAGGGGATGGAATTTGGTAAGGTTGAGGGTAATTTGGATATATGGGAGAAAAATTTGGATATTTGGGGGTGGACCTTGGTACGACAAAATTTGGAGCATTTTGATAGGTGGGGGCATTATTGTGATTATTAGGATGATTGGATTGTGGGTAGTACGCTCGGTGAGACTTTGAGGAGGGACTGGAACGATCTTGGGAATATGACGGGTTTCTAGGGGGTTTTCTTCCCCCATACGAGACAGAGGCAACTTCCTCTCTACTCTTCCTTATCAATCATGAAGACCCAGGTGATGCGGATATACGGTCTATCTTCCCCGATTTCAAACCATCTTTGATGGTCTCACCAACTTTGACTATCTCGGTGAATTTAGCTCCAACTAGCAACATGATTCAGTCATAGTACTCTTGCTCCTTCTCCCGCACAAACGATTCCACAATCTCTTTCTCGGTCATGGGCGGCCTTACCCTCGATGCTTCTTTCCTCCATCTATAGGCAAATTTCCTATAGCTTTCAGTTGGTTTCTGCTTCATCTTCTCTAGAGAATATGGATCGGGAATTATTTCGACATTGTAGGCGAATCGGTAAATGAAGTCTTTAGCCAACGCTTTCCAACTGGGCCACTACCTGGTTTCGTGTAAAGTAAACCACTCGAGGGCCTCCCCACATAGACTTCGGCTGAAAAGTTGCATCAACAAGGCCTCATCCCTGCTAACTCCCTTGAGTTGGTCACAATACGCTCTCAGATGCGCCATGGGGTTGCCTACTCCTCCGAAGGTATCAAACATCAAATTTTGAACCATTCGGGAAGGTTCAAATCTGGGTGGATGCACAACTCTGCGTAACTGAGTCCTACGACGTCTGGGATGCACTGTAACTCTTTCATAGCCCTTTTTATTTCCTCCTTTATATCGATCTTCGCATCCTCCTTTGCTTTCCATTAACTTCCCTGTTCTTCATAGTGATCCAACTCAAAACCGTGCACATCGTGCTCGGCAGGAACGGGAACTTTGAAGGTTACACTTTTTGGGAGGGGTGGAGCTATAGAAGGACTTGGGACGTTTTGGGCGGTCTGGTAGTTCTGTGGGTAGGCCTGAGGATTGGTGTTCTAATTTAAATGGGGATGAAGTGTTTGGGGATTGAAGGCAGTTTTATTTTGGTTTTGATTTTGTGGCGGTAGGGCTGTTTGAGTAAACTTAGGATGGGGTGGCATTTGAGGGTTGTTATTTGGAAGAGGTGAAGGAGTTTGGTAAGATACAGAAGCGTATTGGGGGTTTTGGGTTGTCACATATATCACAGACGGATTATGCACAGGTGTAGAAGGCTGGTTCTGAGTTGGATCCATGTTTGATGAAGGGAAGTAGATCGGAGGTCTTGCATCGACAATATTAGGACAAAATCCAGGTGGAGGGCATCCTGTCTCTGTTGCATTTCACCTTTCATTTCAGCAATCTGTTGCATCAGTTGCATGATCAATTTGAACTGTTCTGCTACGGTGGGTTGAGCCACCACAACATCAATAAGACGCACTTCGTCGTTGTTGTCTCTCATAACTGTCTTTCCTTTGTCTGAATTTGGTCCTGGGAAGGAATATGTACGACCTTTCGATCTAGTGAAGTAAGGATGATCTGCCAGCTTTAATCGACACAGACCAATTAAAAGGTACTTGAGAAGTGAAACAACTAAAAGGCAGATTTGTCAGTGCAGATTCAGAGTACAAAATGTATAATATCACACAGAGAGCACATAAACACACAAGTTGATTTTTTTGAGGATATCTTTAACCCACGAATGAGGACGGGAATATATTTTTTTATCAAGCAGGAATTTGCCTGTTTTAGTTTTGACATTGTCTCATGAAGGCTAAATAGCGTTGAGCTACGGTCTTCTTGCAACTGGTTTTTGATGTCTGTTGATCTGATCTTCATATCTTTCGGAACATGAAGGAGAATGATTTTTTAAAGATCAGGGCCCGGACAGGAGAGACTGCCTACGTATCTCACAAGGAGAATTCAGGCGCAACGTAGTTCGAGTTTAGGATGAAATATTTTCATTCATTCTTTCGTTACGATTACAAGGAAATTAAAAGACAACATTGGAATTCTTAAAAGATGACGATGACACTTTAGTCGTTTCTCTTCCTGTTCTTGCGTCACTCCCTTCCTTTCAGACAATCTAGAAATGGAGGCTTGTAGACGATTTACTCCTCGTCGTCCTCCTCAATCAATTCAAGGAGTGCGTTGTCGTGGCCATTGTTGGCTGCTCCCTATTCACAGGCGAGGTATTTTCCGCCCTTTAGGTTGCTACGGGTTGTCAATTCCTTATCTAGTGATACACTTTTAGCTAACAGAACGGCGGTCTCCACATCTATCTTTTCCTCTCTCGCCTTTCCTTCGTGCACCTTCAAACGAAGCATGTCCAACTTTTTTCTCAAGCTTTCGGTTTCCACCTCAACCTATTTCTTTCTTTTTATCTGCGATGCCATATATTCATCATATGTCACGGCTGCAGCTTTGTAAATTGTTTTGGTCATGTCAACTCTGAGTCCTTCTTCCTTGGCCTTTTTAATTTCCCGAGCGATTTGTTCGATCATTCTCTGTAGCTCTTTTTCAGTGAGTTCCATCTGGATGTTCTCTCCCTTGTCCATAGCGGTAATTTGCCTTTCCTGAGATGATAGAACAGTATTTCGGATTTGTGCTATAGGAGATAGCCTTTTGAGTGAGAAATTTGAGACTTAGGAATTTTTGGTCGAACATTTGTAATAGTGGCTTCTGTATATTCTTTGGAAATTTCTGGCTAGGAGTGGGTTTACGATATCCTCATTCATACCAACATAACACATAAGCAGTTAACAACACACATATATATATATATCGCGTCCTAAAACATACAGGGGGAACCTTTTGTGCCAAGGGTAGGCCTAGCGTATTCGAGTGATGAACGTGTGAATTTGAACCAAATAAACAATTCCCCCAAAAATAACCTTTACTAATGAATAATAATGTTCGAAAAAAGGGAAACAAATATTAAAGACAAACCCACGCATGGGTCATTCGAAAGTGCAACAAAATCAGACCCACGCAGGGCCTATAACAACCCACGCAGGGGTGAGGTCCACTATGCCGCTCCAGATGATCCTGCTCCGTCGCCGTCACTTTGAAATTTGTGTTGCTAAAACATGTACCTTAGCATCAGCAGAAAACCTTCACCCAAACATCCTTTGTCTTTCAAACCTTCGTATCGCATCCTCTCGATTTTCTCCTTGATCCAGTTATCAAAATCATCATAACCATGCCTCAGTCTTTCAACCTCTCGAGTCACCCTCTCAAGAGCGTCTTGATTCTCTACAAACTTAGCGTACACCACCTTAGACTCTTCCTTTATCTCTTGTAGCTCGGCTACTACTTTGGATTCTCTGTCCGTTACACTGTGAAAGCTACGTGGAGTTTGAAAGGGGACGTTTTGTATGTCCTTCTTCAGCCATTCTTTGTAACCCTTTTCATACCCTGCATTGAATCGATCAGGGTCAATGGTGTCCTTATCCATATGTTTGGTGCTTTTCCATTCTCTAAACATTTGAGACGCGTCGTGCACTCTATCATCTCCAATATCGTACACATAAGTGCCATAGTACACTTCTCTTGGTATACTTTGTCTTCTTTCGAACTGTCCCAAGACTCGAAATGGTGCGTAAGGGTGAAATCCCCGAATGCCTGGTAGAGGAATCACAATATTTCTACGACTTTCCATGATGACTTCTTTGGATATAAAATGGTCGAGCATCCATTGGAGGTCTTCTTCTCTCAAACGGAGAAAATTTGGGCCCATCTCCCCCTTGTCCTCCGATTGTTCATATTTTCCCAATACAATGTGTCATTGAAATCCTTAAGGGTATTATTGTTGTCCAGGGTTTGCAGCTCCCGAGTCCCAGCACCCTTTGCTGAATGGCTGAGGATCCACCACTAGAGGAGTAGATTACATCCTTGAAAGTATCGGTGTCCTTCTTTACACTTTCCCAAGGCTCGATACATGTCGGACAGGATGACTGGAGCTATAAGGTAGTATTTCTTTGTCCCTTGGTTTTCATATCCTTTGAACAAAGTGTGGACGAGTGTTATAACCGGGTATTGATACTCAAACTTGGACCACGAGGGAAGACCATTGTTTCCAATAACGCCACAACAAATGCTAGGGGACGATCTCGTTCCATTCTCTGTAGAAGATCTTGAACTCTCGATTGTATGTGGCGTAAAAGCTCGCATGCCCAAATCGGATATAAAGGTCCCTGAATGCTACGTGGGATTCCTGGCACCAGTAGGCAAAGTCCTTTCTTAACCCAAACCAGTTTGTTATATCATCTACAGAAGGTTTATTGGGGATGAAGATGTCTTCTTGTTTTCTTGCTCTCCTTTCTATCCCGGTGCCTACGGTGTCTATACAGTCTCTTATTTCCTCCAAAGTTGGGGTAATTTCGGCAATTCCAAATCGAAACACCATCCTTTAGCTATCCCAATATCCCGTAAGTACCTCAATCAGTTCTGGCCAATCATTCATGTTGATCAGTTCGGTTAATGCACCTACGTATTTTTTAAGGGTCCTTCTATGATCTCCATCCGAATCATTGTACCACTTAGTGAGTTGAGGTGGCGCTGAGATGACCATATTAAACTTCGGAAAACGATCCATATCTGTAAAAAGAAAAACCAGTTAGGTTTCTCCCCATCCCTTAATTTGGTTTTCACACGTACATTATTCGAATATCAAACAATATGATGTGTCGCGAGGTCGAAGACCTTAGACACGATTTTGGTGATTTTCTACTAAATGGACTTAATACACCTTGGGTATTAAGCCGTATTAGGCTAATGCTTAATTTGGTTTTGGTTTCGCTGTATCTTAGGTTTACTAGAATTGTTTTCAAAATTGACGGTTACCCGGTCGTACAAACATCGGGGTGGAGCTACCAAACAACGTCGGATGACCGCATTCCAACTATTTGTTTGATACTCCCAAACAAATTCTTGGGTATTTCTTAAGAAAACCATGGAAAGGCACATAACTTTCGTTTTCCTAATGCATACTATTTGCCATTCGGCACAAATAATATTTTTACAATCAAAACAAATAATCAAACAGTCAAATCTTATGGTTTAGAACTTAATTAGTCCCCAGCAGAGTCATCATTTCTGTTTTATTTTAAAAATACTACTATTTGTTAAAAAATGGAAGAAATTGACTATGTTTTGAAAAATCAATTAATCTTATTATTTAAGAAAAATCAACTTTTCAAATTACGGAGTCGCCACTTGATTTTTTATAAAATCATGAAATTTTTTCAAAAGATTTAAAAACAGATTAAAAATCGATTGAAAAGGGTTCGAAATTCAATGTACATCCCGAGAAGGTGTTAGGCCCTCGGGATTCCCTCTAACTCGCGGTTGACCGGCGATTTGACTGAATGACTTTACAAATAAAATTTTTACTTAAGTAAAGAGAAAATTCATTTTAATATTTTTTATTTCATTTTTTTTCTAAAGGGGGATATTTTAGAGCGAATTAATTTAAGGAAAACTATATGGTGATAAAAGTAAATAAAACAAAACACGTAAATAAAATAGTAAAATTTAAAATAATGAAAAATGACTACCCTGTAAGAGATAAACAAACAATAAAGAAAGAGGAAAATTATTTGAACTTGGGCTTGATTGCCCAAATTCATTCAATTGGGCTTTGGCCCACCTGTCCTAAATTCTAATAATTGGGCCCTCTTTAGCAATTTAAACATCCTGCAAAACAATGGACTTTGGGCCTATAAAAAACTTTGCTGAAAAGGGCCCTGACCCAATTTCCCTGAAAAAAAGAAATAAGGAATATACACAATATGTATACTATGTATACGATGTATATTCAATACATTTTGGACTTTTTCAGCCATGAATTTGTTGGAATACGTGTTTATCGCTTATTCACTCTCTATCTCCCACATTACTCTGCGCATTTGTACCTGTATAATTTTTTTAACCTGTTTAACAAATGTATATTGCTGCCCAAAAATGTATACCATTGTATACCGGCTGTACCCTACACCCGTATTCATTGAATAATCCCGTATTTTAATAAAAATCGGCATCCCTGTATGTTAACCTACAATTTTCATTTTTTACACCTATTTATAGTATATCGTGCCTGTATATCAGTGTATACAAGATATATATCAGCCTGTTTTTCACCTTTTTTCAAAGTTGAAAATTCCTTTTCAGCAGCGTATTTTACTGATATCAACCCAGGTTTTGAATTTGACCTTATGTGCACATTTCAACCTGTATAGCAGTGTATAACAGATATATATTGCTGGTATACAGCTTCTTCAACACCTGCAGATTATTTTTTACAGCCACTGCTTTGATTTTTCTTTGCTCCATAACAGCAATTCGATTGACTCAAAGACGGGAGAGACTCGAGCCTTCATGTCTCAAACTTGGGATGCAATAAGAAGAATCTATTTTGGATTCGACGGGTTCATACAAGAAGAAAAAAAACGAAGCAAAACATTAGATAGAGAAAGAAAAACAAAATCAAAACAGAAAAAAACATGGGATAGAATGAATGAATTAACAAGAGAAAGCATGTATGAACATGTGAAGAGTTATTCAAACACTTGCAAAAACCACAACAAAGAGACCCTTGAATAAGGCATGTATATATGCTTGGACACCATGACTGTCATGTCAAAGTTGACCCCAAATATGAAATACTTTCCAGCAAAATGATAAAATAGACATGATGGACAATTCTTCAAGATAACAAAAATAATAACTTTATGTGAAAGAGGAAAAGTAAGCAATTGCGTCATCAACCAACACTACTATTCAGTATTAATTAATCAAGTAACCAAAGAATAGAACACAACCAAATCCTCAAACTCTCCCAATACTCAAATAGCAGTAAAGACATATTCACTTTACCAATCTTTCTAAAATTAATGAATAAACAAAGAGCAAGCAATACTAATCACAAAAGAACTCAAGAAGAGGGCCAGCAGTGCTAATTGACGAACTAATTTCATACGCAAAACAACCCATAACAGAAGGTATTTTAAGAAGAATGAGGCTAACAAATCCTTTAATACAATAAATAAAATGATGCATTCACATGACCTAGCTAGCGACTCACTATATCCGTCACCACTTAGGCATATAAGAATCTACTTCACAAGGCGAAAAGAGTACTGCTAGGAAGAGGAAAGCAGATAATATCTACATATAAAAAATTTGAGATTATGAGAGATTAATTTGCAAAAAGGCTACAGGTACAAGGCCATTAAACTTTACTATAACATTCTTAAGCAAATATAAAGGCCATTCGACAAACAATATGAGAAACTCATTTGAACTTACCCATTCACAAACAAACATGACTGAAGGAACTAGAGTCTCTATCGATCAAAAGAAATCTTATACTACCTACAAGCTTGTCCAGGCCTAAACAAACAGCTCGAGCGAAGTGAACAACATGAATAAACGTAAGACGAGATGGTCGAAACAAGAGAAGAATATAATTCAAACATACTCCTACATTCCATCATCATAACTGGCAGCAACCATACAATTCACTAAAGCACTAAAAGAAACCATTTCAAAACACACAAAAATACAACGAGAAAATCGTACAAAGCAGGGGGGGTTTACCTGTTTTAGAGCAGCGAAAGAGACTTGGAGAGCTAAAGGAGACGACCTTCCATGACTGAAATGAAGCTGGTTCCGACGTTTGGGGCCTATACTTTCACTTCCAAATTTGATTTCTATAGGTTTCCTTCAACTCTAGTGTGTAAACTACCCCCGAACTAGTGCCTTACTTTCTTCAATTATTTGTGATTGTTTGTATTTTTTGTAATAGTGAGATAATAGACACAAAACCCAACCCCCAAACAGTGAGGAAATGACAATATATATAGACATTTCTCAAAGGTGGAGAGCATGGGGAAAAAGAAAGAAGGTTTGGGATGAAATCGACAATCCAAGTCCAAATTCAAATTTGAAACTTCCCCAAGGACAAAGAACAACTGGTTTTCTCACGAAACCCCCCCCCCCCCGAAACGGCTTTTGGAGCGACATAGATGGTTGAGATATATTCCTTTGTCCTTGCCCTCGACGTGACGTCAATCCACGCGAGCAAGGACGATTCGAGACGGCCGCTCCTGCAGGGATAGTACGAGCGTACAGAGAGAAAGGGGGTGGGAGTTTCACGCGCGACTGAGGAAGAACACAGAGGAGGGCGTTTGGGGGGGTTCTGCGCGTGAGGGAGACGAGGGGGTTTTTGGGAATTTTGTACGCGCGAGGCTGATGGAAAGGATGAAGGCAAACAATAGGGAATTTGGGGAAATTAAGGATGGGCCGGGTGAATAAAAGGTGAATTGGGTTGGGAATTAATTAAAATGGAATGGACCATGTTTTAGGGAAAGTGGGATGGGATGCTGGAAGTAAAAGCTTGGGCCAATAAGAACAAAATGGGAGAGGCTCAAATTTTGGTTTTTGATGAGTTTAGGGGGGAATGAGTTAATTTAATAAATAACCAAATTGAGTTAGAATAATAAATTTGGCCAAACCCTAAATAAAACGAATTCGTATTAATTAATCGACGAGCTTCTTTATTCTAGTAATATAATCCTTTAAATTGTAAAAATAGTGATTCAAAATATAACCACAATTTAAACTAAATTATTTAAATAGAATACTTACTAAAATATAAAATATTTTGAGAAATAATCATAAAATATACCAACTACATACATAATCATGCAAAATATATAGGCTATCTAAAAATTATAAGAAAAATGAAAATTTACGAAGCCCGAGAGGAGGAGGGTCGAAATTGGGTGTCAACACCATACCTAATTTAATGTAATAAACTCATTTGTAAAACCATAGAGTCATAGAGACAAAGATAGACCTTGACGTCCGAAAACTATCTAATTTAAACTAGTTGACGCCCCTATATTTGGTGAAGGTTTTGAAGTGTCAAATGAATTCCAAAACTTGTAATGAGAACTCGGATAGGTAGTATGTAGTAAAAGGGGTACGAACGTCTGGTAACAACACCCCAACTACCACCCAAAGGTCCTTGGGGAGGACGAAAACATGCGTTGGCAGGCTGCCTGGCAGCCTACGAACATGCACGTTTGGAGGAACAAGTTGCGACACGAGCTGGACACGAGGTGTTATTCCTCAAGATTTGAGAGGAATTTTCATGATGCGAGGCTGACATGCACCTCAATGCGTAAACTCAAAATTTAAAAAATGACGGGATTTGGCCCCGCAACACGCAAATACTTCCCAGAATCGTTAAAGTCATATTTTAAGTAATTTAACTTATTAAGAAGACCCATTTAAGTGGAGGGTCTTTTGAGTAATTCATTGGACGACTACATATGGACATTAGGTCAGTTTTAGACCACTTTTACCCCTCTCAAATCATATCAAATGAAATTTCTTTCATCTCTCTCAAGAACTCTCTCTTTTCGAAACTCCATTGAAGAACAAGAAGAGCTTAAGGAAGAAGACGATGGCTTCAAAGTTTCCAATTAAATTTATGTGGATTCTTTATCTATAATGTATGAGTTTTTCACTCTTCTATTACTTTCCCCAAGAATTGCTTTCAAGATAAGTTTTTAACAACTTCAAATACTAGGGTTTTAACTCTACAAAAAAAATTATCTTCCTAACCTTAGATTTATGATTTTCAAGGAAAAGTAAGTGTTTTGTATGGTTGATTCACAAGGATTCATGAGTACATGGTTATTTATGTTTGAATTTCGTGTGAGGTATTTTCTTATCTAGATGATGGTTTCGTATGTTTGTTTCTTCTACTTGATGATATGTAAACATATGGATTGGACTTAAGACTAGAATGAACACTAAATGACCCTAACCTTACCCTACATTATGCATTGCTCTTGTTTATCATTTGAAGAGTTGTTCTTGGTTATGCTATTGAGTATTTCACTAAGTATGGCTATGAATATTGTAAGATAAACTAAGACTCTTGGAAGCAAGAGGTAAGTCTTCAAAAGGATGATTACTCTCCAATGTTTATGTTAGCCTATAAATTATGATTCTATGTTATGAAAAGTATTTCTGATGTTTCTATGTTAATATGCTGGGGTAACGAAAATATAAATTGTGAGATCACGATAAGAATACAAAAATGCAAGATTATGGTATCCTCTTTTATTCTTTACACAAGGTGATTATGTTATGTTAATCTCACATATGAAGGGTTATGATGAAAGAAAATTATCATCTACTGTTAAAGAGCTCATTATCATGGTTATACAAGGAGTTAATCTCCTAAGACCTATGATATGTTTATGATAAAAGACAACATAAAGGTTATTTAAGAAAGTGACTTAAGCTAAGCACCGATGAACTAGATATGAAAGGTGGCCCTTCCCTAGTTGGAAGGTAGATTCACAATGACTCTCATGAGATTGAGGCTGCCATGTAATGCAGAATTATGGGTCTCTAATACATCTCGTAGTTCTTGAACTATGTTGCCACCATATGAAACTAGCTAGTTGATCCACCTAGAAAGCTATGTCATGTTAGGTAATACTTTGGTTGGTAGACCACCTTCTTTTGGTGTGGGGTTTTATGTCACCGGATTCATTGTTTAGCTCACATGGTGTATGTCAGTTAAGGCAAATGTTCCCTCATGTAAAATGAAAGACAAGTAAATGAATGTTTACTAGGGTGACTTGAGAAGTCTACTTAGTATAGTTAGGGGTGTGGGACTCTACCTAGAGATTGAACAAGTTGACCCTAGCCGGAGTCCTAGGAGATTGTTCTTATGATACATTATCTTTTTCTTATATGATGTTGGTCATTATGATGAATATACTAGTGTATTATATTTATATATGAAGTGATGACTACTAATGTTATTAGTTATATGAAGCAAATATTTAATCATGGTCTCCTATCTTATCTACTTGGTTGTATGGGGTTATGGGGCTTCACATGACCATTGCACTTGTAGGTATGGAATGAGATCGTTGTTAAGTGTTTTTTCTGTTATGTTCTATGATCGTTTGAATATGTAATTTAACATGACTCTACGATAATATGTCTTTGATTATGATAATAATTGTTAAGTATTATGTGCATGTACCCATACTTAGTACATGTGGTGTATTAACCCTTTTACTTTATATTAGTACAACTGTAGGTTCCAGCACTTGAAGTTTAAGGAGGTTGATTAAAAGAATCTTGGAATTCTTTCTCCAAATCTTGGTAGGTCTTCATATTCGGGGATGCTATCTTTCATATTCTATCTTATGAAAACTTAGTAGTTTTAAGAATATTCTAATTCCATGTATCTTCTTCTGGATTCTTTTGTATAAAGGCCTATATGGCATATTTACTATATATTGGATAAGTCCAAATTTGCACTCTTTAGATGGTTTTATATATGTGAGAAATGTTTTAGAATATCGTATGCTTTTATGAATGTTAGGAATGAAGTCTAAGTATACTTCACAAAAGTATGTAAAAGTTTTTAATTTTCTGCAATCTTACTGATCACATGTTATGACAAATGCTAAGGGCTTGTTTGAGTCATCTGAAAGGACGACGACGCCGGTCTCATCTGGGGTGTCTTCTCTGGGAGTGAAAACATTGTATCAGAGCATGAGGTCAAACATCCTTAGGATTGATGCCTCACTAAACCATATTACCTAGTGTCTTGTTCATGGTTGATAACCGCGCCACTATTATAAATGAGAGGATATGGGATGACTAGGAAACTTCTGTTTTCTTGGTAATCCTATGTCATGCCTCTAGTCTTTTGATACGATATGTCTTTTAGCATCTAATTTCATTCTTGATCGGTTCTTCCCAATTGATAGCAAAGTGAAGCTAAGGTAGAATCTTTTATCAACCTTCATCAAGGAGGTATGAGTGTCAAGGAATACTTCTTAAAATTCATTAAGTTGTCCATATTCATTTCTTCTTTGGTTTCTAATGCTAGAGATGAAATGAGACGTTACGTAACACGTGTGTCCGAAGATGTTAAAGAAGAATGTCGTGCATCCATGCTTCATGACCATATGGATCTTTCCAGATTGATGGTTCATGCTCAACATGTTGAAGAAAGTCATCTAAGGAAGAAAAATAGGGAATCTAAGAAGGCAAAGTCTTTTGAAAGTAGCTCTTCTAAGAGTAGGCTTGATGTTCAAGACAAGCTTAAGTCTAAGAAGTGGTTTTCAAACCAAGTTCCTAAAAATTTCTCCAACAACTACAATGATAGAGCTTATAATCCTAAACATCAAAAGGGGAGAAATGTTGATCGACCAAGAGAAAGACCAACTTGTGGTAAGAAACATGCGGGTTAATGCCCTGTTGGAAGTAATAGTTGCTATGGTTGTGGAAAAGGTGGCCATATGGTGAAAGATTTTCCTAATGTGAGTAGTCAAGTTAAGGGGAATAACCAAGATCAATCAAGCGGTCCTAGTTCTGAATCTCTAAGAAGGAACCATTTCTATGATCTCAAGGCAAGGGTGAACAAGAAAGATCTCCCGACGTTGTGACGGGTATGTTACAAATTTCCTCTGTTAATGTTTATGCAATACTTGACCCAGGTGCTAGCCTTCCTTTTTTTACACTTTAGGTAGATAGTAAGTTTGATGTACTTCCCAATGTTTTGATTGAACCCTTTTCCGTTCGTACCCTAACAAGTTACTTTGTAGTTGCTAAAAAAGTCTATAGGAAATGTCCTGTAATGCTTCCCTATAGAGTTATTCTTGTTGATTTGGTAGAAGTAGGCATGTTTGATTTCGATATTATCATTGGGATGGAATGACTTCATGATTGTTTTGCGTCCATAGATCGTAGAACAAGGGTAGTGAAATTTCAATTCCCTAATGAACCCATTTTAAAGTGGAAGAAGGGGAAATTCTATGTCAAGGGGTAAAATCATATCATGCTTGAAGTCTTTTAATATGATAGCTAAGGGTTGTTTACATCATGGTGAAGTTTAAGGACCTAGAATGTGAAACTCTTTCCATTGACTCAGTCCCTATAGTGAAAGAATTCCGAGAGGTTTTTCCCAATGACCTTTCAAGAGTTCCTCCCGAAGGGAAATTAACTTTGGGATTGATATATTACCGAATATGAATCCCACTTCAATTCCTCCAAATAGGATGGCTCCGGCTGAATTGAACAATTTGAAGCTACAACTCAATTTACTACACAAGGATTTCATTCAACCTAGTATTTCTCCATAGGTTACTCCAATCTTGTTTGTTGAGAAAAAGGATGGGTCCCTTAGAATGTTAATTGATTATTGCCAACTTAAGAAGGTCACCATAAAGAACAAGTATCCTCTCCCTCGGATTGATGATATATTTGATCATCTCCAAGGTGCAATTTATTTTTTAAAGATTAACTTAAGGTTGGGATATCACCAACATAGGGTGAGAGGTGAAGATGTTCCCAAAACATATTTCCAAACTAGATATGTTCACTATAAATTTCTGGTTATGTCTTTTGGGTTAACAATGCTCCTGCGACGTTCATGGACTTAATGAATAGAGGTTTCTGAGATTACCTCGACTCATTTGTGATTGTGTTAAGTGATGATATTTTAATATACTCAAAGAATGAAGATCATGAGAATCACTTGAAGGTTGTCTTTGCAAGTCCTCAAAGAACACCAACTTTATGCAAAATTTAGCAAGTGTGAATTGTGGTTGAGGTCAGTTGCTTTTTCTTGTCCATATTGTCTCAGGTGATGGTTTAGAGGTTGATCCAAAGAAGATGAATGCTGTTAGAAATTTGCCTAGACCATTGACTCTTACACACATAAGGAGTTTCTTGGGTCTAGCCGGCTATTATAGAAGATCTGTTGATGGATTTTCCTCCATTGCTTCTCCTTCGACCACTTTGACCCAAAAGAAGGTAAAGTTTGTGTTGTTGGAAGCTTGTGAGAAAGGTTTTGAAGTTGAAAGATAAGCTTACCTCTACTCCGATGTTGACCTTACCGGAAGGTAATGTAGGCTTTGTAATATATTGTGATGATTCCCAAGTGGGCTTGGGATGTGTCCTCATCCAACATGGAATGGTGATTGCTTATGCTTCTATGAAACTCAAAATTCATGAGAAGAATTACCGAACTAATGATCTTGAGTTAGTTGCTGTAGTTTTTGCCTTGAAAATATCGAGGCATTATTTGTATGGTGTGCATGTTGATGTGTTTACAGACCATACAAGTCTTCAATATGTGTTTACACAAAATAAGTTTAACCTCAGAAAGAGAAAATGGTTAGAATTGTTGAAGGATTATGACACGAGTGTCCTTCACCACCCCGACAAATATATATGGTTGAGGATGTTTTATGTCGTATGACTATGGTTAGTGTGTCTCATGTGGAAGAAGAGAAGAAAGAACTTGTGAAATATGTTCATAGGTTTTCTCGTTAGGTGTGCCCTTAGAAGATTTTCCCAATGGTGGTTTTATGGACCATCATAACTCCAACTCATAATTAGTGGTTGATGTGAAATATAAGCAACATCGTGATCCTCTATTGATGGATTTGAAGGAATCATTACTTAGTAAACTCATTTGAGTCATTCTGCCAAGAGGGGGTTGGTGTTCTAAGGTACCAAGGGAGATTATGAGTACCCGATATAGAGGATTTGATAAATCAAATTCTTGAAGAAGCCCACAATTCTCTCAATTCTATACATCCAGGTGCCCCCAAAAAGTGTCATGATCTTAGGGAAGTCTATTGGTGGAATGTATTAAAGAGGGACATAGAAGAGTTTGTTGCTAAGGGTCCAAACTGCCAACATGTTAAAGCTGAGCATCTTAAATCGGGTGGCTTAACCCAAATCATGGATGTTCCTACTTGGAAGTGGGAAGCCATCAATATCGACTTTGTTGTTGGAATACCTTGAACTCGAAGGAAAAATGATTCAATATGGGTTATTGTGGATAGGTTGACAAAATCTGCCCATTTTATTCCTATTAAGTCTACTTATACTGCTGAATAGTATGCCAAAATCTACATTAATGAGATTGTGACTATTCATGGGATTCCTTTGTCTATCATTTTGGATAGAGCTGCCCAATTCACTTCTCATTTTTGTAAGCCTTCTCAAAAGGGTTTAGGTACTCAAGTGAAAGTTAGTACCGCTTTTCATCCCCAGCCAGATGGTCAAGTGGAACTTACCATTCAGACCCTTGAAGACATGTTAAGATCCTGCGTCATTGATTTTAAGGGAAGTTGGGATGATCATTACCTTTGAGTTATTTTTCTTACAACAAAATCTATCATTCGAGCATCTCCATGACACCTTTTGAAGCTCTTTTTTTTTGTAGGAGGTGTAGATATTTGGTTTGATGGTTTGAGCTTGGTGCTCAATCCTTATTCCAGAGATTATCGATGAGGTTAGAGAGATGATCCAATAGTAAGAGATAGATTGAAGACAACCTATAGTAAGCAAAAAGTCTTATGCCGACAATAGAAGACGAGATCTTTAGTTTAAAATTGGTGATCATGTGTACTTTAAAATTTCACCTATAAAAGGGGAAATGAGATTCGGTACAAAAAGGATGTTAAGTCCTCGGTGTTACCTATGAGTTAAAATTGCCTAGTGAACTGGCTTCCATTTATCCGGTGTTTCATGTTTGTATGCTAAAGAATTGCATCGGCGACCTGGTATCAATTCTTCCTATAAAAGGTTTAGTAGTTGATAAGAATCTCTCCTATGACGAGGTTCGGTTGAGATCTTAGATCACCAAGTCAAGAAGTTGAGAAACAAGGAGGTTGCCTTTGTAAAAGTGTTGAGGGTGTAACATGGGAGGCTGAAGCCGACATGAAGTCCCGCTACCCTCATCTATTTATTCCTTGATGTTAGATATTACTCTTAATAAAGAAATTAATGAATAATCAGGAAATTAACTTGTTTTCTAAAAAGATGCATGTTTGGGTAAAAGATAGCAGTAACTAGAGTTTTAAGAAAATGCCTTCATACTCTATTCTTGCACTTATGTGAAACATGTATGAATATGTTTTCTTGAAATTTTGCTATTTTTTTGTTATCTTGATAAGAATGATATCATGGTAACTCTTTGATGAATTTTGAGCTTATGATAAGGTTTAGAAGGAAATTCCTCACAATGTGTTATAATATGGAACTCTTATATGTTTGTGCATCATGAATAGAGTGTTATGTGTAATGTTATTGTATGTGCTGTATGGAGATGTGATTTACTCCTATGATTTGAGACTAATTATGATTTTTATTTTGTTGATTGGTTGGGCTACTAGTATTGAGTCTATTCTTACCTCAAAATGATTTTGGTGTCATTCGGGGACGAATGTTCCTAAGGCGGGATAATGTAACACTTTGGAAATGTAATGGATTATTATAGAGCTTAATATATTAAATAATATTTAAAATGATGTTTCCAGACCTATTTTAATGTAATAACTAATTTGGAAAGGTATAGAACCAAAGAGATAAAGAAAGACCTTGACGTCCGTAAACAAGCTAATTTAAACTAGTTGACGTCCCTATGTTTGGTGAAGCTTTTGAAGTGTCAAGATTTGATATGTTCTGTATCAAGATTTGAGAGACAACCTCGGGACGCGAGGCTGACATACCTCACTGGCTCTTCTCAAAATTTAATAAAAATGACGGGATTTGACCCCGCGACGCGCAACTTCTTCCCAGAATCGTTATAGTCATATTTTTGATAATTTAACTTATTAAAAAGACCCATTTAAGTGGAGGTATTTTTGGTAATTCATATGACGACTGCATATGGATATTAGGTACGTTTTAGACAACTTTTACACGTCCCAAATAAGGTGAAGCAAAATTTCTTTCATCTCTCTCAAGAACACTCACTTTTCCAAACTCCAGTGAAGAACATGTAGAGCTTAAGAAAGAAGACGAAGGCTTTTAAGTGTCACACCCGGGGAGCATATCCCAGATGTAGACCGACATCTTTTTCTTCTCAGAGGACTCAGACAAGACCTTAAGATTCGTCATTACATGTGATTAGTTAAAATTGCAAAAAATTTACAACTTTTACATACTATTGAAGTATACTTAAACATCATATTTAACCTTCATAAGGACAAACGATAATCTAAAAATTTGTGTCACATATATAAAACCATCTAAAGAGTGAAAATTTGGACTTAGCCAATATATAGTCAATATGACATATTAACCTTAATATAAAAGAATCCAAAGAACATAAATGGAAATAGAATATTCTTATAATCTACTAATGTCTTCATAAGCTAGATTAAAGGAAGATAGCATCCCCAAACGTGAGGACATACCAAGACTTGGAGAAACAGTTCCAAGCTTCTTCAAATCGACCTCCTTAAACTTCAATGGCCGGAATCTACAATTGTTGTAATATAATGTAATGGGATTAGTACGCCACATTTACTAAATATGGGTATATTCACATAACGTATAAAGACATGCATGAAAAAGGATCATTTATCATCTCTTTAGAACGACATGCATGAAAAATGATCATTTATCATCTCTTTAGAAAACATGCTAAGTCATATGAAAGTCTTCAATGCATATATCACATAACATACACAAGTTAAGGATTCCATCAAAGTTAAAGCATAATCATTATCAAAGATATACTATCATATAGTCATGTCAAAATTACACATACAAAATATCATAGAATATAACACATAAAACACATACCAATGATATCATCCCAAACCTACAAGTGCAATGGTCATGTGAAGACCCATAACCCCACACAACCAAGTAGATTAGATAGGAGACCATGAGTAAAAGTTTGCTTCATATAACTTTTAACATAAGTAGTCATCACTTCATATAGCAATGTAACCCAATAACATATTCATCATAATGACCAAAATTATATAAGAATAACATAATGACATCATGTATCATAAGCATCATACCTTTCATGTTATCATATTACATAATAATAATCTCCCAGGACTTTCCTTAGAGTAAACTTGTGCAATGTCTAGGTAGAGTCTCATACCCCTACCTATACTAAATAGTATCCTCAAGTCACCCTAGTAAACGTTCATTTACTTGTATTTCATTTTACATGAGGGAACATTCTCCTTAACCGACATAGATCATGTGAGATAAACATAAAATCTAGTGTCATAAAACCTCATACTGAAAGAAGATGGTCTACCGGCCAAAGTAGAACCTAACATGATATAGATTTTAGGTGTATCCACTAGATAATATCCTTTGGTGGAAACATTGTTCAAGAACTAGGATATTTATTAGAGACCCATAGTTACACATTACATGGCAGCCTTAATCTTATGAGAGTCATTGTGAACCTACCTTCCGCTTGGGAAAGGACACCTCACATATCTAGTTCATCTGTGCATAGCTTAAGTCCCTTTCTCGAATAACTTTTAAGTTGTCTTTCATCATCACTTATCATAGGTCACATGAGATTAACTCCTTGTATAAACATGGTCGTTATCTCTTTAGGATTAGATGTGAATTTCCCTTCATTCTAACATTTTGTTTATGAAATTTACATAACATGGTGATTTTGTATTAAGCATACAAGAGAATATCGTAACTTGCATTTATCGTGTTCTTACCATGATATCACAAGTAACATGTTTATATACCAACATATACACATAGAAACATCATACATACTTTCATAACATAGCATCATGATTTATAGGCTAACATAAACATTGGAGAGTAATCACTACTTTAGAAGACTTATCTCTTTCTTCTAGGAACCTTATTCAAGAACTTAGTTCAACATAAAATATTCATCACCATAGTTAGTGAAATACTCAATATAATAATAAAGAACAACTCTTCAAATTATATAAAAGATAAATGGATAATGTATGATAAGGAAATGGGTCATTTAAGAGTTCATTCTAGTTTTAATTTCAATTCCTCCATTAACGTGTCATCAAGCCGTGTGTATAATCAATTTGAAATCATAAAATTGATAATAACATGCTTCACACGAAAATCTATCACTAAAAGTTAAAGACTCAAAAATACATGCATAATTAACCATAGAAAACAATTGTTTTCATAAAAAATCATAAATTTGCAGTTAGAAAGAAAAACCCATTTTGTAGAGTAAACCCTAGTATTTGATGTTCTTGAAAAATTATCATTGAATGGACCTCTTGAATATAGGAAACCCAAGATTGGAAAAAACATACCATATACATGAAGAATCCACAATATTTGGATGAAAAACTTGAAGTCTTCGTCTTCTTCCTTAAGCTCTTCTTGTTCTTGAATGGAGTTTAGAAAAAAGAGCTTTTCTTTAGATATGAAGGAAACTTGTTTGATTTGATTTGGGACATGTAAAAGTGGTATAAAACTGACCTAATATCAATATATTGTCGTCCTATGAATTGTAACGACTAGGATTCTGGAATCCGGATCGCCACCGGCGTCGTTGACCTCTCAGAGGTCGCAGACAAGCCTCTTTTTGCATTGATCACTTTCACATGGTTAATTTTAGAGAAAAATTTAAAATTTTTGTTTATATTTGAAGTATACATACACTTCGTATTGTAAACATATAAACGCGTATTTGTAAGGAAGTTAATTGCTCATACTTCAACCATCTAGTTATAGAAACTTACAACTTGAAAGAAATAGAATCTCATGTCATAAGTAATACATGTCAAAATGGCATCATTACAACAGTCTGAATAAAATGGGAAAGAAACACTACTGTAACATACTCTACATGAGAAATACATGTCAAAACGGCATCATTACAAGAGTCTGAATAAAACGGGAAAGAAACACTACTGGAACATACTCCACTAAAGTAAACCTACTACTAAGAATGAAATGTAATGTCAAGCATCCTCGACTTCATAAGGACCTACAAAGTCTGGATGAAATCTCTGAGTACAAAAAACTGCAATGATACCTTCAACGTCCACCTGATCCTGCACCTAAAATCGTAATATTGTATGGAATTATTACACATTTTTACTAAATATGGGTGTATTCACACATACACATAAGGATATGCATGATAAAATAAAGCTCTTCCTAACCAACATTCATTTTCTTGAAAGCCTAGTCGCTAGACTTTCCTAAATCGTTAGTTGTGAATTTTGGTATGAATATGATGTATTTTAATGCATTAAAAGAACACAACTAATTTTATATATGATTACAAAATATTAGTATCATCAACATAGTTTTAGAACAATTCGGCGAAAATTTGTTATTTTTGATCCTCTAAAGCCGAGAGCTCCTCTTTCTACACTTACATTATTTATTAGTCTTTTTCTTCTTATTCTTGTATAGTTCAACAATTTTTTTGTTTCTGTGTTTTACTTACAATTGCAATGAAATATTGTAGTCCCATACCTACAATGAATCGATGTAAGTAATCCAAGGACTAAGGAATGATTTCCTTACCTTATAGTGAGTTATTCTTTACACTATATATTCATTACCTTTCATAAGAAATTCTCTATTGATCATGCCATTAATTTCATTACATTTATTTTTTATATATTATACATTCCATATACACGACACTTTGGAATCATTGATGTAGCATAAAATATCTCAAGGGAGGGCCCAACATATTGGACCTTAAGTCGAGGACCCTCGTTAGCAAACACAGACTTTGTTTCATTGGTTCATTCGTACTTCACATTATTCATTTCATTCATTTGAAGGATGATGTAAACACCATCTATACCTATGATGAAGTTTAAGACTCTCATCGGGATCATGAAGTGCAATGACCAAGAATGACCTAATTTCATTACGTGAATCTTATTTCGCCTCCTAATTGTCTTGCATAAACACCTTTGGTATCGTTCATTTCATTATATTTCATACTTTGAGGCTGGACTCATTCTTTCTTTGCGAACTTTAACCTTAACCAACATATATTATGTAAGCATCATGAAATCCATTCTCTGCCCCACACCGTAAAGATGTGGAATTACCGGCCAATGTGACAAGAACATGCTAGCGTATATAGGGAGTCGAACCCTGCTATATCCCTATATTGGCAGTATAGGTTCAAAGACTAGGAGATATAAGAAGATCTCAACCCGGCATGCCGGACAGTCTCATCTCATGAGAGTTACGTGAACCTCCGCCCTCCACTTAAATGGGTATTTTTAATAAGTTAAATTACCAAAAATACTTTAACAATTTTGGGATGTAGCTGCCCGTCATGGGGCCCAATCCCGTCACTTTTATTAAATTTTGTGTTGAGGCAGTGAGGTGAGTGTCAGCCTCGCATCATGAGGCTGCCTCTTAAATCTTGAGGCAGTGAACTGCGTGTCAGTCTCGCGTTGCACACTTTACATACAGTTCTGCATGCTCGCAGGCTGGCAGGCAGCCTGCCCACCCACGTTTGTGTCCTCCCTAGGACCCTTTAGTTGGTCCTTAGGATGTTGTTACCAGACTTTTGGACCCTTTGTACTACCTACCACCTACACAAAGTCTCTTTGTAAGTTTTGTACTCCATTTGACACCTCAAAACCTTCACCAAACATGGGGACATAAACTAGTTCAAATTAGCTAGTTTCCGGACGTCAAGACCTTCCTTAGTCGTTTAAGCTCTAACCTTTTCTGAATGAGTTTATTAAATTAATATAGATCTATAAAATAAATTTAAATATTATTTAATATATTAATCTCTAGTCTAAGTCATGATATTTCCAGAGTGTAACATGAAGTTTCCCATCAAATTTCGTGGATTCTTCATCTATAAGGTTTGGGTTTTTTTCTCTTTTGATACTTTCCCCAAGAGGTCCTTTCAAGATAAGTTTTCAAGAAATTCAAATACTAGGGTTTTTACTCTACAAACAGATTTTCTTCCTAACCCTAGTGTGAAGTATGTTATTATCTAGATGATGGTATCATATGCTTGTTTCTACTACTTGATGACATGTAAACATAGGGATTAGAATTAAGACTAGAACGAACTCTTAAATGACCCTTTCCCTTACCCTACATTATGCAATGCTCTTGTATATCATTTGAAAAGTTGTTCTTGGTTATGCTATTGAGTATTTCACTAAGTATGGTTATGAATATTTTAACATGAACTATGGTTCTTGGAAGCAAGAGGTAAGGCTTCTAAAGGATGATTACTCTCCAATGTTTATGTAAGCCTATAAGTTATGATGTTATGTTATGAAATTTATGATGTTGCCATGTGAATATGCTGCTCTACAAACATGTAAATTGTAAAATCATGATAAGAATAGGAAAATGCAAGATTATGATATCCTCTTGTATGCTTTACGCAAGGTGATTTTGTTATGTTAATTTCACATATGAAGGGTAATGATGAAAGGAAATTTTCATCTAATCTTAAAGAGCTCATGATCATGTTTATACAAGGAGTTAATTTCATATGCTTAATGATAAGTTTACGACAAAAGAAAACTTTAAGATTATACAAGACAAGGACTTAAGTTAAGCACCGATGAACTTGTTTTAGGAGGTGTTTATTCCCTAGTTGGAATATAGGTTTACAATGACTCTCATGAGATTGAGGCTGCCATGTAATGTGGAACTATGGGTCTCTAATGCATATCCTAGTTATTGAACTATGTTTCCACCATAGGATACTAGCTAGTGGATCCACCTAGAAAGCTATGTCATGTTAGGTTCTACTTTGGACCGTAGACCACCTTCTTTCGGTGTGTGGTTTTATGCCACCAGATTCCATGTTTATCTCACATGGTCGATGTCGGTTAAGGCGAATGTTACCTCATGTAAAATCAAAGACAAGTAAATGAACGTTGACTAGGGTTACTTGAGAAGTCTACTTTGTATAGGTAGAGGTATGGGACTCTACCTAGACATTGAACATGTTGTCTTTAAGGGGAGTCCTAGGAGATTGTTCTTATGTAATATGATAACATGAAATGTATGATGCTTATGATACATTATGTTTTTCTTATATGATGTTGATCATTATGATGAATATGTTATTGGTTTATATTGCTATATATGTGATGACTACTTATGTTACAACTTATATGAAGCAAAGTTTTACTCATGGTCTCCTATATTATCTACTTGGTTGTGTGGGGTAATGGGTCTTCACATGACCATTGCACTTGTAGGTTTGAGATGAGATCAGTGTTAAATGTTTTGTGTGTTATGTTCTATGATCGTTTGAATATGTAATGTTAACATGATTCTATGATAATATGTCTTTGATTATGATCATGCTTTAATTTTGATGGAATCACTAACTTGTGTATGTTATATGGTATGTGCATTCAAGACTTTTATATGACTTAGCATATTTTCTAAAGAGATGATGGAATCACTAACTTGTGTATGTTATATGGTATGTGCATATACCTTACTTAGTACATGTGGCTTACTTATTCCATTACTTTATATTACTACAACTATAGTTTCCGACCATTGAAATATAAGGAGGTTGATTTGAAGAAGCTTGGAATTCTTTATCCAAGTCTTGGTAGGTCATCATTTTCGAGGATGTTTTTTTTACATATTCCATCTTATTAAGACTTAGTATTTTTGAGAATATTCTAATTCCATTTATGTTTTTCTTGATTGTTTTGTACTAAGGCCTATATGGCATATTTACTATATATTGGCTAATACCAGATTGCACTCTTTAGATGGTTTTATATATGTGAGACAAGTTTTAGAATATCGTATGCTTTTATGATTGTTAGGTATGTAGTCTAAGTATAATTCACATAAATATGTAAAAGTTTTAAGTTTTCGGCAATTTTACTGATCGCACGTTATGACGAATGCTAAGGGCTTGTCTAAGCCCTCTGAGAGGATGACGACGCCGGTCTTATCTGGGGTGTGTACTCCGGGTGTGACAGTAGATCTCTGCCACCTAGGTAAAGGTAACACTGTAGAAGATAATCTTAGTACACTATTTATGGGTATCTTGGAACATCTGTCACCTACTCAATGTGAAATGGGAAGATATTTGCATATATTAGCAAGTTTGGAGTCTGACTTATGGGTTCTAAGGATTTTTTCATTGTAGTATTGAATACATTAGTGTTCACCAATGACATTGGTAAAATAGAGACAATATGATGTTCCCCTATTGCTCAAATACAAATAGGGAATCCAACAACATTGAGTTACAACATTTGAGCTATCATGTGACAGCACCTTGAGGTCTCGGTACAGAATGTGCGTTTCTAATATTGATCACTTTAGACAATAGATTATTGTTAAAACACATATTTATATTGTTTAATTCATCATGGATTTATGAACATGTAGTCCTTAAAGAGGTCTAGTGGTTGAAATATATAAAGAAAGATACTGCGGAGTATGTAGAAAAATGCTCCAATTATCAATATGTGAAAGCAAAATATCAGAGGTTTGGTATCCTAGCTTAGTACATAAGTATTTAGTATGGAGACAACAATATATTAATATGAAATTCATCACATGCTTGTCATCTTATAACAATATATGACTCCAGATTGGTGATAGTTGATCGGATAACAAAATCATCCCATTTCTTAACCTTTAAGTCCACCTTCATGGCTGAAGATTATTACAAGTTGTATATAAGAGAAAATGTTCGCTTACATAGACCTAGTTTCAAATATTTTAGATCGAGATGCCTAATATACAACTGTTTTTTAGAGTTCATTTCGATTAATCATAGGCACACAAGTAAACTTTAACACAGTATTTTATCAAGAAACAGATGTCCAAGTCGAGATTACTATTCAAACACTAGAAGACATTTTTAGAGCTTATGTGCTAGATCTTAAAGTCAATTTGGATGATCATTTACAACTAATAGTGTTTTAATAAAATAAATAGGTGCAAGTTTGAGATCAATATTTGATAGTCTGACAAATAAAACATGATTTCAACAATTACCCAACCCAAATTAGCACACAATTACTGATTGCATTTGAGTTTAACCACTATACAAAAGTTTGGGGTTTGGAAAACAAACGTATATACCACAATTAGAATTTGATAAGTTACACAAAAAATTAATTCAAATATGAGCACAAGATCTAGAACAAAAAGAAAAATAAATAGTACAATATGTCAAATGTAGAGTGTGGATGAGATGTACGAGGTTAGAAATGAGAGACTATGAAGGATTTTGAATAGTTAACCTGTTTGGCCTTTAAAACCTTTCAGTTTGTGTCCCTTCCGGAGGAAATAATCGATCACGCCGAACCACTTGATGATGTGACGAGTATAACTTATTTTTGTTAGATTAACAGAACCTCCACTCAATTTAGGGGTCCTAACTTCACACAAAATCATGTTTTCCAGCTGGAACAATGTGTTGTCGGTTGAACATTTTTCTCGTTAGATTTTGCAAACTTTCACTCGTACAACAATCAAAGTCGGATTTTCCAACCACTCCAGCAAGTCGCTGGCAAGTGTCTTTGGCTTGCCAAACTGCACATTGCAAACACACTCCACTTTTCAACCTGCACCATCGACACTCATTATTCAAAATTAAATATAAAACGATAAAAAAATAGTTTGCCTCTCAAGAAGCGCCTTTGTTTACGTTATAACATGATGACAATACCCATTTATGCTCATTCGTTAAGGTTTGCCATCGTATCACTAAGCAAACCATTTTTTTCATTTTGGATTCATATGCGTCGAGGTTTTACCCATTGGGTATCCAACAACTAAATAAAGACTGAGTGAGAGGTCACTGTCTGATTTAGATTTGAAACATCCTCTTTCCTATCTTTTAAGACTTTGTAGAACCCTTCAATTTTTGTGAGAATGCATTATAACATATCTTTAGTATGGACCCCTTCAGAATCCTTCAGCTTTTGATGATCATGGGGAGGATCATACCTATCCTTATCCCTCTCTCATTCTTTTTAAGTGGCATTATGCTAATGCCATTCTTTGTCCCGATTTCTCTAGCACTTCTCTCTATTTGATCCTTGATTTCCTCTCGATCTAAGGTAGTTTGATCATGAACGTCATCCTTCGTTCACTAGGAAGTTGACTTCCTCATTTTAAAGAGCTTAAAACTTTGCTTTATTAGGTTTACTCCACCAACACCCATAACATTAACACTTATTGCACCAGCACCCATGTGAATTTTGGCCAAGATATTCTAGTAAGGTCAAAATTTTATCCATGTTTTTGTCTCTCTCTTGCTTCTTCTCAATATTCTCTTTTGTCATTTTATAACTGAGAGGAGAGACCTATTCTTCAAGATTGTACTATGCCCAGCTTATTTTGACATTGAATTCAAGGAGTTGGGATATTATTTCATAGGGTGGTCATCATACTACCTGGAGAAAGTTGATTAGTAACTCCTTTATTCACCAAATGAAGGCTTCTATAGAAACATTGCACACATTATTTGGAAGTTCATGAGTTGCTAAACGAAGCACCGACATCACAAACCTTATTAGCAATGTCTCATGGATTGTCTCACCTTCTACTCATGTGAATCATTTAATTCCATCCCTTAGTCGTCATCTTAGCTTGAGGAAAGAAGCTCACTTGAAATGTTGTGGTTAGGTCATCCCATTGGGTGATGAAGTACCTTTGTAACTCAGCCAACAATTAAGTAGCTTCACTCATCAAAGAACATGAGAATAATTTTACACGGACCAATTTTGTGATATGTTTTTAAGGGAGAACGGGACAAAGACATCCACGAAGTTCCTAATATGCTCATAGGGATCTTTATGATCCATCCCTAAACAACCCTTTCAATTGTAGGAGCTGCAGCATCATACTTGTGATGTGAAACACAACGTTTCCTTTAACTAGTGGTAAACAAATGGCACAAACACCACCAAATGAAATTGGGTTATTTACATTTTTGTCATTAACATCATTGAGGTTCCCAATGTAATCTTGTTGGTGCACTTGACTACCATTACTGCTGTTAACACTCATCTATTCCTTTATTCAACAAAAACCAAAAACAAAAGTAAGTTGATTCAACTAAAAAGATGCCAATTAAACTTAAATAAAATAATTTTAACTACACCACTCATGGCAGCGACATCATTTCGATGAATGTTTTAAGCACACCATATCCAATTCTAGGTCCAAAAGATCCTAAAGCAGATAAAACAGAACTAATAGTTGGTCAAATCCAAGAAGGAGCGGGACAATTAGGACGTATAAATATGATCTAATCAACAATAGGAATAGAAATTATCTACAGAAAAAGGCATTTACACAAGTCAATCGGCTGACACGAATGTTATATTGGATTTTGGTTTATGGTTTTGAACAACAACGCAATAAGGGAATAATGAGATAACAATAAGGAGAGGAATTATCGGGTTGTGATTGATAATAGGCAAATTTTGATATATGATTAATTGAAACTAGTAGTAATTAGTTAAATCATAATAGGTAGGCTAGACTATAATTGAAAAAGATTTCTCTAAAACAACTATTCTGCTTCAAGTGATTTCTCTCGACCATCAAGAACCATAACAATAAAAAACAAGCCCAAAACCATAATAAATGTTCTCTCTCGAGCAAAATGGGTAAGATTGGGTTCCTGATTTACTCTCTCGAGTTTAACCTAGATCAACCCGATACCTACAAACTATAAATCAATAGTATTAGTTCTAAATCCTCTCTCTCGATGAAGCTAAGAAAATTAATATAGAACTGAATTTTCAACAACAATACACAAATTAAACTACAAGTAATGATTAAACCCACATTAATATAAAATTTAAACTAGTAATTAACAATACACACAAGCTAAATAAACACATAATGACATGATCACACCCCAAGAATAGGTGTTATAGTCTAACATGATGAGAGAGTTAAAAAATATTATCAAATCGATCAGCCATCAACTAGGTAAGAGTAACTTAGTATTTACAATGTTTCATTTGCAAAATATTCGAGACCAAATTGTAAATTCTCCAAATTTAATCTCAAAACCTTCAAGTCTACTATGAAAATAAGAGAAACAAGTTCTAAACTAAGTTAAATTCCCTCAATGTCGTTCCCAAAATTTCATATAGAAAAACAGTTTAAAATCTATGTTTTTGTTGCCAAAAACAAGCCAAAAAGGGTTGATTGGGGAAGTAAGTTGGGCTCACCTAACAACTATACAAACTGCTCACGGATCTCTTCAATCACTATTTTCCATTGTCACTCAGCATCCACAAGTGTTGTAACTTTGGACTATCTATCTTTCCATCACGGAACGGCTCGACGATTCACCGACTGTTCCTTTTTTCCACCGACTTTGTTTCTTCCTTTAGGATTTTGCACACTAGAACTTTAGGCGGTTAAATCAGCCACTAAGTTACACACCTAGTGCTGTTGGCAATCTTCAGGATCACTGTTGTTCATATCTTAAAATTATTTCTTTTCGTGTTGTCTGGTAGTGTCATTACTTTGTTTCCATACCCATGTAACTGAGAATCAAGACATTAACATCAATTTATAGCATACATTAGGCATTTAAGGACACTAAATCTATCAAAACAAAGCCCTAAATGATTCTAAATCTTTGACTCATCATATATGTGTATTAAACTAAGGCAAAATGACCTTTTATAATAACCTTTTAAAATGGAAATTCCTTAAAAACCCATTTATTTAAGCACCTCCATAGGGACCACTAAGGGTCCCATGATCTGTGCGAGCAATGATCCCATCTATTTTCTAGAGGCAATGGCTAGTAATTTCATTCCTTTTAGCAACATGCCCAATGCAACTGCACGAGGGGCTTCTTGAGTCGTGTTCCCTTTCGTGGACCTTGAGGAAGTTTTTAGGCCAAGAAACCCAATATGGATAATCCACTAAGTTATCTTCAATACCACTCACGACCCATCTGAGGTTTCACGAGCCATGGAGTTGCTCGAGTGGAGGACCACTTTTGGGTCAGCCTTAGGAGGCTACTTAGTCCACCTCCATGGGTGGCGCCACGACTCATGGTGTCACCTTTGGGTCTTGAAGACCCTCATGGTCTTAGTAGATAGTGCTTTGTTCCTTGCTCATTTTCCTTTGCTCTTGACCTCTTCTCTTGATGCTACACCTCACGTTTACATCTAGTCTTAGTCTACAAATATTTGGGATGTTACACTCTAGTTGGGTTTTCATAGCAAGTTGCTGTCAATGCTGGTTGTTATAAGTATTGTCGAGCGTTATTCTCTAAGCTATGGTGATCGGACCATATTGTATCTCATAGGGTGCATGGACCTCCATCTAAAGGTTTCATTAGCGTAGGATTATTATGATAGGTATTCAATTAGACTAGTCTCACAAATTTTCCATGCCTTTAGTCAGAGGTTGTGCCTTTGTTGTTCCTGGTACTACTTTAGGTGTCATGTTAAGGGAGAGCACAATCTATTTTATCTTTCTGTGGGATGGCCAGAGGAAATGGCTTCAAATATTCTTTATTCAATGGGATTTTATGATTTTTACCCCGTTAATTCTTTTTTGTATAATTTTGAGGTTTCACGCTCATTTGGTTTTACTTGGTTTGTCATCATTCACTAGCCTGTTACAACACCTTATTTTGAGGGTTGCATACATCTTTTTTCCTCCGTAGTTGATTTCTTTTAGTAGTGGATCAAATAGAATGTGCTTCATTGATTGGTATTATTGGTTGAATAACTCCCATGTCATTGGGTTGATAGTCTTGCTATGGTTGTGATTGTGTCCTCGGTATTAATTGTTTCTTTTTTAGCAGTCCTTGATGTATATTTTTTAGGTGATGTCTATTCTTGTTTGATAGGTGTGTGGAAAATATTTTTTCCTGTTTATGATTTGCGTGTTATTGGGCATGATTGGATGTGGAGGTTTGCCCCTGTCATCCCTTTTAAGTAGTTGTTAGGAGATTGCTAGTTTATGGAGTTCAGTGTTATCCATTTTTGGATTTCTCTTTCTTTATCTTAGTGTTTTATTTATTGTGTAGTTGTATTTTTTCTCATTTAATCTACTTGAACTCATCTACTTCTTGGGATCTTGGAGATTTTTTGATCACTTGTTGTGCCTTATTCTTGGTTGTTGTTAGTTTTTTCTGCTCTGGTGATTTCTCAAAAGAATGGCATGTAAACTCGAGTAAGACATGAGGTGTTCATTGGTGGTTTTTTACCTTAGATCATTTTAAAAATGGAAATTTCCTTACATGTTTCATCTTTAAAATGGGTTAAATATAATTTGTTGAATCTATGAGTTGGTTCTAATTAAGGATGTGTGGTTTTATTTTGTCATGCTTGGCATGTTGTGTGGTTCATGATGGGGTTTGGTTCCTTTGGGACTCGATGATCAAGTTGAAGATGATAATTTCACCACTTGCAAATTTGGTTTTCTTTAGACCGTGGTAGTTGGTGCATATTTACAGTGGCATAGTAGCTTGTAAGCTCATGGAGTAATTTTTTTAAGTTCATTTTCATGGTGTAAGTAACTAGAGTAGGGATCAGTTCAGATTTATTGTTCACATGATGGTTTTCGTTGGGATTAGCATGGTTAGGTTTAAAAGGTTGTGCTCAAGATGATTGTTGTTCTTTTAGAGGCAAGCATAAATTTTGGTCATTTTCCTAGGTTGAGTTCATTGTTTTAGAAGTTGTCGTTCCTCAATGTTTAGATAGACTATGTACTTGTTGCGAGGTTTGTGGATTTCAATTGGTGCAGGATATGTTCAAGTTTGCTAAGCTGGGGGATATAAGATTTTTTATGTGTCTTATAATAAGAGTGATATTTTGATTTTTTTAGTTGGGTTGAATATACCATGGTTCTTTGTTGGTTCAATTTTATAGTTTCCATACGGTGTTGGTCTTCTCGGTTGAATTTTGTACTTCACGTTATGTTTAGTTCATTAGGTGAGAGCCAAATACCAAAACAAAAATGGAGGAGCTTTTGAAGGTTTAAAGTTAACTTAAGGACTTTACTCTTTAGTGTAAGTAATTTATTGGTGTTGTTTAATCAAAGATTGTGTCTGAGGGTCTAGTGGAGCACGAGGACCAACTATCCTCATTTTTTGTACCATCAAGGTGTTACTATCCTTTTACATTCACTAACAAAACACATTTTAGTAGTGAATTTTGTAATGATCCTCTTGGCCATTTTCTTTGCTCTCTCATCTTTTCTGTGCTAAGAGACTTACTGTAGTTACTACAAGTTTTTAATTACCTTATGGGATAGATAGTCTAGTCAAATGGTTGTTTATTTGGATTTTGTGGAATTTTCTATGTTTTGGAGAATTTGAAACTCCAACCGCTAACTTCATCAAAACGTCATGTGGATGGCTTAAAAATGCAATTTTGATGATTCAATAAACTCTAAAATGGAAATTTTATCCTAAGGGCAAGGTTTGTTTGGTCCTCTAAAATTCTAGTGTGAGTTTGTATCATTAGACGTTTTAACTTGGAAACCTTACTTAAAGTTTTACTTCAGTCAATATTCTTGGTAAAGATGCTAGGATGAAATTAATATTGACAAGGTTAGCTATAAAAGTCAACTTTTGCCTATAATAACCCTTTGTGTAGGTCCCGAGGCTTTCAGTCTCATTTCGTGTCTTGTCGATTTGGCTAAATTGAACTTTAGTGTGAGACCCACGTTTCATTGTGATAACATCGGATGGACATTTCAGTGATTCCATTGAATCCTCCATATTAAGTTTAGTGGGGTTGATTATTTGATTTATTTTTATCGTGTCCTTAACGAAATTCGAGGATCCATTTGGAAATATAGAAAAATGATTAAATATGGTGTTACTATGCCATGCCTTTAATGACTAGAATTTAGATGTTTAACAACTAAAAATAAAACTATTAGGAACTAGAATCTTTGTTATTTAAATAGAGATAGATAATCTTCAAGAATAAAAAATGTTATTGTTTGAGCTATAGAGCTATGATTTAGCTAATTTAAGTTGCACCATTTTTTGTCTTTTTGTGTGGCTATATGTTCGATTTTGTCAGGAAGTGTCAGGGACTCCCCATTTGAGATAATTTCTACTCAGAAGGAGCTACAAATATTTTTTTGTGTTCTTTAATGGTTCATTATAGTCTTTTTGTGTATTGGGACTACTTCAGATATTGACTTGAGCCATTTTATAACACCCGAGAAAGAATAGTAGACTAAACTAGAGCGTAATGTAAAACAAGTAGGATAAACTAGAGCTTAATGTAATAAATAGTTCGTGAAATAACTCTATATACTCAATATATGTTTTGGGTTTTCAAAGAAAAGGTAAGACTCTATAAGGACTAACTAAGGATCTTTGAGGATGAACCTATAACAAGGAAACAAAAAAGTCCACCAACGACGGAAACCTACGGGTAGGAGGTGGAACCATGCCCCATGGGTAGGCGTAGGTCAATCCACCTTTAAAACAAGTCATAAACCACTAACCATAAACAATGAGAAATGGACGTGGTCCCACCCAGGTCCTGTGAGTCATGGGTTAGGGTTGTAACTGCCAAACGAGAGTTACGCTTAGGGGTATTTCAGGGTTTTTCTAATTTTGAGTTAGTGTTTATGTAACGTCCTTTTATATATACTTAGGAAAAATATGTATGGTTTTTAATTCATTAGGCTAACATTTCTTTTTTACACCTTCAGAATCCCTAAATCAAAACCAAAACCATTTCTAATATTCTCTCCAGAACTCCAAGTAAGAAGAAGAAGAAAGGTGCAAGCTATGGTTAAAGGATCATCTTCTTCACTCAAATTCGTAGGGTTTCTTCATCAAGGTATGGTCTCTCTTTCTCTGTGGGTTGACTTAACCCATAGATCCCCTCAATAATTTTCATCATCAAGGTATGATCTCTCTTCCTTTATGGGTTGACTTAACCCATAGAGCCCCTCAAAAATTCAATTTGACAATTTGAAATTCCCCAAAAAGTTAGTATTTTGCTCCAAGATGTTGATTCCTTTTAAAAAAAGATTTCAATGATTTGAATTCCTTATATTATTATCAAATAGATGAATGATTAATGTTTTTTATAAAGAATTTCCGCATTTACCCAAATTGGATCTCAAAGTATGGACGTTGATGGATGCAAGTAGAATGTTGTAGCATTATGCATGTTGTAATTAATCTAATTCAATAATTTTGTCATCATCCATTTCTAATGTAGTAATTATAATGGTGTTTGTGAATTGTGATTTAGTTTCCTTGAAGGGCACTGTATGAGGATAGTGCATGATTATGATACTTGTGTACATGTTTTAAGATTACTTTAAGAGTAAAGTGATTATGAATATGATTTTATTGTTGTGAGAATGGATGGTATCCTCATTTACATATTTATGCATGAATATGATATTATGTGAAAGGTTTGTCATATGTACTGATTCTAAGGTTGGAGCACTAGTCTCACCTATTGACTATATGAGCTATAATATGAACTATGGTTGATTGAGTATCAAAACATTCTTCCATGAATATGAACATAAGTCAAGACTTAATATGTAATCTATGGGAATAATGCTTAGCACTGGGTGGATATTAATACAAGACAAAAGCTAATATGCATGTTGAATCAAACTTTTTAAATGGGTTCCTTTAACCGTAGTTGATTCTAGGTTGCCAAATTATGTCTCTCATGAGATGGATACCATCAAACTTAGTTGAGTCTGGTTTTACAAAAAAAATCTCTCTATCCCAAAATAACGTGCCCTCATAGGTCTTTAGCTAGTGGATACACCTAAGCTAACAGTATTCTTATACCTTATGATAGTAGGACTATATTCTGATGTGGGGTAGCCATTGGATCCCACAATAAGCTCACATAGTCTATGTAGGTTACGTTCTATTCCTTAGTATGATAGAATGATAAGAATATAAACTATGAAATATGGCTAATCATTAAGCTTTACTTAGTGTGGGTAGGAATATGGGATCTTAGGAATGCATTGCACAATTAGACGTTGAGGGTACTTATGGTATGTTTCCATTTTTATAGGATGATCTATGAATGGAGTACGGTTTATAGCTTATGTTTTTTCAATGTTCTTATAATTGTGTTCAAACTTTGTAAATGGCATACTTTCAACTAAAATTTCCCTTTTAGCATATTATCACTATTTTTGTGCATGTCTATGATAGATAGTGCATTTTTGTTTGAATCCATATTTTCTATATTTTTCAAGAAGTGTAGGTTCGGGTTCTTCACCTGATCTCTCTTCTTGGTCAAAGCTTTAATTGACAATTATCTTTGTATTTTGGTGAGTCCTTATGGTTCGAGGGCGTGTGGTGCTTTTTTACTTCTCTTTCTTGTAATTTCATTTTAAAACTATTTTGTAAGGTCATGAATCTATTTGATACTTTGATTGTAATAATAAGATAATTGAGACAAGTCTAGACTTCCTGTTTGCATTTATGAAATTTACATAGGATTCTAAATGTGCTTGATCTTTATTGTTCTATACTTATATGATGATATGCTATGTGCCTTACATATTTCCTTCTGGGTACCTATGTGCCTTGTTATATCTAGGGGTACCTTGAGTTATGAAAAACTTTGTAATCAAAGCAAAGGGATAATAATTATTATAGGATGATGTATCATAAGCCATGTTTAGTAGATTCTTGTTCATACATGTGAAACACACCACATATATAAATGAGAGGCTATATTATGTTAAGGAAATTTCACTTATTTCATTGAAGAGTGTTGCTCAAGTATGGTATACGCACTACAAGAAGCATACGGTGGTAGGATCATGTCGGTTGAGTGGGAAACATTCAAATTGATATTTTTTGATAGATTCTTTCCACGGGAGTTCAGGAAAGCCAAGGTGGATGAATTCATTAACCTTCGTCAAGAAGGTATGAGCGTTAATGAGTATTCCCTTAAATTCACTCAATTTTTGAATTATGCTCCATCTTTAGTGTCAGATGCAAGTGTTAAGATGATATGTTTTTGATAGGTGTGTCCGACTTTCTTAAAGAAGAATGTTATACATTAATTATCCATGACAATAATGATAGATCATGTATCATGGTGTACACTCAGAAATTTAGGAGTCCAAACTCAAGAAAAGGAATAGAACGGTGAAAAGACCTAGAACAGTTGATGGGAACTTCTCCAATGTTAAGTATGATCGACAAGGTCGACCAAGGTTCAGAAAAGGATTTTATATTCAAGAATCCTTTAGTTCTCCAAGGGTAAACAAGGATAGGGGTTCCAACCCTAAACCATAAAGAGGTAATAGTGGTGGTTCTTATGCTGCAACGCCTAATTGTGCCAAATATTGTAAAAAGCATAAAAATAAGTTCCTAGAGCACCAATGGGTGTTTTAGTTGTGTAAAGATTGTCCAAAAGATTAGAGATTGTCCAATGTTGAAGGATAAGGGAATATAAAACAAGTGAACTCCTCCATGCGGTTCAAACTCCAATGCCCAAAAATGAAACTGCTTTTATTCTCTCCAATTCCAAGGTGACAAAGAGACTTCCCTGGATGTTGTGACCTGTATGTTTAATGTCTTCTTTATTGATGTATATTCCTTATTAGATACTGGTGACACTTTATCCTTTGTAACACCTTATGTGGCTTCAAATTTGATATGCTCCCATTTTTTATTAGAGCTTTTTCCGTTTCTACCCCGGTTGGTGACTCAATTCTTGCTATGATGGTTATAGAAGTTTTCCCAAATCCTTGTCCCATAAAGTTTCTTTATGCACTTTGTGGAGTTTGACATTTTTTATTTTGATGTTATTTTTTGTATGTATTAGTTACATGCATGCATATTTACCATATTGTTAAGACGAAGGACATTTAATTTGAAACCCGTTCATTAGAGTTAGTTCTAGTAGTTAATTAGTTTCTAGAAGTTTTTCTGTATTGTATGCTCACTATTCCTCCTGAACGAGAAATAGAATCAGGTATAGACCTTCTTCTGGATAGACAACCCATCTCTATTAAAACATATAGAATGACTCTGAAGGAAAGAGTTGAAAGAGAAAATAATGGATTTTCTAGAAAAGGATTTTGTTCAATCGATTATCTCCCCATGGAGCGCTCTGATATTTTTTGATGAAAGTAGGAAGGGTCACTTAAAATGTGCATCAGTTATCTCCAATTTAATAAAGTTATCATCAAGAACAAGTATCCATATCAAATGATTGATGACTTCTTTGACCCCCATGAAGGATCTAGTTATTTTTCCAAAATTAATCTTCATTTGGGTTATCACTAATGAGGGTGAGAGGGGTTGATATTCTCTTGATAGATTTCTGAAAAAGATATAGTGACTATAACTTCCTAGTAATGTCCTTGGGTTTAACTAACGCTCTAGCGGTGTTCATAGCCTTAATTAATAGAGTGTTCAAAAAATATCTTAACATGTTTTTGATCATGCTTATTGATGATATTTGGATCTATTTAAGAAGTGAGATTGAGCATGTTGACCATTTGAAGGTGGTATTGCAAAGTTCTAAAGGACCATCAACTTTTCACAAGGTTTAACAAGTGTGAATTTTGTAAGGTTTGTAGCATTCCTTGGTCATATTTTGTCAAGCAAGGATTTTGATGTAAGATTTTAACAAGAAGGATGTGGTTAAGAGTTTGCCAAGAACTTTATCAACAACATATATTACAAGATTTTTTCCTTTGGCTGGTTACTATAAAAGGTTTGTTGACTTGTTTTTTTCCATTGTTTTTTCTTTGATATCCTTGACTCAAAAAAATGCAACGTGTTATGATTGGAAACTTTTGAGAAAATATTCCAAGAGATGAAAAATGGAGTTACTTTCTCTTTAGTGTTGAGCTTACCAAAAGGTACATATGTCTTTGTGGTGTATTGTAATTCTCAAAAGTTGTGTTCGAATGCATTCTTATGCAAAATTCTAAGGTGATTGCCTAAGCTATAAGGCAACTTAGTGTGCATGAGACTAATAATCCAATTAATGATCTTGTATTAGTTGCTGTTGGATTTTCCTTACAAATATGGCGGCATTGTCTATATGGGGTTCATTTTGACGTGTTCACTAACCACAATGGTCAACAATATATGTTTAGCCAAAAACTTGAATCTTTGTCAGAAAAAGTGGTTAGAATTATTGAAAGACTATGGAATGAGCATCCTTTATAATCCATGAAAAAAGTGGTTAGAATTATTGAAAGGCTATGGAATGAGCATCCTTTATAATCCCGGAAAAGCTAATGTGGCAGGAGATTCTCTAAGTAGATTGTCCATGGGCAGTGTAGAGGATGATAAGAATGATTTTGTTCATGATGTTCATAGGTTGGATCAGTTAAGTTTTAAACTAATAGATTTAACCAAAGGTGGTGTCATGGTCCATAATGGCTTTGAATCATCCTTTGTTATTGATGTGAAGTATAATAAAGACCTTGATACTATATTTAGATTAGTGTAAAGAGTCAGTTCTCAAAAAGTACGTACATGTATTCTCCCAAGAGAGAGATGGGGGTGCCTAGGTACCAAGGGTCAATTATGTATTCTATATGTTTATGGTTTGAGGGAGAAAATTTTAGAGGAAGCTCATAGTTCTCAAAATTCTATTAATTTGGGAGCCACAAATATGTACAGTGATCTATGCTAATTATATTTGTGGAATGGTATGAAGATAGACATTGCGGCATTTGTAGTGAAATTTCCTAACTATCAACAAGATATTGTTGAGCACCGATGTCTGGAAGGCTTTTCTCAAAATATTCATATTCACACTTGGAAGTGGGAATACATCAATATGTATTTTATTGTGGGTTTGCATATATCCCAAATGTAACATGATTGTATTTTTGACATTATAGATAGGATAAAAAATTAATCTCGCTTCATTCCCATCAAGGTTTCTTTTACAGCTGAAGACTATGCCAAATTGTATATAAGAGAGATAGTGAAATCGTAAGGGGTCCCTTTATCCATTATTTTTGATTGGTGTACTTAAGTTACATTTCACTTTTGGAAGTAATAACAAAAAGGGTCTTGTACTAAGGTTAATCTTAGAACAAAGTTTAATGTCCAAACTGATGGACAATAGGAACATACCATCCAAACCTTACAATAGATGTTGACGGAATGTGTTATAGAATACAAGGGTAATTGGAATGAACACTTGACATTAATAGATTATTCCTAAAATAGTAGTTGTCACTAAAGTATTGCAGTGCTCCTTTTGAATCCTTGTAGGGTTGGTGATGTAGATCTCAAGTTTGTTGGTTTGAGGTTGGTGAAATTCCTTTTTTAGATCCCGAGCTAGTAAGGATGCCATTGAGCAAGTTCCACTCATTATATAGAGTTTAAGGACAACTCGAAGTAGACAAATGATGTATGCCTATTTTAGAAGAGGGGACCTAGAATTTGAAGTTGATGATTGAGTTTATTTGATTATCTTACCTATGAAAGGTGTGATATGATTTGTTAAGAAGGTAAAACTTAGTCCCGAGTATTTGGGTCCACATAAAATTTTTAAGCATATTGGGAAAGTTGCCTATGGGTTAGATTTTCCACATGAGTTTGCTCCAACTCAGCTTGTATTTCCTGTTTCTCTACTTTAAAAATGGATTGGAGATTCGACATTAATTATCCCCTTTGAAGGGGTAGGTTTTGATGATAGTTTTTCATTTGAGGAAGTTCCAGTAGAAATCCTAGACCGGTAAGTCAAGAGTTTCAGAAATATGGGAATAGCTTGCGTGAAGGTTTTACTGAGAAATCATCTAGTTGAGGGTTCTAATCGGGAGGACAAGGCTGATATGAAGTACTGCTACCCTCATCTCTTTCCTTCTAATGCTATTCAAGCATGAGGTAAGTAGTTCCTCTTGATTTTCCTTGTTTTGGGAGTCATGTGAGTTATATGAGTTTTTCCATGATCTCCATATGATATGCATGTTCATGTTGAAATTCACTCTTAGTACGAAAATGAGTTTTTATTATTTATGTGTACCTCATGTTGATATGCATTTAGTGTGTGTTGCATATTTTCAATTCATGAGATGAGTAGATGAACATGCCTTAGTATGATTTTGAGAATAGCGGCATACTTAATCGATGATATTGTTTTGAGCATATTTTAATTGGAGAAGGTTATTCCTCCTATGTGTCACGACTCTCAAGTACACCCTAGAAGTTAGAATGCAATCTTTGATTGCAACCGGTGTATTCGACCTCTCGGAGGTCTCATACAAGCCTCTCCTATCGTTCATCGCATAATAACATACTATAATTGCGGAAGAATTAAAAAATTTATTCACATAAACAATATATAAGATGAAGACTTCCTTTAAAACATTAAACCTTTGCAACCCTTGAACCGTCTAACTTTATAATATACAAAAATTGGGACTAATCCCATACAAATCATAATCATAAAGACATTAAGACATAAAGAACGTGTGGATATTGTCCTCGAATTGATGAGGACTCACCAATACTTCATATTCAATCCTTAGAAACCTATACTTCATCCATGGTACATAAAGACATCCAATTCCTACACTTCAGTCCAAAAGGGAAAGAAGGAGTTAGCACATTCAATGTATTTAGTATGGAAGCCATGCAAAAAGCATAAAAATGGACATTTAGTTAATAACATGCTTTTCATGAATTTTGATTTAAAACGTCATAATATAAACATAAGAACATCATTTATCACATTATAAATACATAAGAAAATAATTTAAGTAATTATCACAATTTAAAAAATATTACAGTGACTACTTCACTGTTATAGTGAAGCCCTCTTCACTGTACAGTGAAGTTCCCTAGCTTCATAATCAACATCCTTTGGCATGTCGTCGTCTAACTAAAGATACCCTAAGATTCACTTAAGTCACACAAAGAGATAACGCCCATACACTCCATCTAGATGTGCCTAATTGATCCTTAAGAGTACTTATAATGAAACACATATACATCTAAAATACATCGACATAAAAAACATAACATCCTCCTACCAAAGGTGATTTCAAGGTTCACTGGAGTGAGGGTGGGGCGACCGCACATACAATAGTTATCACACACACAAAAGGTATCCTATAGACTACCTAGGATAAAATCATTCATATTTAATACAATAGTATACACACAACATGACATTCTCCTTTCAAAGGTTATCCAAAGACCTACTCAAGTAACTCAAGAATATAACCTCCATGATTGACCTCTTCAAAGCTACCGAAATAGTCCTTAAGACTTACCTAAGTTAAGATCATGTACACATAGTAAAACATATTAACTAACTAGAATCTTTATTAAGACTCATCTAAGTAAGAGTTGAAGTGACCATTCCCTTACCCCCTTCAAACCTTAACTAGACAACCTTTAATTACTCTATAAAGGACTTTATTCATCTAACATGATAACCTATCTTAAGTGATTAATTACTAAGTTCATTTAAGATACATTCATCACATAATAACATACACATAATTGTCTTAAAGACGACCTAGGGACTCTCACTAACATCTTCAAAGCCTATTTTACAATGTCAATGTAGTGTCCCACACCACCGCCTAAACTTCATAGAACGTCTCTAATGCTAATGAGTATCCCATATGATGAGCATTGGCAATAAGCGACATAGACCATGGTAGCAAATCATGGAATCCGGAGTTCTATCCTATTTCGATTAGGTGTTCTACTTGCCAATGGTAAAACATGGACATCCCATGTAGGCACATGAATAAGGAATATGAATGGCATACTTTGTATTCTAGTCTCATCCTTAAGTAGAACTAATTCCCTTAACCATACTCACTCGGTGATAGCCTTAGTTCTCATAGATAAATTCACATTAAGGTTCATATTGGATGTCCCATATAAAGTTCATGACCCCGTTACATTTAACTTACCAAAGCAAGGTCCATTAGGGCATATGCCACTATGGCGGCAAGAAGCTCATCCCGACTTTCCTAAGGTATGATATGATGTCGTTCCAGCCAATCAACCTTAAGTCGATCACCCATGAGATGAAGGATACCATTATGACTAACTACTTCATATTTTATAACCTTACCACTTGGTTCAAGGTTCCACATAAATAACCCTCTTATCATTGAAGGCCTCACATATATGGCTAAGACCCTTTAGGTTCCTAAGACAAGACATCACATATTCATATAAGCATCAAGTAAGGGATACAAGACTACCTAAACAAGACACTTCATACTTCATTTTAAACATAAAACCTTTTTTTTCCGTTGGACATTTAGGGTAGACCCTTAACCTTATTTATTCAAAGCATAAAACAATTACCTATATAACATCAATATAAGAACATATAGTTTCACATTATTTTACATAGAGGTAGATATAATCATCATTCACATAATCATCTACACAAATTGACATATAACTTCAAGTTGTGCCCACAAGGCCATGATCATCGATCTACTTAAAGTAACACCGACAAGGACACATCAATTCACATAAAACTGCCACCATAAGTGAACCATACCAATCAAATATAATCCAAAATCTAAATTACAATAACTACACATAATAATAAGAGAGTTAGGGCAACATACTACCCACTTCATCTTACCTCTTCAATCCACAGTCAAACCATTCAATTCAATATCATAAGGCCCTTACCCACGGTCATGAACATCAATTCAAAGCATAGATCACAATAGTCAATGAATCTAAGTCATTTCAATCTACAATTATCAATCTAACACCAAATAGATATCAATTGAATACAATCCTTATATCATTAGAAAGCCCTTAAGAAACTACACTAGAATATATAATCTATAGTTTCATATTAATTCAATAAGCTTAATAGTCAAGAGATTTAAGAGTATTCATTACTCAACTAATCAAATTTTAACAACATACAACATTCATACATAATCTATATATCATTCAAAATCCCATAACAATCTACACATGAAATCATCAATCTCAAAACATAGTCAATTCACCCAAATTTTAGTGGAAATAAGAGAATTGAGAAAATCATGGGTTCATGGAGAATTTCTTTGGAAAGCATCAGTCAAATATCAATAACATCATATGTTAATGTATGAAAACCTTTCATGCAAGAACTAATGATTTAGAGTAGAAATTGGGTTTTTCATCTTTTTGAAATCATTTGAAAATATATTTGAAGTTGGCTCTTAGGTGATAGCAAACTTAAGGTGAAGAACTCACGTACCTTATTTGAATAACCCAATGCCAATTGATGAAGAAACTCCATTTAATACCCATCTTCAAGCTTCATCTTCACATTGAACTCTTATAGAGGTTTTGATAGAACTTTTCGATGTAATATATTTTGATCTTAGTGTTAGGGTTTAATAATGTGTTTAATGACTTATACACTTTAAAAATACCCTTAGACACTCAAAACAAAATTCCAAAGACTTATGGGGTTTTTCATTGAATTTACAAGTTCACCCTTCAAGTTAAAAGAAAACTGGCAGCAGACACACGGACCCATCGATGAAGGCATCGACGGACCATGGTCTCAACCACGTCCCGTCATTTGGGCCTCCTTTGTTGCACCTGCAACTCCCTAAACCTGTAGGACATTGCTCCATTGACGTGACCATCGGCGGTCCGTTGCCTAGTCGACGGTTCGTTGATTGGTCCATTGTTTGGCCATTGCCTCGAAGTGTTAGTCACCAAGTTGGGGTCCTCCCTTAGGGCCCCTTTGAGGATCCTATGTGGATTCGTACCCGGATGTTTCCAACCGCACGTTTACAAGTTTAGGACCTACCACATAATTTTCATCCAAAACGAATACATAAAAATTGATGAAACATGCCTAGACACACAAGGTCACTTCTAGATACAACTTTCGAACATCATGAATGTTCTTGAGAGTTTGACCTCCAAACTTCAATAAACTTAACATTCTTACTATAAAAATCAAACAAACACACTTAAGAACCATATAACCTCATGCATTAAACATAATCACATAGAATCACGTACGAGGCATTTAGGTGACTTAGTCGTCGAACGTCTTGGTCGACCGTTGACGTTTGAATCAAATGCACCTAACTCTTAGATACTGCCTCCATAACACTTTATAGACTATTTTAGGACCTTAGATCATCATGCCAACCACGTTAAGCACTAGGTTCACTTAAGTTATTTTCGGGGTCATACATTCTCTCCCACTTGAACAACATTCATCCTCGAATGAAACTTGCCACTCCCCGAACACTCCCAAAGGTAAGGATTTAATAAATAACTCATAAACAAACTATATAACACATAATCAAGGAGAAAACATCAATTGCACACCATGAAGAGAATTACAACACAACAAGCAATTAGAATATGATTTTATAACTCATTATGCTACAAAACTATTCTTAATTCCAAATAGCAAAATCTCATTTTATATACATCAGCATGCTCATATAAAACAGTTCTAACCATATACCAATAATTTTAGAACAAATAATCAATTAGTCAATTTTCAACAAACTTCACAATGAATAGTGATCATGCGACTCTGAATTGTACAATTTTTTTTTCAAAAAATGCTACTTTTAGGAAACTCATTATATAGACATGCTAATATGGAAGGTAACATCATATAAACACATTTAGAACATAGTCATGTCTTTAAAAAACACATAATGCAATAATTAATGATTTTCAATTTCAAAAGCATGCATATCATAAGGTGAATGTTAGGAACACATGTTCCATAATAACTCCTATACAAATTAAGTCATTAACAACTCTTGTTTTAGGCTTGAATAATCACATATAGAAATGTTTAGGACACCTCACTGCTCAACAACCATACTCATTACCATACTCCACCACTTAGGAGAAACCCATTCTAAGGTCAACATAACATCTACCTCAAGGAAATCTCAAGGAACCTCAAATATTAACAATACTTTCTCACCCAAAGTCTAGCACATGAAACTAAAGACTCTCAAGATTTAACCATATAGCCATTACATCCCCCTTACTAAGAGAAACTCACCATTACTCCTTCACATTTTAACTCTATACTTTACCATTAGTTTCAACTCCAATACCCTTCCAAAGGTAACTAAACAAATTCTATGTCATCAACACCATCTTTCGAACCTGACCTAACAAGCCACACCTTAAATAACAAGCGACCCATCATATTTTGTCTCCCTCAACCCAATCTTCATAATGTCGCAGTCATATGACAAACACATAGGGAAGACAAAGGAAAGACACCATAGACAAGGATTTTAGTCATGATTAGATAAAGGAAGAAGTCAAACTTTTCCTATAACCCAATAGCGTCCTATTTTTAATGTGGTGTGCCTCAAATTATAAAAAAGATTCTATTTGATGTGGTTCATGACAAAACTACGACACTCTCAAACCTTATGCTCTAATACCAAGTTTGTCACAACCCTCAAGTACACCCTATAAGTTAGGGTACAATCTTGGATTGCGTCAGGCATATTTAACCTCTCAGAAGTCTCATACAAGCCTCTAGTATCGTTCATAGTATAATAACATACTAAAAATGTGTAAGAATTAAAAACTTTCTTTACATAAATAATATATAAGCAGAAGACTTCATTTAAAACACTAAAAATTTACAATACTTTAATTATCTAGCATTAGAGTATACAAAACTTGAGAATAATCCCATAAAAGACATAAACATAAAGACATTAAGACATAAAAAACATGTGGATATTGTCCTCGAATCGATGAGGACTCAGCAATACTTCATGTTCAACCCTTATAAACCTATTCTTCAACCATGGTACATCAAGACATCCAATTCCCTACACTTAGGTAAAAAAGGGAAAGAAGGGATAAGCACATCAAATGTACTAAGTATGGAAGCCATGCAAAAACCATGAAGAAGAGACACTTAGTTAATAACATGCTTTTCATGAATTTCGATTTAAAACGTCATAATATAATCATAATAATATCATTTATTACATTTGAAATACATACGAAAATCATTTAAGCAATTATCACAACTTAAGAAATATTACAATGTCTACTTCACTGTTACAGTAAAAGCCCCTTTCACTGTATAGTGAAGTTCCCTAGCTTCAAATTTAACATCCTTTGGCATGTCGTCTTCTCACTAAAGCTATACTAAGATTAACTTAAGTCAGACAAATAGAGACCATCCATACACCCTCTCTAGATGTGTCTAAACGAACAATACGATTATTAATAATGAGACACATACAAACCTAAAATACATCAACTTACATAACATATGATCCTCATACCAAAAGTGATTCCAAGGTTCACTTGAGTGAGTGTGGAGCAACCGCCCATACAATCCCTATAACACACATACACAAGGGATCATATAGACTACCTACGATAAAATCATTCTTACTTAATACAATAGTATACACCAAACATGACATTCTCTTTTCAAAGGTTATCCAAAGACCTACTCAAGTCACTCAAGAAGATAATGTCTATGATTGACCTCTTCAATATTACCTAATTAATCCTTAAGACTTACCTGAGTTAGGATCACATCCACATAGTCAAAAGATATTCACTAACTAGAATCTTTATTAAGACTCATCTATGTAAGAGATGAGTGACCATTCCCTTACCCATTTCAAACCTTAACTAGACAACCCTTAATTACTCTATAAAGGAGCTTATTCATCTTACACGATAATCTATCTTAAGTCATTAGTTACTATGTTCATTTAAGAGACATTCATCACATAATAACATACACATAATTGTCTTAAAGAAGACCTACGGACTCACACTAACATCTTCAAAGACTATTGTACAATGTCAATGTAGTGTCCCATACCACCACCTAATCTTCATAGAACTTCTCTAATGCTAATGGGTATCCCATATTATGAGAATAGGAAATAACCGACATAGACCATGGTAGCAAAGCATGGAATCCGGAGTTCTATCCTACTCCCATTAGGTGTTCTACTTGCGAATGGTAAAGCATGGACATCCCTTGTAGGCACATGACTAAGGAATATGAAGAGCATACTTTGTATTCTAGTCTCATCCTTAAGTAGAAGTAATTCCCTTAACCATACTCACTCGGTGCCAGCCTTAGTTCTCATAGATAAATTCACATTAAGGTTCATATAAGATGTCCGATATAAAGTTCATGACCCAGTTACATTTACCCTACCAAAGCAAGGTCCATTAGGGCATATGCCACTATGGCGACAAGAAGTTCATCCTGACTTTCCTAAGGTATGATATGATGAAGTTCCGACCAATCAACCTTAAGTCGATCACTAATGACATGTAGGGTACCACTAAAACTAAATACTTTATGATTGATAACCTTACCACTTGGTTCGAGGTTCCACATAAATTAACCTGTTATCATTGAAGGCCTCACCTATATTCATTTACTCAAGACTAAGACCCTTTAGGTTCCTAAAAAAATACATCACATATTCATATAAGCATCAAGTAAGGGACACAAGTCTACCTAAAAAAGACACAACATACTTCCATTTTACACATATAGCCTGCTTTCTTTGGATACTTAGTAATGATCCTTAACCATATTTAGTGAAAGGATAAAATGATAACCTAAATAAAATCAATAAAATAACATATACTTTCACATTACTTGACATATATGTAGACATAATAATAATAGACATAATCACCTACACAAATAGACATATAACTTCAAGAAGTGCCGACAAAGCCATTATCATCAATATACTTAATGTAACGCTTACAAGGCCATATCAATTCATACACCACCACCACCATAAGGTTACCATATCAATCACATATAATCAAAAATCTAAATTACAATAACTATACACAATAATCAGAGAGTTAGGGAAACATGCCACCTACTTGTTCTCATCACTTCAATCCAAAGTCAAACCATTCAATTTAATAATATAAGTCCCTTACCCATGGCCATGAACATCAATTCAAAGAATAGATAGTAATAATCAATGAATATAAGTCAATTAAATCTATAATTACCAATTTAAAACCAATTATATATCAATTGAATACAATCCTGATATCATTAGAAAGACCATAAAAAATTACACTAGAATCTATAAGCAATAAGTTCATATCAATTTAATAAGCCTAATAGTGAATAGATTTAAGAGTACTTATAACACCACAACCGTAAGTTGACCATAAAAATCACATATCATCCAAAAGCTAAATTACAATAATTATACACAAATATAAGAGAGTTAGGGAAACATGCCACCCACTTGTTCTCAAAACTTCAATCCAAAGTCAAACCATTCAATTTAATGCCATAAGGCCCTTACCCATAGCCATGAACATCAATTCAAAGAATAGATAGTAATAATCAATGAATATAAGTCAATTAAATCTATAATTACCAATTTAAAACCAATTATATATCAATTGAATACAATCCTGATATCATTAGAAAGACCATAAGAAACTACACTAGAATCTATAAGAAATAGGTTCATATAAATTCAATAAGCCTAATAGTCAATAGATTTAAGAGTACTCATTACTAAACGAATCAAATTGTAATAACATAATCATTCATACATAATCTATACATCATTTTAGACATATAACCTATTTTTCTTTGGACATTTAGGACTGACCCTTAACCTTATTTAGTTAAAGCATAAAATAATTACCTATATAACATCATAGAAGAACATATACTTTCACATTATTTCACATATAGGTAGATATAAACATAACCCACATAATCATCTACACAAATTGACATATAACTTCAAGTTGTGCCGACAAGGCCATGATCATCAATATACTTAAAGTAACACCGACAAGGCCACATCAATTCACATAACACCACCACCATAAGTGTACCATACCAATCACATCTAATCCAAAATCTAAATTACAATAACTATACATAATAATAAGAGAGTTAGGTCAGCATACTACCCTCTTCATTTTCCCACTTCAATCCAAAGTCAAACCATTCAATTCAATAACATAAGGCCCTTACCACAGTCATGAACATCAATTCAAAGCATAGATCATAATAGTCAATGAATCTTAGTCATTTCGATCTACAAATATCAATCTAAAACCAATTAGATATCAATTGAATACAATCCTTATATCATTAGAAAGCCCATAAGAAACTACACTAGAATTTATAATCAATAAGATCATATCAATTCAATAAGCCTAATAGTCAATAGATCTAAGAGAATTTATTATTCAATTAATCAAATTGAATCAACCTATACATCATTCAAAATCCCATAACAATCTACACATGAAATCATCAATCTCAAAATATATGCAATTCACCCCTATTTTAGTGAAAATTAGAGAATTTAGATGATAATGGGTTAATGTAGAATTTCATTGTAAAACATCAATTAAACATCAATAACATCAAATCTTAACGTTTGAAAACTTTTCATGCAAGAACTCAAGATTTATAGTAGGAATTGACTTTTTCATCCTTTTTAAATCCTTTGATAATATCATTGAAATTGACCCTAATGTGATAGAAAACAATATATGAAGAAATCACATACCTTACTTGAAGAACACAATCCCACGCGATGAAGAGACTACATTGATACCCATATTCAAGCTTCATCTTCACCTTTAACTCTTATGGAGGTTTTGGAACAAATTTTGGAGGGAATCTGTTTTGATCTTAGTGTTAAGATCTAATAATGTGTTTTATGACTTATATACACTTAAAATACCCTTAGACACTCAAAACAAACGTCCAATGGCTTATAGGGGCTTGGGGTGAATTTACAAGTTCATCCCTCAAGTTAACAGAAAATTGGCTGCAGACTCATGGACATATCGACAGAGGCATCAACGGATCGTAGTATCAACCACACCCCATCGTTTGGGTCTCGTTGGTTGAACATGAAACTTCCCAACCTTAAGTACAAGTGGATCCATATACGTGATTCATCAACGGTCCATTTCCTATTCGACGATCCATCAATTGGTCCATCGTTTTGCTACTGCCTGGTAGTGTTGGTCACCAAATTGGGGTCCTTTCTTAGGGCCCCTTTGAGGGTCCTATGTGGAGTCGTACACGGACATTTCCAACCCGAAAATGCACGTATAAATTTTAGGACCTACAATCTTTGTTTCATCCAAAAAGAACAGATAAAACTCGACGAAACATGCCTAGACACACAAGGTTACTTCTAGGCACAACTTTTGAACGTCATGGACGTTCTTGAGCATTGACCTCCAAACTTCACGAAACTTAAAATTTTGATTATTAACATCATATAAAATAATTAAGATCCATATAAACTCATGCATTACAGATAATCACATAGAATCACATACAAGGAGTTTAGGTGATTTAGTCGTCGAAAATCTTGGTCGACCCTTGACGTTAGAATTTCAATGCACCTAAAATCTTAGCTATTTCCTCAGTAACACTTTATACAATATATTAGGACCTTATACCATCATCAAAACCAGGTTAGGATCTAGGTTCACCTTAGTCGATTTTGGGGTTTTACACTACGAATATGTAAAATTTTGCGCTTTCATGCAGAAGAGGTTGTAAGATGTAGTTCCTACTACCTTATGTTACATTGAGTGTGTTGAGATGGAGTTGAAGAACCTATTTTTAAGAGTGTATTTTTTGAATAGTTCATTTTTAAATTGTGTATTTTTCTTATGTTTCATGCATGATTGGCGACTATTCTCTAGTCTTTACTTTTGTATGGTGTCTGGATCCTCATTTGAGGTCGAATGTCCCCTACAGAGATAGATTGTTACATCCTGGAAAACAAGTAGATTAAACTAGAACCTACATTAAAACTAGTAGGCTAAAGTAGAGCTTTACTTAAGGGTTAGACTAGTAAATAACTCTTGGTACTCAATATATGTGTTTCTTGGGTTTCAACGTCAAGGTACAACTCCAGAAGGACCAACCAAGGTCCCTTGAGGAGGACAAGAAATAGTCCACCCACGAGAGGGACCAATTAAAGTACATGGACCCACGCCCATGAGTAGGGGCCATGGGTCAAACCCCCTAAAAGAAGTCTCGGACTACTAAACACGCCCAATGAAGATGGTTTGTGGTCCAACCCACAATCCATGGGATATGGGTTATGGCTATAACTGCCAAAAGGTAGTTTCTCTTAGGGGTATTTCAGAGTTTTTCAATTTTTAGTTAGTATTAAGTGAAGTGGTTCTCTCTCTCTCTCTCTCTCTCTCTCTTTATATATATATATATATATATATATATATATATATATTCTATACACTTATATATGTTTTTTATTTCAGTAAACTAACTCATCTTTTTCATAAGTTCTAACTCCCCAATTCAAAAATAAATTCTTTCAAATATTCTCTCTAAAACTCCAAGGAAAAAGAATAAGAAAGGTGCAAGCTAGGGTTGAAGAATCATATTTTCCACTTAATTACATCGGGTTTCTTCATCAGGTATGGTATCTCTTCATATATAGGTAACCTTTACCCATAGAGCCCCTACAAAACTGAATGTGACAACTTGAATTCCCCAAAAATATTAGGGTTTTACTCCAGGGCATGTATTCCTTTTGAACAACCATTTCAATAATTAAATTGTGTTATATATTGATCAAATTAATGAATTATTATTGTTTTACGATGAATTCTCCAAGATTCCACGAATTCTCCTATTTTCCCAAATTGAATCTCGAAGTGTGGGTGTTGACAAATACAAGAAGAATGTGATATCATTATGCATGTGGTTATTAATACAATTGAATTATGTTACCATCCATGTATAATGTAGTAATTCTAGATGTGTTGATGAATTGTGATCTTATGTTCTCGAAGGGAAATATATGAGGATTGAGCATTATTATTATACTTATGTATCTTATTTAAAATAACTTTTAGTGTAATGTGATTATGATTATGATCTTGTTAGTGTGTTGTTGGGTGATATCGTAATTTACATAATAATTCAGGTATATGATATGATTTGAAAGGCTTGTCACATGTAGTCATTCTTAAGTAGAAAGACTAGTCTCATCTATTGAACCTACGAGATATTGTATGAATTATGTTGTAGTCAGTGTCAAGACATTCTTCCATGAATATGTAATTAAATCAAGACTTAATATGTAATCTATAGGAATTAATGCTTAGAATTTAGTTGATATTAATATGAGATGAAAACTTACACACTAGTTGAGTCTGACTTTCCAAATGGGTTTTCTTTTACATAGTTGAGTGTGGGTTCAAAAAGTATGCAATTAATGAGATGGAAAACTTCGACCTTAGTTGAGTTTGGGTTTCAAGAAGCAATCTTTATATCTCATAACTATTTTCAATTATATGTCTTTAGCTAGTGGATCCACCTAAGATATGAGTGTGGATCTACCTTAGTCAAGTATGACAACCCTTTTTCGATGTGGGGTGAAGACCAGATTCCATGATTAGCTCACATGAACTAGGTTGGTTATGGATTATTCCCTAGTATGATAGTTTGACAAGAACATGAACTATGATATATGGCTACTCATGAAGCTTTACTTACTGTGGGTAGGATTATGGGATCTTACTCATGCATTACACAATTCAAATTTGAGGGTACTTATGGTATGGAGTATGGTTTATAGGTTATGCTTTTCTTATGTTCTCATAATGATTTCAAAGCTTAGTAAATGGAATACTTTCAACTAAAATGTCCTTTTTAGCACATTTTCACTATTTTTGTGCATGACTATCATACTTAGTACATTTTTTTACCAGCCCATGTTTTCTACATTTTTCAACAAGTGTAGGGTCCGGTTCATTAGGTGATCTCTCTGATTGGTCAAAGATTAGATAGACTATTCTCCTTGCTTTTTGGTGAGTGCTCATGGTCCGATAACAGAAGATGCTTTTTATAATTTCCTTTACATTTGAAAACTATGTTGTAAGGGATTTGACTGTATTTGATACTGCGATTGTAATAGATGGATATAGAGACGTGTAGACTTTTACTTTATTTGAATTACAATTTCATAAGACTCTAAATGTTTTTCAATATTTATTATTCTATCTTTATGTGATGACATGATTAGTGTATAGGGGTTATATGTGCCTTGTTAAATTTAAGAGGTGCCCCTAAATCATGACACCATTAAGGGAACAAGCTTTGTATGTCGAGTAAAACCTTTGATGGAGTCAATTTTTAGATTTCCCATATGGGTCCCACATTCTTATTTTACTCATTTTTTGTCAGTCCCTAATTATTTTAATTATAGTGGCTAAACATCTATAATACCATTGACGTCAATACTTTAATAAAATGGTGGTGTTTGTAGGTGTTTCGGAAGTGGATAACGCTTGTGCGATAAATTCAGAGCGCTCATTATCAGATTTGAGGTAGGATTCAATATATTATCTTGATTGACTTTCTCAAAAAATATGTAGTATAAATTACATGTGATTTTAAATTTTATTCATCGTTTATTATATATCCTTTTTTTATCCCATATTTTCTTGACCTTGTCAGAGCCTTGGGCTTATTCTTGTTTTTGGTATCCTTAGTGTAGGCTCATATCCTCCCTTGTTGTGTAGATCATTAATCTTATACTTCCTAGGATTGATACATTATGTCCTTATAATAGGATGGACTTTAGATGCTTTAGGTTGTGGTTTATTGTGCCTGTAGTTATGATTTACTCCCTATAGGACTTGTATAGGGTTATTTTTCCTTTTGTTGGGTGTTGTGACCTTAATGGTTTTGCTTAGATAAGGGTTTGTCTTAATTATGCTTAGTCATAAAATGGAGTGGTATGATTAGAATACATTGTTATCCCTTAAGTTAGTTCCCCCTTTGTTTATTGGAAAGCTTTTCTTTGATTTCTTTGCTTTTTGTTTACAGGTATATGTACCGTGTCCTTATTGATCTTGAATTTATTTTTAGGCTCAAGGCCGTATAAAAGGTAGGATCAAGGCCATATGAAAGGACTAGTTAGATATGAAGTTAGTACTTTATTCTTTAGATGTACCGTTTGTTTAACCTTATGTTAATTTGAGTTGGAGTTCTTTGGTTGAATGTTTGTGATTGAATGCATTACATTGTTTTTTTATTCTCACTAGTTCCATGGTATGTTCCTTGATCATGCCTTTTTATTTTTATAGTTCATGATGAAATACAATTTCACTCAAATTTTATTATAAACTTATTTTTATGAGAGTTGTACCACATGGATCACTAAACTTACTAATTTTAGAGATTATCAGACTTCGAGGAGGTGATCCTTTTTCTACTTGAGATATTAAAGGGGTTTGTGATGTGCTTAGTGTTTACTTGACTAGATGGTGCATCAATTCCTTTTATTTCATGAATTTGATATTGCTTGTGCCCCCTAGGTTTACTCCTGTTATCTAAAGGCTGATGCCTCTTGGAGTTTATTGACTTGTTGGGCGACCCCATTATTAGTTATTCATAGTTCGAGGCTACTACTTATGTTTTGAGGACAATGCTCGTAGTTCAAGCTTTTTACTTCCTATTTGAGGCTAAAGCTTATAGTTTGAATCCATTACTTTTGGTTCAAGGACAATTCTTATGGTTCAAGTTCCTTACCTACAGTTAGAGGTTTTGATTGTCACATATGGTCGTAAAACTCACCCTTCATTCATATGCATCAACTATCACCAATATACTTGTTTGCTATTGTACCGTACAGTTTATGGGGTTGGTTGGCTTATGCATGTTGTTTGTACCTTCCCGATTTATGTCATTCTCTTTTAATGATTCTCTAATAGTTTATATATTTTGTTCTATAGTTATGTTTCTGATTTCGCATGATCCTCGATAATTGATTGCATTTTAGTTGCTTGTGAATAGGTTGGTGGATTGTATTGTGGGTATGATCTTAAGTCAAATTCTTACCCCTTGTACCATGTGTCTATTACTTATTCCTTATCAAACATTTTGTTGCAATTTCGTTACTTATGACATACTTTCCTTATTACTTGTTTCTTATGATTTTATTATCATTTGAGGTGAGTTAATTGATGCATGTTCCGTACAATTTTCAGTACTTATATTACACTTCAGCACCCTGCATATCATAGTTTAATTTATCATCATTGATTTGGACTCATGGGGGAGTAGCTTGGTCTTTCAACAGTTATGGTGAGCTCTTGGAGTTTATAGCTTCCAATTTATGTCTATTTTGGCGAGGCTTTGTGTTTTTATTATATTTAGAGACGACGTGTACTTATCTTCTAAGTGTTAAAGCCTTGTACTCTTATTTGGGTTAGATGTTGTATTGCTAGTTGAAGTCATGTCTTGGGATGGCTCCTTGTATTGGATTTCTATTAATTACCCTTTATTTTCATTATTGTAGGTTTTTTACTTCTTGTTGTGACTTCCGCTTTATTGTTCACTAATGATGGCTCATGACTAAAGGTTAGCCTTACCTATTAGTAGAGTGTAGTAGGTGTCACCAAGTTAATATTTATTATGAAAGCATGATCTTCACAATATTTTCCACTCTTCTTCATGAGGTTTGATTATTTAATGTAAGACCCCAAAAATAAAGAAATCCCAATTAGATCAAATAAAACCAAGAAAATTAGTTTGTACAAAATTCTTTATTTTAAAACACCATTTATAGACCGTTTAAGGACCTAAAAACAATAGATGGGAACTGTAGAGAAACTTTAGAAGTTAGAATCTCAGGTCTGTGTTCCATGAGTAGTAAACCTTTTATGGACCATTGATTGTGTTTGTATATCAAAGTCATGAAACCGTATTTTAGTCTATCAATTACGATACTATTAAGAGTCCATAGAGGAAACCACATATTGTTGATGCATGTAATTGATAAAAATTTAATATTCTTATCCTGACTTTTGGGAGAGGAACCTACAACCCATTAACCGAATAGTGGATGTTTACCTATTGTAAGTGGTATTTAGGGAAACTAATTGCTAACCCCCCCTCTCATGCATAAGTATTTGAAAACTATATTATCTCTTTCAATGTTCCTCTCAGGCAAGAACCAAAGTTTCATAGCTTTACGCCTCAAGCTTCAAGCTTCAGTCCACGAATTCAAGTTAGGGATTCCATTCAAAAAGGCTAGGATTTCATCAAAGGGTTTCCTATTACACATTGACTCTTATGGAAAACCTAGGTTTACAGATAATGAGTTATACAGTAGTAAAGGTTTAACATAAAACATTATTTTTCTTTGTTTCTTTTAGTCTTCCTGAGGATAATTTAATCATGTATTTTTAAACAAGACGTTCTTCAACCCATAGAATGTAGCAATTTGCATGTATCAAAAAAGTTATTTCCTATGCATGTCTATGGTGATCATCTTTAAAATTTATGATACTTTCATATAATGTGTTTCTCAGATATTATCTGTATGCCTGAGCTATAAAGTTATGACTAATATTAATCAATATTTATTAATTATAAGTGTTGTTCTGTTTTGTCATATTAATACTGTTAAGTTTATAAAGTTGTTTCAGTTTGGAGATTACTTAGCACCAAGGTGTAATCATTCTTGATGACATCTACTCTAATCCACCATTAGGAAAGCCAACACGTTACCAATAATGACAAGTAATAGGATTACAAAGCAAAAATAACAAATTACAAACACTAAAGTGAAAGACTTAAAGAGCAAAAGAAAGATTATAACAAGAACACATGTACTGTCAAAATACTAGATCCAAGCCCAAAACCTTGTAGTCACATTATAAGAGATGCTAAATCTGAGTATATTTCTCAAATCAAAAGACTAGTAGGGGTCGTTTGGTAGAGTGTATAAGAATAATGCATTAGTAGTGCTTGCATTAATAATACTTGCATTAGTTATGCAAGCATTATTTCTTATACATTGTTTGGTTTGATGTATTAGAAATAACAAATCTTGCATAGTTTCTATTTGAAAATATATGTTTACAGAACTACCCTTCACACATTAAATATTTTTACACTTTCTTGTAAGTTGCAAAAAAGTCATTGCTAAAACATCATTAACTGCTCTTTTTTTTTCAAATATAAAATTAAATAGTTGTAATATTTGAGTCAAAATATTTTTGTGAAAAGTTGGAAAAAAAATTTTTTACGAAATTTATCGCCATAACACTAATTTTTCTTATTAAATTAAGTTGAAATTAGATTATTATTATTATTTTACAAAAAATATATTGAAGAGGTCATACAGTCTATTAAAACACCAGCAAATTAAAAGACATAAAAATAAATGAAAATAAGAACACATGACAACAAAGAAAATTAATTTAAAAGAAAATGTTAGGAAAGGTTTCAAAAAGGCTTTGAGGATAGTTCTGTAATTATTTAAACCAATGCACGTTTTAAATATAATGCATTGCATAGTATTTTTATGAAAAAATATGTTGAAAAAAAAACCCTCCACAAACATGGTCGAAAGAATATAAAAAAAAATTTCTAGGCTAATTGTGTCTTTTACAATGTTAATGCATACATTAGAACCCATTGCATTACTAATACATAGAAATAGACGGTACTAGTAATACACTCTTTAATACACAATAGAGTGTATTACTAATACATGCATTAGTTACGCATAAGTTAGAAAAGAGTACCTAACAAGGTACTACTAATACATAAAGCTAATGCATGCATTTTTTTATCTAATATACTCTACCAAACGACTCCGTAAAGGCTAAAATAGAAGGTGTAAGACCTAAAAAATGGTTTAGGGTGGTTAGAGACTCACATGTGTCTAAAAAAGTTAAAAATATATTCATTAAGGGTTTATAGTATGTATACTTGATTTGAGGTGATTTCGAAGTCAAACTTCAAGGGACGATCAAGACGTTCGACGACTAGTCACCAAATATACTTATGTGTGTGTCATGGTATAATGAGGTCCTTATATGATTTATAATGATTTTAAAAGGCAGTGTGTTCAGTTTTATGATGTTTTGAGGTCAAACATTCAAGAACATTCAAGAGGTTCAAAAGTTAGATTTTTAGATGTGCTAGTGTGTCCTTGTATGTGTGCCCTTGTATTGATGTGTTTTTTTTAGTGGAAAGTCTGTGTTGTTGACCCTAGTACCTTAATAGACATGTTAAGAGTCAAAACATCCGAATATGACTCTCCGGGAAACACCCGAAGGGCTCCCAAGGAGGACCCAAGTAGTGGACAACACGCTACCCAAGGCAGCGAGCAAGCCAAAGATTTGGACATGCCCTGTGCGACGCTCACCTAGCACGCACCTCAGTGTATCAAAAATTATTTGGGTCAGAATTGAGCGGCTTCCCCGTTACGCAAACCCCACTCCCATATCCGGTTGCGTCATTTTGAAGTTAGTTTGACTTGTCTAAAAGTCCCAATAAGCATGGGGTTCATTTGGTAACTTAGAGGTACAATTAGAAATTGATTTTATGACTTATTTAACCCCTTTTACAAGCCAAAACCCCAACACTCAATAAAAAAATAAAAAATCTCAAACCTGTCTTCTTCTCCGAATTCTCTCAAACCTCCATTGGAGGGAAAACACAACTTCCAGCTATGGGCTGGATTTCATGCTTTCTTCTTCAGTTTCTTATGGTCTTATCATAGAGAAAGGTATGGTGATCCTTCATTATTATTTATCCATTCAGCTAAGGAGTTAATCAAGGATTTTCAAATATGATTTAAAGACCAAAATTCCCAACTTCCAATCTAGCCATGGGTTCTTTCTCAAATTGATTTCAAAAGCATGTTTATGATAAATTAGTGATTATCTACTTTTTTTTAAGATGAATTTCAATTCAATTTCATGATGAACCCATTTTATCTCCAATTCTTAAATTAGTGTATGTTATGGGCATTGTGATCTTAACTTTGTGTTTATTTAATTTTTATTCTAGCATGTTGAATTGCTTATATCTCATGTCTAAATTGTATATTGATGGTGAATTGTTGATGAGTGATGCATGTGGATCAAGGTTTTATGGTTTTAATGAGATTAGTCTATAATTCTCCTATCTTTTCTAGTTTTCTAATGTAGCTTTAATGTGATCACAATTCTATGGTAAATTGAAGTATGATTTTATTCATGCAATGGTTCCTTCAGCTACTGTTTGATACATGTATTTATTGTGAATTATATGAATTGATCGTGATGATCAAAGGTTGGAGGAAATTCAAAGTTTGCCCTACTCCCTCTACTTTTCTTATAGATTGCTAGATTATGTAGCCTTGTATGGCATTGTGTGGTATCACCAAGTTATGGTTCAGGTGATTACTTATTGTTATGATATTATGTGTTGTGATCAAGTCCTTGAAGGAAATTTTATCTTGAAAGTGTGGTTATGATGATCACACAATCAGAAGTATTATGCCTAGTCACCAATGCTAGTTTATAAACTAGGTTATATTGATGATGCTTCCTCTACATTCAAACGACTATGTTACTGCTAGATCTGTTCTACATGTTGATGTTTGAATATTCTTGTGTAGTATTATTCCTACCTATGTACACCTATATGAATATGCTGTCTTGGGATAATTAGGAGTCCTAGACGTAAATGATAAATATGTCTTACCTCTTATGCTATGTGGTTGGTGTGTGGTATATAGTTCCTATTACTCTATATATCATTTGTCTATTGTTTAAATGACTTAACTATGTATTGTGATATTTGTAAGGTGTCTCTTAATGTTAGGATTGTTGCCATTATATGATCATGTTAACGAATGTACACACACTCACACCTCATTCATGCATATCAAAGTAGTATAGGGTCATGGAATCTAATTAAAAGGATATTCTCATATGCACTAATGTCTACTATTATGCATGTTAAGTATATTTTTATGAAGTATGATAAGTATCCTTTAACTAGGATGACTTGAAAGGTGTACTAGTATATTTTTAAGGTGGATCCCTTAATGTTAGGATGGTTGCCTTTATATGATCATGTTAACTAATGTACACACACTCACACCTCATTCATGCTTATTAAAGTAGAATAGGGTCATGGCATCTAATGAAAGGATATTCTCATATGCACTAATGTCTACTATTATGCATGTTAAGTATATTTTAATGAAGTATGATATGTATCCCTTAACTAGGATGACTTGAAAGGTGTAATAGTATGTGCAAAGGTATGAGACCTTATGTATACATTTCACATGTGTGCCTTGAAAGGATAGTTCCTAGGTTTGGTACTTTACGTATATGAATACAAATGCATGGTTATGTATTGAATCTGTATAATGTATTTAAGTGTTTACATGAAAGGATTGCTCATATAGTTACACCTATAGACCTATCCATCTATATATGAACATGTGGGAAACTAATGTGTTATGTGAAATGTTTGCTCAGAAATATGTATAATACACATATATGTATGCTTATCTAGTCAATAGAGGGGCCCTGAGTGGTGTTCTCAAGGTTACCCTAAAACTAGATAGGTGCTTAAATATGTTATAAGCATATGGGGAGTCAATATCCTAAGCCTATGTTTTATGAAATAATGTAATAAAGGCTTTTCAATAAAGGAACTTATATTAGCACCAAGTGAACTTGACAAGGGAGGTGTTGACTTCCTTTGGAGGAAGATTCACCATTGGTTTCTCATAAGGTATTGACTCAAATTGGAGGAACATTCACCTATGGTTCCACATGAGGTGTTGACTTTCCTTGAGGAAGATTCACCATGGTTTCTCATGAGATGAGTCTCCAACGCTAATGATCATATAGAGTGATATGTATATCTCTTAGGTCCATAAACTATGCTTTCCACATAGGATCTAGCAAGTGAATTTCACCTAATATGCTAGCATATATGTTAATGTTCTACTTTGGCTAAGTGGAGCACCATCCATTGGTGTAAGTCTCTTCCACACCAAATTCCATGTTTAGCACCCATGGTCTTAGTGTTGATAAATTCTATAGTTTCCCTAAAGTAAAATGGACAATGAAAGTAAATGACTAGGACCCTAACTAAGATAACTTAAGAGAAGTTGCTTAGTGTAGGTGAGGGTATGGTACTTCACCTATGCATTGCACAAGTAGCTCTTGAAGAGAGTTCTAGGAAGGTGTTCTAATGCATATGATCATGTTTATGTTCCTTATGCATGACATTGTAGTGTTGTCTACTTGTTATGATATGGATGCTATTAGTCTATGTGTTGTGTCCTTACCTTATATGCATTCTATGACTCTTATTGACTATATGATGAAGTCTTGCTTGACATGAAGGAGGTTGTCTATGCTTGTCTAGTTGATGTATGAAGGGCATGTTAAGGATTGTAGTATCTTTGTAGGTTTACTTAGTATGTTTGAGGTTATGAGACTTCCCATGTACATTTCGAAAGTAGTCTTAGGAAGGGATTATGAGTAGTGTTCTATGTGGTTATTATGAGGTAAAGTCCAAGTATGTTAATGTGACTATGGTGTTACTATCATTATATTGTAAGTCTTGACTTGTGTATGGTCTCTTAATCAGTCCATCTATGTGGTCCCTAAAGCATATTGGGTCAAATGTTAGCTAGGTATCTTATGATATGAAATATTTCTATGAATGAATGTGTTTGGTTAATTAAGGTTGTATGCATGATTCCCTAGTGGACTTAAAGTGGTGGTTGAGTGTGGATAGTGTTATGGGACATTTTCAATTCATAGTACAAATCATAACAAGAGGGTTACTTGGGAAGATAAGGATTTAATGTAAAGGAAGGAGTTCACTATAATATGAAATATGTTTACTGTAATTGTAAAGGTGTTTACTATAAAGAGGTGACCTATATGTCTTGAATGCAATGAGTGGTTTTATATGATGTGTGGCCATCAAATATGCCTATGTTAAGTATCTGATTGTATAATGCTATCAAATCAAAGTTTTATGAGATTTTCACAAAAAAGCATGATGCATGGTTTCAAGTAAAATGTCCCTTTTAAATGAATGTTTTTGCATGGTTGTCATACTTAGTGCATTATTGTACTAAAACCATTTTTCACTACATTTTTACACAAGTGTAGGTTAAGGATGCATAAATGATGTCTCTAAACAGAAGAGCTTCATATGTGATTTCCAAGCTCAAGGAAAGAAATCCTGATTTTCCAAGGATTTCCTATGTTAAGTTTATATTCAATGTATTGTAATAACCTGAATATTATGTTGTGATGTTAAAGGGTCTTGTCCCTAATCTATTCTATCATGTTAAGTATAATATGGCAAAAGAGACCTAGGGTCTAGCTATGTATTATGACTTATATATTTATATAATGGAAATGATGTTTCTTGCATATGACATGCTATGAAATGTTTTAAATTTTCCGCTAAAATTACTGTGACAATGCGATGAGTGATAACAATGTGCTTGTATAAGACCTCTGAGATGTCAAGTACGCCATGTTGCTTCAAGGGGGTGCTCCCTGAATGTTACAGAAGGAGACATGATGATTAAGGATGTTTTAGGCTCACCTTTGACTTCAAGTATCCTCGTTGAAATCTTATTATCAATGTTGGTGATTGGTGCTCCGATCTACATCACAAAAATAAATAAAGAGTGTGGCATGTTCAATAATGGCCGTATTTGAATAGCTCAACATGTACCTGATTGATGTAAATCGTTGGTACATGATTTCGATAGGAAATTTTCAAGAGAATGATAACTGGGCTAAGGGTTAGGTGAAAGAGAATTCTCCCTTGGGAAACTTACCCCATATCAAATGGGTTTCTCTCGAACACCCACTCATCTAATGAAGACAACCCAACGCCTTATCCACACTCGCTTATTTTATTTTATAATGAGTTCTAGTAAATGAGACTAAGGTTCAGTCTCTAAGTCTAAAACTCATGTCGCCCCTGCTCCTTTGGCCATTAGTCTAGCAGTTTTGGTTTTGCGAACTCTGTGTCTATCTCACAAGCTTAAAACGCGTGGGTCTTTTAGTATTTGCAACTACAAACCCATTAACTTAAACCACAACAACTAGGTAAAATCACCATTAGAATTTACTCTAACCTATCAACAACAGACGAACCAATATAATATCAACACATTTTTGCTAAATAAAACCCCAAGAATTGGGGGTTTTAGCCACACATCAATCAATAACAAAATACACCTAGATTGACAAAGAAAATAAACGGGTATAAGAAATTAAACCTTTATATGAACAAAGGAAGAAGAATGGAGAAGACTCACTTCCGATTTGAGGAGGAAGAGCTTGTTTCTTCAAGTCTTCCTCACAAACCCTATCAAAACTTGAGAGAAAAATAAAAAAATTTAAGATATAAGTCTAAAAATCACAAAATTATGTCTCTATTTTCTGATTATCCCCTTAAGTAATAGTGTAGTTCAATATATATAGACTTTAGAATTTATGCTACCAAATCTATTCGATGATGTTAGTCGTGAATGCCGAGTGATTCGGAGATTCTCCCTTCTTCTAGATAATCTTTGTTGTGCTTTTCCTTCACCGTCAATGTATTATATATCATATGGAAGAACATAAATGCTTCACGAAACTACTCAGCGAAGTGCGTACTACATCTTTTAATCGCCTTTTTGATCCACTTCCATCAGGGCTTCGCTTGCTGGAACAAAGGTAAAAAATTTTCTTTTTAGTTATCTTAAAGTATACTTGGCGATGCTCTGGAGTTCCTCTTCATATATTTTCATCCTTTTTGTTCCTTTTTTGCGCCTAAGTTTCCATACTTACACTCAAACTTCAAATAACTGATTCTAAAAAGTTTTCATCAAATATTGAGAGAGAATGAGCATTTGAGGAAACTATTTTCAATCAAATGAGGCCCGAAGTAAGTCCATTCTAGGGATTCATCAGCAAATGAACTTAAACTTTTGCTTGTCCTCAATAAAATTCAAGTTCAACAGTTCAGATAGGATTTCTCAAATAGTGGTACACAAGATTCAATCAAGAACATACATAAAAAGATTTAAAATATTTGTGAAAAGATCAATTGTACACTCAATGATTCAATATATTAAACAACATTACTTGTGATTTTTTCATTCGCAGTACTTGCTACTCATGCAAGTTAAAGCTCAACAAAAGTATCTACATGCCCTCACACATAGAAAGATTTCATATTCACAAACAAGGATTAATCAATTGAACATAAAGAATGAAATTCAATGGTCACACTCACAGAGAGGAACACAATACATGTTCTCAACCATAGGTTTGCACTTATTTTCCAATCGATCTTCGGTTCGGTCACTCAAGATAAAAAAAGTTCTTTTTATGACTTGTAATGGGGTTGAGTGCAAATCTATGGTTATTTTGGTTTGTTAAGTTTTTCTTATGAGATGTGGTATTCTCAAGGAATTTCATTCCATTCTCTTCCTTTTATCTATTCTTTTTCAAGTATGTTTCATTGTTTTCTTTTCTTTTTCTTTCCTTTCTTATTTTTATATATATGTAGGTTTTCCATTTTCTGCACCACCATGGTTTAAGGAAGAGTTTTCATGCACTTCTTAACTTTTTGTTGTCTTTTTCACCACACCCTCAAAATAGGCTTTTGGCCTAAGTGGGATATTAACTTTAAAACACAACTAAAGAGGATACTAGTTGGTGGATCACGTATGGTTTAGAGTTGATCAAGGTTCTCTCAAAGACAGGCAATGCTCAAAGGCTGTTCAAAAGAGTTTCACACACTCACAGGTAGGATAAAGATAAGGTATATGTCAATGTTGTATTACACTCTTTCAAGTTTCCTAAGATTTCCTTAACAGCACACCTTTCAAATTCTGTCAGACTAACCGTGCTAATTCTTAGTTTATTCAGGCAAGGTTCAAAGTAAGATCATCACACATGGCATTCACACTTAAGAAAAAAGACTGCAAAGTTTCACTAGTTTGAAATGGTTATAACAAAAGAATCAATTCCATAAAGGGCTAATAACAATGAGATGCAAAGAGTGCACATATTGCCTATGCAACTTTATTTGTCCTTGTTTTAGCTGTACAATCATGTTACATTGATTGATAGAACTATTGAAGTAATCAATATTGATCGAAATTGTCATTTGGATTAGTAGAAGAACAACAACTTTCAACACAAGAGGTGGCGAAAACGTTCAAAAATGAAATTTTCTTTGGAAGTGTCAAAATTATATTGCAATTAAACCAAAAGATAGCAATAAGCTCAACTAAACGGAAAAGTTGATTAGAAAACACAATTTAAAATAGGCCACCCAAATATATATATATATATATATATATATATATATATATATATATATAAAGTATTCATAGTAAGCACACAAAAGGTCCATAGTAAAGCAAACAAGGTTAGCCTCACCCCACCGAAATAAAAAAAATTTGTCTTCGAATATTATGACTATAATCCAGAGGTAAAATTTAAAAAAGATAGAGCTAGAGCTAGAGAATAATCCTTGTTAGGTAGTTGTTTCGAGTTGTAGTCCTTCAACAAATATAAAGTTAAACAGAAGGTATGGTGGGGATGTTAGGTTCATTGTCAAGTCATTCATCAAGATAAGAAAAACTTTTCTCAACAGCCCAATGCGCCTATAATTAATCCAGATACTTGAATGCTTCATCAACTACCTTTTTGTGCATTAACCAGTTTGCAGCTATTAAGTGACAACAGGTTGACTTTTGGGTCAGTCGGTGCATCACCAAGCAAATTTGTACGTCGCCAATTTTTTTAAAACTTCAAAGTATACTTGGATGTTCAAACAGTGAGATTCATCGGGATCATTTAACTGGTAGGTGATTCACCGAGACATTCTTGATCTCGCCGAGTTGTACAATCTAAAGGTATTTGAATTGCTGGTGACTTTGGCGACTTGCCAGCAGGGTTAGTTGCTCGCCACTCTGCACCTTGTTAGAACTTACCACACCTCAATATGCAAGACTAACATACTATAATTTTACCTATATAAAATTTAAAATATAACGATGGAGTTTTGGGTTACATCTCAAACAATAACTATGTTAACTTCGTGGGAAGAAGAAAACCACTACTTCAAGATTGATAGTTGGAGCCACCCACATCATGATTCGAAGACCTTGGTTTTCTTTTGTATGACATGAGGTGAATATTGTTCCACAAGATTTTCTAGATGTTGGACCGCCTCGGAGTGAGAACATATTATGTTTGTCATTTCTAATCACTCTCTTAGACTATCCAGCAACTTGTGTCCTCAACGCGACCATCATGGAATCGTTCCCCATTTCTCTCTTCGTGTTGGCAATGTGATCTAACTATTGGAGGCCATCATCTAGGGCAATTTTGCAATCCCTCCAATGATTAGTCGATCAAGAAACTACTTGTTTCTGGGGTCGATGATTCTATCAAAAAAGTCTAAATTGACCATGTCAGGAATTCTAGTGCCAGGGACTTGAGCTATTATTCCCTTAAAACATGCCCACGATTTATGTAGTTAATCCCCATTGTTGCTTGAAGGTCTGTATACGGTTTTAGACCCTCATTACCTCTATTGGGTGAAACACCAATAACTTATGGATCAGCACTGAATTCACCTAAACGTTGCTTCCAAACACAACTTGACGAAGCTAAATTAAAAGTAAGGTTAGGAAAACTACAACTAAAGAAAATGAAAAATTCACTTAAATAAATATTCACATAACACCACTATCCAACAACGACGCTATTTTGATGCTTCTATTGCATTATCGTGATCAATGACACTAACCTACAGTTTGACTGTCTATTAATCAAAGCGAGTATAGTAACCTAACAAAAGGTTGGGGTCATGTCAAATGGTTTATTCTCTAACACCTACTCATCACATGAAAACTACCCTACATCTTTCCCACACATGTTCTTTCGATGATGAGTTGTAGGATATGGGAATAGGGTTCACCCTCTCAGACTGAACCTCATATTGCCCCACTTCTTAGGCCTTTTGTCTAGTGGTGTTGGTTTCATGACCTCTCTCTCGATCAAGCCAAAAAAATATGTGTGGTTTTTTATTTTCAACTATTAACCAATTAACCTAATCCACCACTAGGTGAAGTGACCAGTAAAATAGCATCTAACCTATGATCAAGCAAGACCCAACACTAAATTAACACATATTTTTGAAATCAGACCCCAAGAATTGGGGTTTAAGACACACATCAGAAAAAATCAAAATACAACTTAAATGATTAAGATATCAAATATGTATAAGAAATTAAATCTTATAATGAGCAAAGGAAGAAGAATTGAGAAAACCCACTTACGATTTGAGGATGAAGAGCTTCTTTCTTCACGTCTCTCACAAAATCCCTCTCAAAATTAAGAGAAAAATATAAAACTTATGAGCTAAGTCTAAAAATTAAAAAAATATGTCTTTACTTTATAATTCTCCCTTAAAATAATAATAGAGTTTTGTATTTATAGACTTTAAAATTTGTGCTAGTTAATCCACTCGGCAAGATTAGTCGCGAACGCCAAGTGATTCGGCTATTCATCCTTCTTCTAGATAATTGCCATTTGTTCTTTGCCTTCACCATTTATGTGTCATTGATCATTAGGTGAACAATTCTACGCTGTGGAACTACTCTACAAAGCACCGACTAGTCTTTTTCATCGCCTTTTTAATTTAGTTCCTCTAGGGCTTCGTTTTCTGGAATAAAGGCACAAATGCATCCTTTCGGCTAATTTCCAAGTATACTTGGCGATGCTCAAGTTTTCATCTTCTTCTCTTTTCATCCTTTTTGTTCTCGTTTTGGGCCTAAGTATCGATGCCTACACTAAAACCTCAAATACATGAAACTTAAGAGTGTTCATAGGTATTGAGATACAATGAGCATTTGAGGACACTATTTTTAATAAAATAATGCCTGAATTTTGTCCATTGTGAGGAGTCGTAAGTACCCAATAGGCAGCATGGGCTTGCTGAGATTTGCAAGAAAAGATATTAATACAAAGCTAAAATAAATAAAAATCGAGGTCACGAAATGAAATGTTAACGGAAAAATTTATTAAACAGATTAATGGAGGAACGGTCAAACAATTGACGAGTATGAGATTTTGACTCATTTTTGGATTTTCTTTCTTGGTTTTAGTGTCCTCTAATTCTTAATATATGCTCTAAACTGAAGTTAAGGTGTTTATTTAAAGGAAAGAAGGATAGGGAGCAAATCAAGGACACTACCACATATTGAAGAAGTGGAGGCAAGGAAATCATATTGATCGCCAAGGCCACTCGTTAAACCAACAATTCATTCTTTAGCTGACCTAAACGTCCAATGTGCCATCCCTAGGGAATAACCTACTTGGCGATAAAAATGGACAATCGGTGGACCGCCGAACGACTTGGTGACATCAACCTCTATCACCTAAATTCATAGAACATCGAGGATTAAGAGCCAAAAGCAAACCAATGATAGGTTGGAAAAAAAGTCACATCTCCGTCCTACTTGGCGGTTCACTAGTTACCTTGCCTAATGTTCTGTATAGCGAAATTTGGGAAATGATAAATTAAATTCCAAAAAAAAATAGAGGGCTTTGTCAGTTTAGTTTTGCGCTTGGTGAGTATATATCCCGTTCTCATGAGTTTTTCATGGTAGATTTTTAATCTTTTGAGACTTTGTTTAATAATTTTCAATTTTGTTTTTAAATTAGTTTTATTGGAAGCACTGTAAAGACATAAAAACCATTACCCAAATCATGCTAACATAGTTGTAATTTTTTCTCCTATTTTTTTTATCATTTGTAGCTAAAACCTTAATTCTGTTGGTGTGATCATGTGATTATGTCATAATTAACTTATGTATATTATTTTTATTGATTTAAAGTCTTAATGGAGGTGGTTTTAATTGATAGTTGTGTATAAATCTATGAATCACACTTGCAAATGCAAGTCTAACATAGTGTTCTAGCCTACTTGAGAAAGATGTTTTAGAACCATGGTTTTCCATTAATGATTGTAGTTATTAGGTTGATGGGGTTTTAGCTCTATAGAGTAAATCCAAAACTCGATTATACCTATCAAGCTCGAGAGAATAGATAAAATTTTCATTTAGGGATTTTTATATTGTTATGCTTTAAGAGGTTTAACTGAACTCGCTTGAATCATAATAGATGTTCGAGAGAAACCTATTGCATCTATAATCTAGCCTACCTACTTAAATTTAGAGATTGTTAGTAAATTTAAATTACCCATATAGTAAAAATTAACCTATAAGCGATCACATCCATAAGAACTCCCCTATATTTGTTGATTCCATACTTTTTGTTGTTAATTGACCAAAAAATTCCCCCATCTAACAATTGTGTAACCCATTATGATTCATTCAATTTTTGTCATTTCTAATCTATAACCGATTAGATAAAACTCATAACTTCCAAATTGAATTTGGTCTTGTACCTCTCCCTATTGGTTCCAGCCTAACTCAATTGTTGGGTTTTATACAAGATTACGATACCCTATACCTAGTATTGGATGAGGCATAGTTGAGCACTAATAAAAACAAGTGTCGCTGCCAGGGAGTGGTATTTAGAATTCTCTTGTTGAAATTTAAATTGTCATATTCTTGTGTTGTAGTTGCATAGACTTACTTTGTTTTGTGTTTGTGTTGGCTATGTTCAATTAGAAGAAGAGATGAGCGTAAACAAGAGTAATGCTTGTCAAATTGGCCATCAAGATTGTATTGACAATTTGAAGTATGTTAAAGACCTAATTTAATTCGGTGGTGTTGATGCAATACATCTAATTCATGATAAGGAGAATGTTATTTCCGTGTCACGAGAAAAATGTTGCATCTTTGGTAAATGAAAAGATTATATGGAGAGTTGGCTCATAAGGATTCCCATGAACATATGAAGAATTTCGTAGATACATGTGGTCGGTTCTTATTGATGAATACCTCTCAATAATATGTCTATCTTCAGTTATTCCCTTTTCCTTTGATGGGAGAAGCTACCAAGTGGTTAGCAGATCTACCAAGGAACTCTATTATTACTTGGGATGAACTTACCATGGCATACTTGGTATGGTTCTTCCCTACTTCATGTATGATGGTATGAAGAGATAATTTACAGATCTTCAATTTTCTAGAGGGTGAAATAATACATGACAAGTGGCTGAAATTTATGAAGTTACTACTTCACAATCTGATTCACAGGAAGCCGAACCATGTGTTGTTACAACACTTTTATAGGAGCCCTTACTTGGTGAACAAAGATGTGGCTGAAAAACTATTTGTGAGGGATATATGCAACAACCTTTTGAAATAACATCTAATCTCCACAATGGAATGACCAATATTGATAAAGTATGGTACACTGGATATAATCACGTGTCTTCCATGACTTTAACGATGGCAAAAGAAAAGATTGAATAAGTTCATCAAAGGGATCAAAATATGTCCAAAATGATAACACAAGAGGATTTTTTTTCAAAATATGTTATGGGTAGTTGTACTAGAGTAGTGAATATTGTTAGTGTTAGAGACCCGATGATGTACATTTTGATGCTTTGTATAATGAGTAAGTGAATTTTCGTTCTAATTAAGGAGGTGGGTTCAGTTCGAGCTATCCAATGTCGGGTGGGAGTCGAAGTTGTAATAGAGAAAGAGATGGTGGATTAAGAGAGCGTAAAAGAGAATGACTTAATCATGGAAATAATTAGAAAGAAAGGGTTGGTGAGAAGGAATGATATGTCCCACCTAATGAATGTCAAAATTCAATGAAATAAAGGGCTATCTCGGAGAACTTTCTTACGGAAATAATGCTTGAAAGTATTCCCAATAAAGTGGAAGGTTGACAGTATGTTTTCAAAGAAATGAAAGTCAACGTCTCCACTCTCAATCAAACATTTACCTATGATTGTGTATCTATTATATAATTGGAAATGAAAATAGATCAAATTTCATCTTATTTGAACCCAAGGATGAAAGAGAGTCTACCAAGTGATACCTTGGCTAATCCATAAAGTAAACCTTGAGATCATATCCACAATGTTTCACGACGTTAACTTAGGTTCTTCTTTGGAGGAAACTCAATTCTTAATGCATTTATTATTGCTTTTGAATAATAGGTTTTGAATTTGGAGGTTGAAAAGTTCAAATTATGGAAAAATGAAACTAAGATAGCTAAAAGTTAAGTCAGCGACTAATAAGCACAAATTACACCTCCACAAAGAAGAATAAGTTACCGTTATCAAGTAAAGAACCCAAATAGTAGGTTGGGGTTGATCCCACGAGAAAAATGGTTAAGACTTAACTTTAACCTGCTATAATATCTTTTTAGTCAATGTAATTATGACATAATTAAGTAAAAAGAGCCGGGGGAGGGGGGGGGGAGGACTTTGTGAAACAAATTCCTAATATTATAAGAGTATTAAATAAACAAAGGTCAACTTTTGTTGTTATCAAGGTGAGAAAGTAACTAGGGGTGTAATTGTTCTCCATAAGCTTATGACATGGTACTTCTTATAATAGCAGTCCCTTCCGAGTGTATTACATGTAAAGTGATAAGTTATGTATCTCTAAATCATTGGTCTGGAATTTAGAGAATTTCACCCCACATCTTTGTCTGGCTATGTCTTTATAACGTCTTTATAATTTAGTAACACTTACATTCACCTTATGTTAGATATCTCATCGATGTATGACTTAGTTTTCACTCTCGCACTTATCGATAGGAAACTATTCAATAGTATCACACTCATCTACGTTGATAATTATTTTCTTATTACTTACAAAGTAGCAACAAGGCAAGTTCATACGTGTGCACTCGTTAAAAAGACTTCTAAACGATAAAATTATCAATGCATGCAAAAACTTATTCAAGAGTTGCTTAATTACTATTCAAACTTTGTTAAACGCTCATGGTTCCCACAACCCTAGTTGTTTATTTAGTTACCCATATTAACAAAAACATCATTCATGCTTATAAGATAAAAAATCATGAATTTATGCAATAAGAATGATAAACCCAGAAATCCAACTTGAATTGCAAAACTGAAATCTATAAAACCAACTTAGAAACATAACAATTGGTAAAATTACAAGTTAATATCCCCGTACAAGAACTCAAGAAAATTTAATTATATCTAACTCCCAAAAAAAGAGTTTACATCCACTATTTATAGAAAACAAATCCTAAGTTAAATGGGAAACAAAATAAAGAAATAAACTATATGACGTGCCTTCATTCTATGAGGTTGACCAACTGTCCTTGAGTTCACTTACTGTTCGTAGATACCTTACGTGCTCCATACTTAGAAAATTTTCTAACTTTCAAAATCTCAATTTCTCAGTCAGCTTCTACGGTAAAATATTATGGACAATCATAGATATGATGGTCCGTAAGTGTCTCTTTCACTACTACATAGAATATTTCAAGATCATGTACCTGAAACACTTCTCATATCACTTCTACAAAGCTATAGTGTGGGTTGTATGTTATTTTACGATCCGTAAGTCCCCATCGTGGTTCAAAACTTAGTAACATTTCCCTGAGCTTCCACACTACCTTTGCTTGATCCTCCCACGATCATCACCTAAGGATGGTAACTGCTTCTACGCACCGTAAGTGCATCCGTAGGTCACTCTTTCTTTTAATTTATTTATCTATCTCTTCAAATCTTTGTGATAGAGTTTGTTTCCTAAAATCACAACGAAACACAAAAAACTAACACAAAGTGACCCTTATACTCGCAAAAATCATGAGTAAAATGTATCAATAGTACCATAAACTCACAGTACATCAATACCCTCAACTTAAGATCATTGTATATCCTAAAGCAACATATTATGACTCTAAACGACACCTGCATAGAAGCAAATACTCTACACCCAAGGATTCACGTGTCTCACCATCTAACTCTTATTTTGAGTGAAGTTTTTTTTAACATAGACTCAAAGAAGATAATTTATGCGTATCCAAAATTGACACATTAGAAAATCAAAACACCATATCAACTGTTTTGTTATCCCTAGAGTATCAACTTTCTGAAAATGTCATTGGTGCCAACCTTTAACAGAAATTCCCCTTTTTCACACAATGTAAACGAAGTTTTGACTATAGTGATTCATTTAACTCTCATGCTCAGAAGTAATTGTCAAGTAAAGTTAGTGCTCAATACCATAGGTTTCCCACATTTTTACTGCCTAGACTCTCCAAACTACACTCTAGGATAACTGTAGAACATTCTTAGCTTTTGATGTACGCTCAGGGTGGTATATTTGGGTACATTTAGTGAATTTCTACCCTCCTTGACAATATATTTATGCCTTCTATCTCCTTTTGCCCTCTCTTTACATCCTACCTCTTTTTCACTTCTTTTTGTTCATTCCTTTCAACCCTAGGTGTGACTTTCACTTTTGTAGCTCTTTCATTTTGTTCACTCTCTTTCTTTTTCATGCATTTCAGTCTTTCCCAAAGTCACACTCTCTTTTTCACTTAATATTTTTTTTAGTTTCAACACCCAACGATTTTCACACCCACTTTTCTTTATATTTTCACTTTCATAGCCACCCTAAAATCATGGTTTTTTTTTCTTTTTTAAGAGTCGAGGCGCACAATACACGAGGTCAAGTAAAGGTAACGAACAAGGTCACTTTATAATTATTCACCCTCATAATAGGTTTTTGTCCTTAGTTGAGGTGCACATGTCAATGGAGGGACCGGGGCTAAAACATTATATTCAAGGAATGTGAGTTAAGGAGTTAGACAGAATTGATATCTTTTAGGCTCAAAGTGTTAGGATCACTGGGAAAAAATCATTTTATTTGGTAGGACTCTATTAAGGCTTTTTGTGGACTATTCTGAAAAAGGTCCTATAATAACTTCGAGACTCTATACTAGATTAACTTACCAGGACTAACAAGAAATGTTCTAGATTTATAATCGTGAGATTACTCCATTTAGGTTTTAACTTAAGTCATGCAATCAAATCATTCTCGTTTATGTCATACCTAGGCCAAACACATTCAACTTATTCTAATCCATACTTTTAGCATGTCTGCAGAATTTTTTTATGGGTATCATATTTTTTTGTTTAAAAAATTCCTGTCATCATACTTTATTTTTATTCATGCTTCTACACATACTAAACATGTAAGTTCAGTAGAAATTTAATAGTCTCTAGGTGGAAAATATGACATGTAAGAAAACCTAACGGGTTAGGTTGCTCACTCTTCACCCTATCACTCACAATCCATTTACCCCACCCTCTTAAAATACGTGCAATTATCCCAATGCACAATAAATGGAAAACAATAATAGAGTTTGATGAAGCAATCCGGTGGCACGTTGCATAGACTAATAATCACCTAGTTGGAGGGTCCAGTTTCTATACCATGATAATACTTAGGTCACCATTAGCGGTGCCTTCATCATTAATCATTGAACCACAAGTGGTGTGAACATCTGATGTCACAGGCTCGGAGCTAGATGCCCCAACACCCATCTCATGAACTCTAAGCTGCCTCATCTACTTATCTACAATGGATTCCTCCCTTTCTTTCTTCTATAGTCGGCGCTGCTTATGGCTACCCCTTTCCTCCTCCGTGTGATCGAATATTTTTATGGATTGATGCTTCTTAAATTTGGCCCATTTTTACTCTGGCATCATTCCTTCATCATCAGCAATAAAAAGTTCCCTTATAACAGTATCATCGCCATGTTTTGAAGGTGCACTGTCACATCGAAGGAGAACCCCGTAGAAGTAACATGGCGTACTTGACCTCTCGTAGGTCTTATACAATCACACAGTTATCATTCATTGCATTGTGATAGGAATTTAGCGAAAAATTTAAAACTTTAATAGAACATTATATGCGAGAAAATCACTTCCTTTATATATATATATATATATATATATATATATATATAATACCATAATACATCATTAGAGTACTTTGCCATCTTAGACTCAACATCATTAGAGTATATTTGGGGCACGAACTTTACAAAATAAACCATAAGTACAATATTAAAAGACTTTACAGTAACTACACATTAGGACATCCTTAAACTGAGGGATTCCTTTCCTTGAGCTTGGGAATCACACATCAAGCTCCTCATCATTTAAACACATTCTTTAAGTATCCATAACCTATACTTTGTGTAAAAAGGTAGAGAAGAATGGAGTTAGTACAATAATGCACTAAATATGGCAACCATGCATTTAAAAGGATCATTTTCTTTAAAACCATGCATCATACCCTTTTGTGAAATCTTCATAAACATCATATAGGCATATTCGATGGTTGTACATCATATAAAATTACACTTTGCATTTAAGTCACATTTTGGATCACTTTCAGTAAGTGCTCCCACTTTACTGTGATCTTTTATTCACTTTAATGTGAAGCCCTTTTATTTTAACTCCTTGACTTTCCCAAGTAACCTTCTAGTAATACTAAGTGCAATGCATCACCTTAAGGCCACTAGGTACTCATACACATATCCTACCCAAGCCAACAAATATGATCATAGTAGTATATTACATCATACATACATTCAAGTCAAGACCTTAAGGACATCACAATGAACTCTATTCACATTTACACATATACAAATTTTAATTCACATAGAACATTATAAGACCTTACTCAAAATCCCAATCTAAGACTACTAGTGCAATGTACATGTGAAGCCCCATAACTTCTTTCAGGACCCAGAAGTACAACCTAGAAGTTAGGGTTAACTCTCGGATCGTGGTCGGGCGTACATGACTCTTTGGAGAATTGTACAATCCCTTCAACTATTACTCATTACATGAATCATGAAAAGTAGTTCGAAAATTAAAACTTTTCATGTTATTTAAATAAAAGAAGTCTTTCATAAATACTAGGAAATCTTTTCGTCACAAGCCAACTTAATGAAACAACTTAGAATCTTAGGGAAACGGCCCTCTACAACGAAAGGAAATACAAATTAAGTCTCAATAATGAAACTAAGAAACATAAATTATGTTCTCGAATATATGAGGACATACCAAATCTTGAGACATAGAATTCACAAGCTTCAACTTCGATCTTTCAAAGGCATCCAACCTATACTTATAAGGTATATAAAATATGGTGTTAGTACAACATTTTACTAAGTATAGCAATATGCAAAAACATGTAAAAAGGGACATTTTAGAAAGAAAAAAAAGCTTTCATGCAAATTCAATAAATCATTCATGAACTTAGGAAGAAAAGAACATAAGAAGCATCATCTAACACTTAAACAAGAATTTCCATAACATTACTTCAAAATTACACTTTAAAGTAAATTCATCACACATTATAGTGAACTATGCATATATACGACTCTCACACAAGTAATCTTCTCAAATAGGACTCTTAGGTCACACTAAGATCAATGTGAGAGTAGCATCCCATAATATCACTCCCACTAGTTCTCCTTATGGATTCCCAACGATTTGAGCACGTTACAACAAATAGATCAAAAAGATGCATTTACAGTGAACTAATCCACTGAAAATACAGTGAACCATGTTAAGTAATCATAGTAGATTTAAAAGCTTTGCATTAACTAAAGACTCCAACAATGGTGAACTCCCAAAGTATTGCAAAAGAGGAAGTGAGACCATTTCCGTAGAAGTTTCCCTACCTAAGGATACACCTAAGATTCCTTATGGTAAGACATGAAGGAAACGTCTACACACTTCCTTCAGCGGACACCCAAGCTCTCATCGAGACTACCCTATTCAACTTACTTTCCTCGGGAGAATGAGTCATCACTCAAGCACAAGAACTTAGAAGAACTCCCAACAAAAACCAAAGACTTCCCTTTCAGAATGCCTACATAGTTAAATGAGTAGGATGACATCCCATACCACCACCTACCATAAGTAGTACATTCTTTTAGAAGGTTTGGCACAAAGTTACCCTCTCACAATGACCTATTTAGTGCAACGGATAGGTAGCGTCCCATACCACCACCTATCCTAAGTAGTATGTTCTTTTAGAAAACATAGTTCAATCAAAATCACATAGGTATAACATTAATTAGAGAACTTATCATTTTCATTATTTTTTGAGGGGGGTTAGCTTAACCGACAAACACCATGAGAGATAGGCATGAAATCTCAATATTAACCCTTATCGAATGAAGGATCCTCACTTTCCTAGAGTATGGTAGTACTTTTTAGCTTTTACATGGCTTTACCAATACATATACCTATACGGGCACATAGTTAAGGGATAGAGATATTGCTACTAAGATACTGATTCTCTACTAACGACGAGGACTCATCTCAAGAGGTATAAGGGAATACGAAATCTCAACTCACAAAGCGTATTGCACCTCTTCTTCCTATCCTGTCGGTGCTAGGCATAACTTCCCACGGATTCTCACATTAAAAATTATAGGTTTAAGTATAAATAATGAATGCCATATCTCAACTCGCGAAGTGCATTCATCCTCCAACCTATTCTTGGAAAGCTCATTGGGATTAGTGAGGTTGGTACTAGACACTTCATCTCAACTTATGAAGAGTTTCCTCCCCAAGATTCCCCTTGTTACTAAACTTAGCTTCATTCATTCACTTAAAGTGTGTGTGTACATGTGAGAACACCTTGCATATAGACATAATTTCATATACATCACTTCTAAACATGCTTAAGACTTCCATTTATTCAACTTACACACTTTACGTACTTCAGTTAGTCACATTCTTTTAATAGACCAAAATCTAAGTCAAACATACCATTTAATCTTTACAATTACAAAACAAGACCCATTTAGAATTTCTATTCATTCTACAATTTAAACCTTCAAGATCATATTCTCAATACATAATAAAAATCATCAAATAATGAAATAAGCACCGCAACCAAGAGAAGGTGGACCATAGCACTCAAGATCCATTTATCATAAGAACAATACAATATAAGCAAGTCTTGAATTTACTAAGACCTAAAAACATATAAAAATTTTATCAATAATTCATATTAATAAGGCCCTTACAGAAGTAGCTAAACCATCATTACAACACAATACGACTAAAGTTCATTTTATACATAAACATGCTTATTTGAACCATTTCATAAACCACAACTTGAAAGGAAACTTTAACATGATATCATCAAGGTTTTAGCATTAGAATCACCACATCACATTAATAACATCATTAATTAGTTAATGGACACATTTTCAACTAAGACCCATATTGGGTTGAAGATAATAGAAGTTAGGGTGAAAATCCCTTTTCGAAATTCATTGAAAAAGGCTGCTTGAATGAAAGGGTATTCAAGAATGGATACCATACCTCAATAAGCAATAACACCCAAGTGTTTTGGTGAAGAAATCACTTTCAACCATCCCTCCTATCCTTCCTTGACCTCTAGCTTTAAATGGTGACTTTGAGAGAGTTTGTCTTTAGAGAGATAGTTTGAATTTTGAAGTGAGGGGTCTTGTCTAGGTATAGGGCTTAAAACTAACTTATTATAACATAAAACAGTAAAAATATTTACCTAGGGATGTCAAAAACATGGGGTTAAATTACACAAAACATCCCAAGTAGGCAGCAAGCTCCAACAGCTTTTTGAAGGAGCCAATCGGCGACCCAAGCTACTGGTGTCGATTGATCAACGGCCCGTGCTGCTTGGCGTTGATGACATCAAAGAATGGTTCAAGGGAGGGATGATTTTTCCATATGTTATGGGACGAAGCCCCTAAATCGATGGGGCGTCGATGGGCTTACACCCAGTAGACTGCTCCGTCGTTTGGGTAGTGTTCTTGGTAGTCTTGTCCAAATCTTGGGCCCTTTATCTAGGGCCCGTTGTGGGTCCTTGGTGGGGTCGTGCCCTTAATTTAACCTCTAAACTATGTCTTCTAGGTATTAGGAACACCCACCTCAGTTTCAAGGAAAACTAACACGTAAAACTCACATAAACTCCTCAACACACACAAGTACTATCTAAGGCACACCTTCTATATGTCATGGACGTTCTTGGGTGTTTGACCTACAAACTTAAACAAACTACACACACTTCCTAAGAACACTAATATAACTTATTTTAACTAAAAATTAACTCAAGAAAAAACCACGAGGTTCTAGTTCACCTTAGTACATTTTGGGGAGTTACATTCTCCCACACTTGGAATAACATTCGTCCTTAAGTGGCACTTAAACTTCAAGAACAACAAGGAATCACTTATTACCACAAAAAACATTACACTTCTGATCAAAACATCAACAATCAAATCATCAACTATCAAGGAGCATCAATTAACACTTTCAGACACTAGGAACATAAGCAACTCTTGCCAACTTCAAAATTTTTCCAAAACTAACCCCAAACCATATTTTATGGAAGAACTATATTCTCCAACATTAAACATGCTCATATACAACACTTTGCACACATTGTAACTTCAATTAAGGATAAAACTATTTTTTTTTCAAAATCCAAAAATATAATAGTGCATCGTTGTAGCCACAGTTCAACATACTTCAAAATTTCAAAATTCCATTTTTAGAGAAATTCATCAAGATGACATGATAACATGAAATATAAAACCACATAAACATATATCATAACACAAAAACAACAATCATAAAGGGTTAAGACTTACCAAGATCATCAAATCAGGATTATTTATCCTTCCTAGCTCCCATTCCATAGGTAGGGTTCTTCTTAGGAGAATTAGGATCTAGGGAATATTTATTTCTATCTTTTACCCTTTCTTTAAGGTTAGGGAAGTACCTCATCTTGTGGCATTTACTACCACAACTAAAACAATCATCCGTGTTGACAAGACAATTACCTGAATGTTGCTTCCCACAAGTAGTACACCTAGCCCTTTAAAATGTATGACAAGCACCTTGAGAATGTTGGTTTTGATCCCTATCCTTGTTCCCCATGGAAGAATATTGATTGTAGAACCTTTTCCTAGGACTTTTGAGACTAGAATCATCTAACCTAGACCTTTTTCCCTCTTGCCTTATCTACCTAATTTCTGCCTCCTCAATTTGTTGTGCATAAACAATGATCCCAGAGATATCCATGTCATTAAGAAACATTGTCGTATGACACTCTTTCTTCAACAAGGTAGACAATCCTATCACAAACTTGTTCATCCTATCCCTAGGGTTGGCTACCATGGTCGGGGCATTCTTAGAGAGTTGAGTAAATTAAAGAGATTAATCTTGCACGCTCATTCCCCCTTGACGAAGATTCTTGAACTCAACCATTTTCTTTTCCCGCCACTATAGGGTAAAGAACCATATCTAAGAAATCCTCTTTGAATTCCTTACAATCAACCAAACCTTTTTCTAACGGTCTATAACCTTTCCATTGCTCATACGACACTTAAGCAACATCCTTAAGTTGGTAAGCAGTCAATTCCTCTTTATTCCCAGGGTAACACCCATAGTATCTACCACTTTGAAAACCTCATATATGAAGCCTTGTGGATCTACATCCACCTTAGTGCCATGAAAAGTTGGACGGTTAATCCTCATGAAATCATGAATCCTTGAAGGGGGTGTACTAGGGTTTGGTTAGGACATATCTCCTTGATTTTCTTGGGCAACAAAGTGATTGTTGATGGCATGAACTTGAGCCTTCATGAGTGGGGTCACGTTCATTAGGGAAGACCTCAACTCCGCATTAGTCATATCACCCTCGAAAAGGATCTTGGGGCATAGGAGAAACTTGGGGCCCTTGAGGTTCTGTATGCATTTGAGGTTCTTGAAGGGGAACCTCCACATTCTCTTCCTTCTCTAGTCCACCTATAGGAACTTGGCAACGGAGAAGGATCCTCTCATTATGTATGCCACCTCCTCCCTTCTAGCGGTCGATCTCCTCATATTCATGCCCTAAAAACAAAAAGAGAAGAGGTTTAGAAAAGACACCTTATAAACTCAACTAGAAGGCACGACATTATAATAGAGAAGAATGTCAAACTTCTAGCGTCCTATAGCCTCTTGTCCATGGATGGGTCGCTACTCACACTACTAACCAAGATACTACTAGATGTGGCTTGTGAGGCTTTTAGACCTTAAACTATTTCCCATAACCTTATTATCTGATACCAAGTCTGTCAGGACACGAAAGTACCCCCTAGAATTTAGGGTTAACTCACGGATCATAGTCGGGCATATTTGACCCATCGGAGTCTTTTACAATCCCTTCAACTCTTACTCATTACATAAAGAATGAAAAGTAGTGTGGAAATTAAAACTTTTCACAATAATTCAATAAAATAAATCTTTCATAAATACTAGGAAATCATATTTTCACAAGCCAACTTAAAGAGACAACTTATAATCTTAGGGACACGACCATTTACAATAAAAGGAAATACAAATTAAGTCTTAATACGGAAACTAAGAAATATAAACTATGTCCTCGAATATATAAGGACACACCAAATTTTGAGAGATAGAATTCCCAAGCTTCAACTTTGATCTCCCAAATGCTTCCAACCTATACTTATAAGGTATATAAGAGTATGGGGTTAGTACAATAATGTACTAATTATGGCATATACAAAAACTATTAAAAAGGGATATTATAGAAAAAAATAAGCTTTCATGCTAATTTAATAAAACATTCATGAACTTAGGAACAAAACAACTTGAGAAACATCATTTAACACTTAAAGAAGAATTTCCATAAGTTTACCTCAAAATTACACTTTACATTAAAGACATCACACATTACACTGAACTATGCATATATCCGACTCTCACACAAGTAATCTCCTCCAATAGGACTCTTAGGTCTCACTAAGTGCAATGTGAGAGTAGCATCTTATACTATCACCCACATTAGCGCTCCTAATGGATTCCATGGATTTGAGCACGTTAGAATAAATACATCAAAAAGATGCATTTATAGTGAACTACTCCACAAACATTACAGTGAACCATTTTAAGTCATTATAGAAGATTTAACATCTTTACATTAAACTAAAGACTCCAATAATGATGAAATTTCAAAGTATTGCAAATGAGGAAGTGAGCCCATTTCCGTAGGAGTTTCCCTACCTAAGGATAACCCCAAGATTCTCTAAGTTAAAAAATGAAGGAAACGTCTAAACATTTCCTTCAATGCACGCCTATGTGATCCTAAAGACTACACAGTTCTGCCTACTAGCCTTTGGAAAATGAATCACCATTCAAAGACAAGAGCATAGAAGAACTCCCAACAAAACACCAAAGACTTCCCTTTCAGAATGCCTACTTAGTGAAATGTGTAGGATGGCGTCCCATACAAAAACCAACACTAAGTAGTTCATTCTTTTAGAAGGTTTGGAACCAAGTCTTCCCATTCGAAAGGTCCTACTTAGTGCAATGGATAGGTAGCGTCCCATACCACCACCTATCCTAAGTGTTATGTTCTTTTAAAAGACTTAGTTCAATCAAAATCACATATGTATCATATTAATTAGACAACTTATCATTTTCATTAATTCTGTGGGGGGTTAGATAAATCGACAAAGACGAATAGAGCTAGGCATGGAATCCCGATATTAACCCCTCTCGGAGGAGGGAGCCTCACTTGACTAGAGTAAGGTCGTACTTCTAAGCTTTTACATGGATTCCACAATAGCTATACCTATGCGGGCACATAGTTAAGGGATAGAGCGATTGCTACTAACTGACTCATTCTTTACTAAGGAGGAGTACTCATTTCAAAAGGTATACGGGAATATGACATCTCAACTCACGAAGCGTATTCCACCTCTTCTTCCTATCCTCTCGGTGCTAGGCGTAACTCCCAATGGTTTATCACATTATAGATTATAGGTTAAGGATAAAAAACGACTGCAACTTCTCAAATCACAAAGTGCATTCGTCCTACAACCTATTCTTGGGGAAAATTCATTGGGAATAGTGAGGTTTTTACTAGACACTTCATCTCAACTCATGAAGAGTGTCCCTCCCAAGACTCCCCCTCTTACTAAACATAGCTTCATTCATTCACTTAAAGTGTGTGTGTACATGTTAGCACACCTCTCATATAGACATCTTTTCATATACATCACTTCTAAAAATGATTTAGACTTCCATTTATTCAACATACGCACTTTACATACTTCACTTAGTCACATTCTTCAATAAGACCAAAATCTAGGTCAAACATACCATTTAAGCTTCTCAATCACAAAAAAGACCCATTTACAATTTCTATTCATTCTACAATTTAGAACTTCAAGATCACATTCTCAATGCATAATAAACATCACCAATTAATCAAATAAGCACCGCCACCAAGAAGGTGGGCCATACCACTCAAGATCAATTTATCATAAGAACAATAAAATATAAGTAACTCTTCAATTTACTAAGACATAAAAACCTATAAAACTTTTATAATTTATTCATCATAATAAGGCCCTTAGGGAAGTTTATATCATCATTACATCACAATAAGATCAAAGTTCATTTTATACATAAACATACTCATTTGACTCAATTCATAAACAACAACTTCAAAGGAAACTTTAACATGATTTATCATGGTTTTAGCACTAGAATCGCAAAATAACATTAATAACATCATTAATTAGTTAATAGAAATATTTTCATGCGAGACCCATATTGGGTTGAAGATAATAGAAGTTAGGGCAAAAACCTTTTTTAAAAATTCATTGGAGATGGCTCCTTGAATTGTATTCAAAAATGGATACAATAACCCAAGAGTTTTGGAGAAAAAATCACATCCAACTATCCCTCCTATCCTTCCTTGACCTCTAGCTTTCAATGGTGACTTTGAGAAAGTTTGAATTTTGAAGTGAGGGGTCTTGTCTAGGTTTAGGGCTTAAAACTAAATTAATATAACTTTGAAACACTAAAAATATTAACCTAGAGTTATAAATGACTTGGGGTGAATTTACACAAAACACCCCAAGTAGGAAGCAAGCTCCAACAGCATATTAAAGGAGACAATCAATGACCCAAGTTACTGGGCGTCGATTGATCGACAGCCCAACAAGGGAGGGATGATTTTCCCACCAAGTATGGTATGACGCCCCTCAGTCGAAGGGGCGTCCATGGACCTATGCCCAGTAGACTACTTTATCGTTTGGGCAGCGTTTTTGGCAGTCTTGTCCAATTCTTGGGCCCTTCATCTAGGGCATCTTGTGGGTCCAAGGTGGGGTCGTTCCTGGACATTAAACCTCTAAACTAAGTATTCTAGGTATTATAAACATCCCACCTAAGTTTCAAGGAAAAAGAAGATGTAAAACTCACACAAACACATGCTCATATGTTAGACCACCTTCCTAGAACTCCCGTAGAGAGCTACTTGTGCAATGCATAGATGGGTTCATTTGTTCCACCTATCCTAAGTACCTTGTCTTCGGTTATCCTAGTTATATTCCCTTTACTTTATTTAAATTCCATTGTCCATTTTACTTTAGGGAAACTATAGCCTTGACTGACATTAAGACCACGGGTGCTAAACATGTAATTTGGTGTTGTACAGCCTTATGCCAAGGGAAGGTGTTGTAACCTAGCCAAGGTAGAACATTAACATATATCCTAGCATATTAAGTGAATTAACTTGAGAGATCATATGTGGCAAACATAGTTTATGGAACTAAGATATATTTATAACCCTCTACATGGTAATTAGCATTGGAGCCTCATCTCATGAGAAATCATGGGTGAACCTTCCTCAAAGGAAAGTCAACACCTCATGTGGAACCATATGTAAATGTTCCTCTAAAGTAACTCTATGAGAAGCCAACGGTGAATCTTCCTCCAATGGAAGCCAACACCTCTCATTGTCAAGTTCATTCAGTGCTAAACTAAGTTCCCTTTATTGAAAAGATTTTATTACATTTCTTAATAAAACATAGGATTAGGATATTGACACCTTATATGCTTATCTCATAGCATATTCAAGCACCTATCTAGTTTAAGGTACACTTGGGAAACACATTCAAGTTCCCCTCTATTGACTAGATTATCATTCATGTGTTATATACACGTGAGTAATCCTTTCACGTAACATATTTATACCACACATATGAATAACATACTCATGCATTCATATTCATGTACATAGAAACCAAACCTATGAACTATCCTATCAAGGTACACATGTGCAAATCATAGAGAAGGTCCTATACCCTTTCCCATACTAGTACACCTATCAAGTCATCCTATTTAAGGGATACATAATCATAGTTCATATTCATATACCTTAGATGCATAATAGTTGGCATTTAGTGAATATAATATCAACCATCCATTAGACAACATAAACCTTTACTACATTGTAAGCATTTAAAACGTGTGAGTATTTGTACATTAAAAATGATCATCTAATGGATATCAACAACACATTGAGTCAGTTACCCTTTTAAGACCACAATGCACAACCAAGGATAGACAAACTTCACATTTCATACAAGACTCCTAGCCTAAGCTATTCACACATATACATAAGGGTACATGGGTAGAAATCATCAATCCTTAACACTTCATTAAGGGAATCACCTACACATGATCCTAACATAACCATTTACATGCTTATAACAGTAGATACATAACCTAGATTCACAACTAGAATATAAGACTAGGAACAAGTTACACATAGTGTGATCATCATACCTACACACTCTTATATTCGACTAGGAACAAGTTACACATAGTGTGATTATCCTACCTACACACTCATATATTCATCAATTTTCCTTCAAGGACATGGAAAAATCATATATAATGACAATAAAGTAAACACCACTACCATAAGTGGACCATACCACACAATTCCATACAAGGAAAATTCTTTCCATAATACTATAGAGAAGTAGAAGAATAGAACAATTCTTACCAATCCTTTAACCTTAGATCATCATTGATCTATACAAGTATTGCAGAAACAATTCAAGTATAGGGCAGTATTTAACTATACATTAACATAAAACAAATAATACTTAAATCACTACAAGATCATGATACCAACATAGGCACTAAACTGTCAATTCAATAGTGAGTATCCAAGTATGAAATCTCACAAATTCACCGAATCTTTGATAATCAATCATAATCCATCATCAAGTTACATATAGGACAGTTTCTAAACAAGTATACACCTATTCTAAGTCATGCTTCATCTAACCTCGAATCAAGATCGCATCACATATATATCATTATCAATCTTTAGGCTAGAAACATGTAGATCAATCCTTACCAAGACACATTTAATTTTATAATAAAGGATTCATACCAAAACTTAATCCATAATATCAACCTAAGTCTTTATTTACAATAATTTTTACATAATCGAAATTTCACAACAATTTCCATAAAGTCTTGCTCAAAGTCAACACATCTAAGAACATAGGCTACTTTTATCCAAACATTCATGTTTTGATCCACATGTATCATTCATCAATAATTAATCATTACTATATGTAATAAAAAAATATATAAGCAATTCAATGCACTATTGTCATAACTCCATCAATACAAAGTCACGATCAAAATGCCCATGCATAGACTAAATCTAGAGTTGAAGATAACATGGGTTCATAATGCAATTGGATTGAAATTCAAGTTAAAACAATACTTTATAATAAATTTATCATGATAAATTTTTTGAAAACATTTTGAGAAAGAGCCCTTGGCTAGATTGAAAGCTTGAAGGTTTGATCGTGAAATCTCTTTTGAAAAGCTTTGAAGGAACTCTTCAAATGAGAGGTTATCTAAAACTGAAGGATCACCAACCCTTATTAGATGAAGAAAAAACTAAAATATGATGAATAATCCATGGAAATCCAATCTACAAGAAGACTTTGAGCTTCATCTCCAATGGAGGTTTCTAGTGAGGTTTTGCTTAGGGAGAGAAGTCTAATTTTGAGAATTTAATTGGGTATCAAGTTATTCAATTGGGAGGACTTAAACAATTTATATTTAATGTATAAAGTATTTAAAGTAAACCCCAATTAGTATTTGATTAAATGGAATTAATTTTAAAATCAAAACGTGACCAGCCCGCATAGGGACCATGGCAACCTTCACGAACCGTGAAGGTTGTTCACGACCCTTATGATGGTCTGTGGTTCTTGAGGCAGTGTATCCATTGTATTTAGTTGCCTCGAAATGTCTGAGGAAGTTCGACTTCCTACTTCACGGACCGTGGTCTACTTCACTGGTCGTGAAGTCATCCGTGTACACCAAGGCACTAAGCTGCCAAATTGGGACAACTTTTGCCTACAAGACCCCTTGGTTGGTCTTTGGGGAGTTTTGCCTTGCCTTTTCAAACCCTAATACACTAGTAAAGGACCTACAATACCTGTTTGATTTTCAAACAGGTCACTCAACACATCAAAACATGTAAGGCACTCACAAGTACGTCAAAGGGTTAACTATTGAACATCTTGAGCGTTCTTGGACGTTGAACCTCCAAACTTCATAGAACTTAATTCCCTTCCTATAAACATAATTATTACTCATATAGGGACTTACCAAGTCCATGAAACTCACATAATTTCATAAAACACTTAAGGATCCCTTGGTGACTAATCGTCGAACGTCTTGCTCGTCCCTTGACGTTTTACTTCCAAATGACATCAACCATATAAACATATATTTAACATATTTGTAAGATTATTAGGAACATGTGAGGCTCTAGACACCGTAACTAATTGTTGGGGTCTAACATACACTCTGTGTTACGACAGCAGGTGTGGCTATGATAGCATCAACATCGGCCTGGAGGTAACATCTCCAACCTCTATTCAACATGTTCCTCAAACTTTACATAAATTTCTGCATCCAAGTATTCATCAGGTGCAATAAAGTGTCCATTTGGTTATTAAATTTTAGAATGCGGACTAGCAGTACGATCGATGTTCCGAATGTAGGAGTGGCTCTAGATGAACTCGGAGCCTGACTACAAACATGTGAGGAATAAGTCATTGCATTGGTTCTTGGTGCAATCTTATCTCCCTACATTTGCTCTATCACATCAACCACATCATCACCTATTTATACATTAACTTGGGGTCCTCGCCCTGCTACTGCCACATTCCCCTCATCCTGAATGAGTCAAATATCAAAGGTCCCTGCAACATGCACCACCTTATCACAGTGCAAAATCGGAACTTTAGCATCTCTGCAAATTAGTAAAATGATATACTAAAAGGGTAAGTGGTGGTGGTTTTCAATGCATTCTTGTGTATTTCTTCAAGTATAAATTTTGCCAAGTTTATTTTGATCCCTGCATCTAACGCTGCCACCATAACATTTCTATTTCATATAACGAGGTTATCGGCTTGGTTTGGCGACAATTTATTATGAACAAGTATTAATAGGAATTTGGCGACCAGTTTTAGGGTGGCCTTTCTAATACCTAAAAGGGTGCTTCTGTTATATCTAGAGAGCACCCCCTAGATTTAACAGACGTTGTCTTCCTTGAAGAGGACGTAGACAATCTCGTAGCATTTGCCATAACATATAATAGGCTAATAATGCAAAAAATTAAAAACTTTTGCATATACTATGTGAAGTATACTTAGACTTCACGTTTATCATATATTCAGATATACATAGACCTCTCTCATGGAAGCTTACTTAGGCTTCCATTTTACCAACATAATGAACATACATACGATAGTCTGATAAAATTGTTTAACATAAAAAATATCTAAAGGGTACAAATCTTGGACTTAGACAATACAGTATCATTGTGACATATAGGCCTTACTATAATAGAATTCGAATGATAAAAGGAAAAAATTGTGTCTCTTATACTACTACAATCTTAATGGCTAGAGTAATTAAAATGATAGTGTCACCGAACATTAGGACCTACCAACACTTGGAGAAACAGTTGCAAGCTTCTTCTATTGACCTTTTTAAGCTTGAATAGTCGGACCCTACAATTGTAGATATATAAAGCAGATGGGTTAATATGCACTTGTACAATGGGTATGTGCACATAAAACATTCAAAGACATGCATGAAAAGGACAATTTCTTTAGAAAGCATTCTAAGACTTTTGAAAGCCTTTAATGCACATACAATAGAGCATATACAAGATAAAGGATCACAACAACATAAAGAACTATGATAACCAAAGTCACATCCTCATAGATTCATATTAACATATCATGTTCAATAATTCATATAAACATAATACACAACACTTAACAGTAATCATATCCCAAGCGTACAAGTGCAATGCTCAAGTGAATCCCCATAACCCCACACTATAAAGTAAACAAGATAGGAGACCGTAAGTTATGCTTTTCTTCATACAACTTAAAACATAGGTAGTCATCACCACATATAGCATATAAACCAACAACATGTTCATCAACATAAACAATATCATATAAGAGTAACATAATATATCATAAGTATTATACCATTCATATTCACTGTACATAAGATCATCTCCTAGGTATTCCATTAGAGTCAACTTGTGCAATATCTAGGTAGAGTCCCATAACCCTACCTATACAAAGAAGACTCCTCAAGTTACCCTAGTCAATATCAATTTACTTTCGTTTTTTGTTTTACTTTAGGGAAAAATCCCTTTAAGAGACATTAGAACAAGTGATATAAACATAGAATATCGTGTCATGAAACCCTACACCAAAAGAAGGTTTTCTACTTGCCAAAGTAGAACCATAAAATGAACATAACATCCTATGTGGATCAACTACCTAGTATTCCTATGGGGGAAACATAGTTATGGAACTACGAGATATATTAGAAAATCATAATTTCATATTGCATGGCAATATCTATCTAATGAGATTCATTATTAACCTACCCGTTCCAACTTGGGAAGGGACACCTCTCATATCTAATTTACTCGGTGCTAAGCTAAAGTCCCCTTTTAAATTACCTTTAAGTTATCATTAATCTTCAATCTTATTATTTTTCATAGGAGACTAACTCATCGTATAAATATGATCATTAGCTCATTAGGTTTAGGATAAGAATTTCCTTTCATCACAACCCTTCATTAGTGAGATTAACATATAATAATGTTATTGTGTAACGCATACAAGAGAAACATCATTAACCTTGCATTATCATACCCTTACAATGATCCCACATTTAACATATTCATAGCCCATCATATATGCATATAAACATCATAAATACTTGAATTGCATAACAACTTCAATTATAGTCCAGCATCAATATAATAGAGTACTCATGACTTTTGAAGACTAATCTATTGCTTCCAAGAATCATCATTAAGAAATTCCTCTTAATTCATCAAAATCATCCAATACTATAATGAAATATACAATATCATATCCTATACAAACCACTCTAGTCATGTACAAGACCAATAAATAGCTAGGGTTAAGGGAAACGGGTTCATTTATGAGTTCATTCAAGCAATAGTTCCAATCCCAACATTACATGATATTAAGTGAATGGTATAACATAATGAAATCCATTATTTAGGGAAAGAACATGCCTCACACGAAATACAATAGTTACATATCAATTACTCAACACTACATACTTAATTAGCCATAGAAAATTATAATTTGTCATAATTAGTCATCAATTTCCAGTTTGGAAGAAAACCCATTGGTAGAGTAAAAACCCGAGCAATTTGAATTGTTTAGAAACCACTTTGAAATGACCTATTGGGGAAACGAATCCCAAGAGAGAATAACCCATACCTTAATGACGATTAAATCCATGAATTTTGTAAAGAAGAGTTGAGAACTTGACTTTCTTCTCCAAGCTTCCAATGTTCTTCAGTGGTGGTTGAGTAGAGAGAGTGTTTATAGAGAGATGAGAGTGATTTGGTAAATATGATTTGGATTGCTTGATAGTGACTTAAACTGACCTAAAACAAATATAAAATCGTCACCTGCATTACTCAAAATACCCCTCACATAATTGGTTAATTTTGGGAAGTTAAATTGACGTAAAAATGATGCGGACGATTCTGGAAAGTGGCTGCCCGTCGCAGGGGCAATTTCAATTCTTTTTTTCTGAAATTTTGATCGAGGCAGTGAGCCTCGTGAAGTCCATGCATAGCGAGGCAAATTTTTGCCTTCCTTGTTCTGGCTGCGCGACGCGTGGCTGGATCTACATCTTTGTTGTAACAAGCTGCTTTGGAAGCTTGCTCGCCAATGTGTGGGTCCTCTTCAAGGACCATTTAGGTGGTCCTTGTGGAGTATCTAATTTACGTTTGGACCCTTTATAAAATAATTTACCTATTTAAAGTTCTTTCACAAGTATTAGACTTGAGATGACACTCCAAAACCTTCACCAAACATAGGGAGTTCTACTAGTTCAATTTAGCTAGTTTCTAAATGTCAAGGTCTTTCTTTGTTGTGTTGGCTCTTAACATTTCTATTTGAGTTTAATAAATTAATATAGATCTTTAAATATTTAATAGGTTAAGATCTAGCCTAAGTCATGGAACTTCTGGAGTGTTACATTATCCCCCCATAGGAAAATTAGTCCCCGGATAACAATAAAATCTCTTGGAGGGAAAGGATAGACTTAATATTAGAAGCCCAACCAATAATAACATATAATTATGATGAGTAAAATCTCATAGGATTACTTCACAACTCCTTTCAACATATACCACAACATTGCACATAGAAAATCAATTCATGATGCTCAACATATAAGAGCTCAACATTTCATAACACATAATGAGGAACTACCTTCTCAACATCTACATGATCTCAAAATACATCAAAGGATTACAATTCTATTATTCTTCTGAAGAAAACAACAAAAACAATAAATTCTTAAGAATACAACATGCATTACCCATTTCCTATATGTGCAAAAGTAAAGCAGGAAGGTAGTTTCTTAAAACTCAATTTGGTACAACTTTTACCAATACATGCACCTATTTAGAAAACAAGTCAATGTGATATTATTAATTTTTTTCTTTATTAACAAGGATGTCTAAACTCAAGGAGTAAAAACATGAGGTTATCGGGACTTCATGTCATCCTCGGTCTCCCATGTTGCACCCTCAATAAGATGGTTCCTCTACATGACTTTTATGGAGGCAAACTCTTTGTTCCTCAACTTTTTGACTTAGAGATCGAGGATCTCAACCGGAACCTCTTCAAAGGATAGGTTCTCATATACACCTAAAATTTCCATAGGTATTATAGACACCGTGTCGCCTATGCATTTTTTTACCATAGAAACATGAAGCACCAAATAAACCGAAGCTAGTTCACTACGTAGTTTTAGCTCATAGGCAACTTTTCCAACCCATTGTAAAACCTCATAAGGAAAATAATATCAGGGACTTAACATCCCCTTTTCTACCGAATGTCATCACCCCTTTCATTGGTGAAATCTTAAAATAGACTTTATCACCTATTTGAAACTCAAGATCTCTTCTCCTATTGTTGGCAAAAGACTTTTGCCGAATATAGGCTTTCCTCAATCTATACCTTATAACCCAAACATTCTCTATAGACTCTTATATAATCTTGGAACCAAAATGTAAAGACTCACCAACCTCAAACCACTAAACTAGAGACCTACATCTTGTACCATAAAGAGATTCAAAAGTTACCATTGAGATACTAGAGTGTTAACTATTGTTGTAAAAGAACTCAATCAATGGTAGGTGATCATACCAACTTACCTTAAAATCAATAACACAGGCTCTTAACATATCTTCTTAGGTTTGTACGGTACTCTCCTACATTACCATTTGTCTGAGGATAAAAATAGTGCTAAGATTCACATGAGTACCTAAACTCTTTTGAAAAGGTTTCTAAAAAAGAGAATTGAATTGGGCACCTCTATCCGAAATGATGGACAACAAAATCTAATGAAGACTCACAAGCTCATTAATTTAGATTCTTGAATTCTCTTAGGCCATATAAGTATACTTAACGAGGATAAAGTAGGAACACTTGGTCAATTTGTCCACAATAACCCATATTGAATCCTTTTACGTTCAGGTTCAAGGTAACCTAACCAATAGACCTCCCCGAAGATCACGATACATTTTGGTGGTACCCAGATGAATTAAATAACGGGAACCATGGGTTTCTTATAGAATTTGATTTCTTGAATCCTCGGCATCCAGTACACTTAATCATTCTTGGTACTTAAAAACACCGTCCACCCTCCTTTGGAGAAGGACATCTTTAGCCTACCAAGTACCGATTTCTTCAACTCAATCAATAGAGGATCAAGATGTTGCTTAGATTTCACCTAAACCAATAATGATGACTTGGAGTTATGATGGACCATAAAACCACCATTTGGAGAATCTTCTAACCACACAACCAAATGATCCAACTTATGAACATCTTTCACTAGTTCTATCATCTATATTCCATATGAGACACACTACCCATAGTCATATTACTCAAAGCATTTGCAATCATATTGGCTTTCTGGGGTAATAAATGACACTTATGTCATAATCCTTCAAAAGTTCTAACCATCTTCTTTGTCAGAGATTGAACTCCTTTTGTGTAAACAAATATTGAAGACTATTGTGGTTAATAAACACATCAACATGAACACTATACAACTAATGTCTCAATATTTTCAATGCAAAGACTACGGCCGCTAACTCGAGGTCATGAGTAGGATAGTTCTTCTCATGAACTTATACTTACCTAGATTCATAAGCTATCACCTTTTCACGTTGCATGATACACATCCCAAGCCCACTCGGGAAGCGTCACAATACAACATAAAGCCTTCATTAACCTATTGTAAGGTTAATGTTAGAGCGAAGGTAAGCTTATCTTTTAACTCTTGAAAACCTTTTCACAAGATTCTCACAACTCAAACTTCACCTTCTTAATAGTCAAAGATGTCAAAGAAGAAGCAATAAATGCAAGTCCATTAAAAAACATTCTATAATACGTAGTTATACCAAAGAAACTTCTTATGTCTGTGGGAGTAAAAGATCAAGGCCAATTTTTAACCACATCCGTGTTCTTCTGATCGAACTCTATGCCCTCACTAGAGATAACATGGCTAAGAAAAGTAACTGACCTCAACCAAAATTCACACATGCTAAATTTGGCATAATGTTGGTGTTCCTTAAGGACATGCAAAGACAACCTCAAATGAATCTCATGCTTATTTCCGTTCTTGGAGTATATCAAAATGTCATCAATGAACACAATCCCAAATGAGTCAAGGTAATCTCGGAAACTCTATTTATTATGTTCATAAACATGGTTGAGGCATTTGTTAACCCAAAAGACATCACTAGAAATCATAGTGACCATATCTAGGTCGGATATCGTAACCTTTAGTCAATCTTGGAAAATTAGTTAGCATTTTTGAGTTGATCAAATAAAAATTCAGGAGTGTTACAGTTGCAACCCACTCTACCTTCTCACCGTCTACGACTATATGCCTATAAATCCAAGATATTATGACTTCATATTTTTCTACCATCCTCGTGAAAGCTTCAGATGATACTATCTACCAATTGTAATTAAAATCCATTGTTTTGGCATCCGAACTGTCATCGGGGTTAGGGGAAAAAACCAGTTGATAGTTGTGTAGGAAATGTTCACTTGAACTACTCAGGCCACAGTTGAGTTGGGTGGATCCTGAGTTTTGTTACGGGACTTATTATGTATGGACCCTCAAAGAGTGGTACCATATAATAATAGATCTCCCACAAAATATCCTCATTGTACATTTAGGGATCACAACATCCACTCACATTAGTTCTTCTTGACTAGCTCGTGAATTTATGGAACTATGTAGAGACTCTTCGTGATGAATCAACACTCCTCTATGATGGTACGAGTTACATTCCCCTTTGAATTAAACATTTTGGCATCCCTGTAGATCTGTCTTTGCCTATCAAATATACCAGCAGTACTATTCATCAATTACCACATCAGGGGAAGAGTTCTGGGGAACTTCTGAGCTGGTGGCCTTATAAGACAGGGCCTCTTGGTTCTACTTATTTGACCCAGAGGTTTATCCTGAAACTGACTCAGCAGTAGAGTTAGTTAAGGAACTGAAAGCCGACATTTCTATTGAGTTGATCAATATCTTTCTCATCAGACTAAGAGGCAGTGACAACATCGGTATTCACCATCCTAGGTTGTCCCCGATTAACCCGAGCTGCAGTTGTTAGAGTCCGTCTTATTTCGAGGACGTACTCGGGATCATTGGTGTTCTCTAGGTCATTGAAGACCGATTGACAGGAAGGTCGAGTTGATTTGGACCTCCCTTTTGCGACAGGTGCCGCCTTTGGTGCCATCATACCATTGGAATAGTTGTTAGAGAGTAGCCTCAACTTAAAACACAACCAACGTAATATTTGAACAATAACAAGAAGAAAGTAAAAGTTAAAACATAAAAATTAAACAGTACCTATAGTGGTTACATACAAAGGGGACTTACAGTTCGTAAGAAGATTAATTGTCTGTATGTCTCTCCTTAGTATAGTCGAGCATGATAAGGTGACTCTGATTGAAACAACAGAAATGTAGAACTCTCATGATCGAGGAGCACCCCCTAGTCGTAACTGGTGTCTTCGTCCTCTTAGAGGCCTTAAAAAGCCCTTAGAATTCGTCGTAGAATTTTATAGGTATAAAATAACAAAAACTTAAAAACTTCACATATCAAGTATACATAGACTTCTCAAATATGATATTTACATAGACTTCTCATTTAACAACATAGTCTACTATGTCTCAAGAATAACCATCTATGATAGAAATACAAGATTTGAGCATAGCCCTTACAATATTACAATATGTCTCATATAGAACTTACAACAAAGTCTCAAATATAAGGAAATGAACATTCTATTTGACTAAATCTAACACTAATATAAAATGGAGGGTTTCATCTTCGGACATTAGGACTCACCAACTTGGAGATCTTGTCCAAGCTTCTTGAAAGTTGTATGGAATATCTTATATGGCCCGAACCTACACTTCTATAGAAATAAAATGAATATTGGTTAGTACAAACCACATGTACTAAGTATGAAAACATAGACAATTAAAACATTTAGAAATATGCTAAAAAGTACATTTTGTTCATAATAGGTTAAGTCACTTTAAAAGACTTTATTCATATGATAAACATTTTTATAAGTCTACAGTACGAAAATGAACCATATTTACCTTCAAGTCCAACAATACTTTATAATGAACTCATAACCTACAACTCATGCTTAGAACATATTTCATTAACATATCATCATAATACATTACTCACAATATGCCTATGTAAAACCCATAACCCCACATAGACTCAAATAGAAAAGACACCATAAGCATTATGTGTACATCATATAACATCAGGTGAAGTACCTACAATTGCACACATAGCAGCCTAAGCCAACAGCATGCATATATAGTTGATGTAACATCATGTGAAACCAATATTATGTAAATAAACATTTTACATTTAGTTCATAGAATAAGTATATAGAAATATCACCCTAGGAGTTCCCTCAACTTATACATGTGCAATGTATAGGTAGAGTCTCATACCTTTACATACACTAATATTCCTATTAAGTCATCCTAGTTCTTAAGAAACTTTCGTTTTCATTCATTCATTCATTTTACTTACAAGAAACTTTGCCATAAACAACAATAGACAATGTGAGATAAACGTGGACTCTGGTATCAACCCCTCACACTGAAAGGAGCGAATCTTACTTGACAAGGTAAGACGTAAACATCATAATAGTGTCTACATGGATAACCTAGCTAGGATTCCTCTGGGGCACATAGTAAAGGAAATAAGAGGTTGCGGGAAATCTATTTATGCATATAAGCATTGTAGTTTCAACCTTATGAAACTTTAGGTTAATTACAATCCTCATTGGAAGGACACCTCTCATCTAGTTCACTCGGTGCTAAGCTAAATATTCTATTTTTGAAGTTACACAGCGTCTTCCTTAACATTAGATTATATCATAGGTCTTAGGAGTCCAACCCCTTGTATAATATGATTATATATCTTAGGTTACATAATCAGAACTTCCTTTGATTACCACCCAATCATTACTAAGAACATTGCATCATAGTCACGGTAATAAGATGCATAAAAGAATTCCTTTTCATCCTCCATAACCTTACCTCATCATAATCTAACATTAATCATAATCATATCCTAGTCATGCATGCATAGAATCATCATTTACACTTCAATTTGATAAAAATATCAAGTGTAGGCCAACATTTTAACATAGTAGACTAGTCGTGATCTTAGAAGACTTACGTATGGCTTCCAAGAATCTCATCAAGTATGTCATTCTCAACTCCAACATATTCATACATTAACTCAAACATTATCATCACACATTGGTAAACTAACATGATCACATTTAAGTCCTACCCTCTTCAGTCATAATTATTCTTATTCATAAACTAGGGGTTAGGGGAAGATGGGCATTCGTGGATCTTTATCGAGATTAAGGAAAAAGATTTATGAAATACTTCAATACACATGTAAGCAAATTCAAATTAAAAATAATTTAATTTATACAATACAATACAACATTGATAGTAAACCCACAAAATTGGATGAAAACAAGGAAATTAAAAATCTTTGAAAACCAACTTTGAAGTGCCTCTTGGGGAAAAGAGTCCTTATAGTTAATAGCCTCCATACAATAATAATTCTTGAAGGATGATAAAGGAAAAATTGAATCTTTATTACCTAGTATGACCTTGTTCTTCTTCTTCAATGGTGTCTCAGAGTAGTCAGAGAAACAAGAAAGATGTTTGAGCTAATTGGGTTTAGGGAATTATGAGGTGTTATGTTAGTTTATTGACTTAGGAGGATTATATAGTACTAAAATAACTTTTTAAAACCGTCCCTAATGTTTAATTAATTAATTAACAAATAATATAAACACCTCTAATCCATTGAAAATTGGATGGTGAAGAAGGGTCTCAAACAACGAGACTTTGTCGATCTAACCATGGACATTCCAGTTCATTCGTGGTTTGGGTCAGAAGATTTATTTTTGGTCCTTTTGTTGAGGTGTTTAATTTTCAACCAATAAGACCAAATGACGGAGCGTCATTCAACACGACAGCACGTCGTTCCCCTCATGGATGCACACTGTAATTTGAAAGCTTTTTAAGGTTAAATGTTGGGTCATCCTCAAAGACTCTTAGGGTGGTCCTTGGGGTGTTTTACCGAGAAATTTCGACCCTAAAAACACTCTAATGTATATTCTAAAACTTTTTATTAATTTTGAATTTTATACGACTCTGAAAACCCCTTCAAACAAATGAAGGTAAACTAGTTCACTTTCACTCATCTCATCACGTCGTGGTCTTTTCTTAACGTTTTGATTCTAAAACTTCCTAATTGAGTTCATTACATTTGTTTAATTTTAGAAACACTTTTTAAGGCATAGTTCTTCATGTGAGGCTCTAGACTAGGTCATTGAACTTCTGAGGTGTATTAATATCCCCCTTTTGGGGAACATTTGTCCTCGAATGAAATTTTAACAATATTTTGGATTTATGACTCAAGAGTAGCTTCCCAACCAACACATGATACATAATAATGACTCAAAAATTGAAGAAGGAAACATTCAATCAATGCTCAACAAAGCAAAACATCACAATAAGGTATGTACTTCAGCAACTACTAAAATACACATTTCATGATTTCACATTATGCAAGGAGGAGTGTCCTTTTCCATCTCATATGGTTCAATACATACAACAAGAAGAACTACATGATTTAATAACTTTACACTTGAGAAATTTCACAAGAAGAAAAATATAACTCAATATAACAAACATGTAATCATGTTTTCTATAGAATATGAAGAAATATAATTCAAAGAACATATGAAACGTGGATTTCTTCCAAATGATCATGCACATTAAAGATAAGTCATAGAAGTTCAAATGCCCTAAAAAACCTTCATAGGCCAAACACATAAAAAGTACTAATCTCAACCTTGACTAGAAGATGAAGGAAAAAGATGAAGGTATTGGGACATCATGTCGGCCTCGGCCTCCAAAGTAGCATTCTCCATAAGTTTATTCTTCCAAAGAACCTTTACAGAAGCTGCATTTTTATTCCTAAACATCTTTACTTGTTGCTGTAGAATTTTAATCAGTACCTCTTCATAAGAAAGGTTAGCATCAACCTTTAAGCCTTCCAGCGGAAGGATACAAACCGGATCAGCTATACATTTTTTGAGCATGGACAAATGAAACACCGGATGGACCGGATCAAACTTAATAGGTATCTTCAACTCATAGGCAACACTTCCAATGTGTTTTATGACCTCACATGGTCCTACATACTGGGACTAAGTTTCCCTTTCTTCCTAAACCACATCACCCCTTTAATGGGTGGTAGTTTCAAGTAAACTATATTACCTACCATAACACTCAAGGTCCCTTTTTCTATTGTCGATATAATATTTTTGTCAACATAGGGCCATGTTCAAACGATCCTTTATATGTTTGATTTTCTCCATAGGCTCATAGATTGCTTTGGGACCAAATATATCAAACATACCTACTTCAAACAACCAAATTGTAGATCCACATCTCATCTCATAAAGGTCTCAAAGGGTGCCATGGAAATACTCGAATGATAACTATTATTGTAGGCAAATTCGATTAATGGGACATGATCATCCCAATCACCCTTGAAGTCAATGAAAAATGCTCTCAACATGTCCTAAAAACAGTTTGTATGGTTCGTTCTATCAAACCATCTGTTTGTGGATAAAATGTGGCATACCTAATTCACCTTGGAATGCTTTCCAAAATGTAGAAGAGAAATGAGGACCCCTATCTGAGATGATAATCAAGGGAACCCCTAGCAAACTCAAAATTTCCTGAAGATACAATCTAGCTTAATCCTCCTCCGTATAAGTAGTTTTGACGGGGATAAATTGGGCAAATTTGTCAATCTATCTGCAATAACCCACATTGAGTCATTTTGCCTCTAGGTCTGAGGAAACCCAACTACAAAATCCATTTTTACATCTTCCCACTTCCTTAGTAGGAACATTCATTCATTAAGTTAACCGTCCCGGTAATGATGTGTGATAATTAGGTCATTTAGATACTAACTCCCCTATATCCTTCTTCAAAATGTTCCACCGATAACCCCTTATAGATCACGATACATTTTGGTGGCACCTGGATGAATAGAATATCGGGAACTATGATCTTCTTCCAAAATTTGTTTCTCCAGTCATCAACATCAGGTATACACAACTTACCTTGATACCTAAATACACCTTCCTGCCTTGTGAGATCACTCATTGAGCTTACTAAGTACCAATTCCGTCAACTCAATCAATAAAGGATGAAGATGCTACTTAGACTTCACCTCAACTACTAAATACGACTCGGAGTAATGATGACCTATGAAACTTATTTTTTGAGAATTTTGTAAACAAACACCCAACCAGTCCAATATATGAACAACTTTTACTCGCTCTTTATTACCATGTTCAAGATGAGACACCCTACCCATAGTCATTCAACTAAAAGAATCCGCAACAACAATTGCTTTACAAGGGGTTAAAGGACACTTGTGTCATAGTACTGCAAAAACTCTAACCACTTTATTTGGAGGAGATTCAATTCCTTTTGAATTAAAACATATTACAAACTCTTTTGGTTGGTTAATAAGTCAACGTGCACACCACGTAGATAATGTCTTAATATTTTCAAAGCAAACTCTAAGGTCGCTAATTGAAGATCATGATTGGCATAGTTCTTCTCATGCACCTTGAGTTGTCTAGAGGCATATTTTATCACTTTACCATATTGCATGAGGAAACAACCCAACCTACACGAGAAGGGACACAGCACACAAAAAACCCTTTGGTTTCCTCCGGTAAGCTCAATACCATAGCGGAGGTAAGCTTATTTTTTATGTCTTTAAATCCTCCTACACAAACTTCCGACCAGTCAAACTTAACCTTCTTTTGAGTTAGTGTTGTCAAAGGAGAAGCAATAGATGCAAACCCGTCAAAAAACCTTCTATATTACCCAATTATATCCAAGATACTTCTTATATCAGTGGGAGTTAGAGGTTTAGGATAATTCTTGACCGCTTGCATTTTTTTGAGTAGACACTTGATACAACACGTCAAAAAAGCAATCGGTCTCAAACAAAATTCATTCTTACAAAATTTAGAAAAGAGTTTATGTTCCTTGGGGACTTGCAACACTAGCATCAAATGCCACCTATATTCATCCTCACTCTTGGAATATATTAAGATATCATCAATAAAGATAATAACAAAAGAATCAAGATAATTCTGGAACACTCTATTCATAAGGTCCATAAAATTCGTTGGGGCAAATTAAACGACATAACTAGGAAATAATAATGACAATACCTTCTTTAGAAAGAGATTTTAGGAATGTCAACGCCTCTCACCCTAATTTGATGATAACCCGACCTTTAATCGATTTTTTAAAAAGTAACTCACACATTGGATTTGATCAAATAAATCATCAATTCTAGGAATATTATACTTATTCTTTATATGGACCTTGTTCAATTGTCGGTAGTCAATACACATTCTAACATACCTATCTTTCTTTTTTAACATATAATAAAGTAGTGCCCTATGAAGATATGATTGGTTGTATATAACCCTTGTCAAGCAAATCCTTGAGTTGAGCCTTCAACTCTTTCAAATCAGAGGGAACCATCCGATAAGGAGGAATTTAAATGGCTTCAGTATCAGGCAATAAGTCTATGCCGAAATCTATTTCCTGTTCGGGAGGATTTACGAGTAACTCATCGTGAAATCTGAAAAATCCTTCACTATGGGGACCGACTGTAAATGAGGAATCTCGGATTCAAGATCCTCGAACATCACCACATGATAAAGACATCCCTTAGAAATTGTCTTACAAGCTTTTAAACACAAAATAATTTGACCTATAGGGATTGAGTTTCCCCCCTTCAAGCCCAAAATGGGTTCATTAGGAAACTGGAACTTAGCTACCCTTTTTATACAATTTATCGAAGCAAAACAAGCATGTAACCAATTGTATCGAAAAATAACATCAAATTCAAACATTGCAAGTTCTACCAAATCCACCCAGGTAACTCTATTGGACAACAATATAGGACAATTTCTATAGACTCTTTTAGCAAACACAGAGTAACCTACCAGGGTAGAAACCGAATAAGGTTCAACTAAGACATTGGGAAGCACATTAAATTTCATTCCCAATAAAGGAGTTACAAAAGATAAAGTGGCACCAGGATCAAGAAGTGTATATTTATTAATAAAAAATACTTTCAACATATTGGTAAAAACATCGGGGAACCCTCCTTATCTCCCCTAGACTTGAGAGCATAGAAGAGGTTCATCTTAGGAGCATCAGAACTTGGAGCGCTTGCTTGTACTTGATCACTCTCCCTACCTTGAGTCTTAGTCATGGGAAAATCTCTAACAATATGGGCATTCATTCCACAACAAAAACATGTATCCGTACACATTATACATTTACCACCATACTTCTTGCGACATGCGGCACTTGTAGTTTTGTCACTTGGTGAATCACCACCATTTCCTCATTGAGGTTTAGGGTAAGGCACCCTATTCGTACTAGCATTTGAGAAATTAGAAGAAACTTGGTAGTAGAATCTCTTTTTAAACATTGGCTTGTCTTGAATTTCATACCTGCCCTTAAAAGTACCTCCATTATAGGACCTTTCCCTTCTTGGCCTACCTATTCTTCCTCTTAATCCTACTTTCCTAAACTTTTTAACCATGCACAATCAAATGAGAAATGTAAATCTTGTCATAAAGTATCACCACACCACATTCTTCCACTAGATCATCGGACACTCTCGTCATAAAGAGGTTAATTTCATCTCTTAGATTTTACACTAAGGAAGAGGAATATTGTGACAACGTAGTGAATTTCAATGAGTACTCTTATACAGTCATACCTACTTGACGAAGGCTGATGAAATTTACCACCTTATCCTCTAACTTATCAAGAAAGATATTTCTAAATATTTCTCAACTCATAGAACCCGCTCACAAAGCCCTATTGTCCTTACATTGAGTGTACCATGGTTGAGACACATCCTTGAGTTAGTAAGTGGCCAACTCGGCCTTTTCATTTGAACTAACCCCCATAGTCAAAAAGATCTTATAGACCTAATCAACAAATTTTTGGTAGTCTTCATTAACGTTAGACCCAATGAACAGTACAGGACTCATACTTGTGAAGTCCCTCAAATGAGAAGCCATAGTACTAGCATTTTTGTTCAAACGGGGTTCAACTTCCCAATTTGCTTAGGCCGTCATAGCATGCACATGAGTAGTTATGACTTGAGCTTGATTATTCAGGGCTTGAGCCAAACTTAGAGATGGCGAGCTTATATCTCTATCTGTCATAATCGGAGGATTGGCGGAAGCTTGGTCATCTTGAGGAACTTGTTCTTGAGGAGTAGCTTGATTGCCTTCTTGAGGAGATTTGTGGACTTGGGAGGAGATTTTGCATTAGCAATATCTTTTTCAACTCTTCTTGCGGCTGACCTTCTAGTATTCATGGATTATAACCACAAGAGTAGGATTAGATGAAAAAGGAAACATAGAGTTAAGACTCTTGTAGCATGACCTAGGAATACCAAGAAAGAGAGAATTTCTTAAGCATCACACAACCTTTCATTCGTAAGTGTGGCGCGCTTCAAAATTTTGAACAAGACTCTACATAGACGTGGTTAAGTGAGACATCAATACTAAGATTATTCAACCTGATGCTCTGATACCAATATTTTCACGACCGGTGATCACCCTCTAGTCGTAAGTTGCATGTTCGACCTAATAGAGGCCATAAAACAGCCCTTAGCATTCGTCATTCATAGGTAGAAAAATATGAAAAATTATAAACTTAACATATGAAGTATGCATAGACTTCTCCTTTATGAAGATCACCTAGAATTCTCATTTAACAACATAGTCTGTTATTGTCTCAAACATAAGCATCTCATATAGAAATACAAGTTCAGACATAGCCCTTAAACTATTACAAAATGTCTCATATAGAACTTACAACTAAGTCTAAAATATAAGGAAATGAAAATTGTCATAGACACAGTCAAATACAAGAATAGAATATGGGAGTTGTTTTCAGACTTTAGGACTCACCAACTTTGATAACTTGTCCAAGCTTCTTGAAAGTGTCCTTGAATCTCTTCAATGACCCGAACCTACCTTTTTGTAGAAATATAAAGAATATGGGTTAGTACAAGCCACATGTACTAAGTATGAAGACATATGCAATTAAAACATTTAGATACATGCTAAAAAGACATTTGTTCAAAATGTGCTAAGTCACTTTAAAAGCCTTTACACACATCCAAAACATATATATAAGTCGACAATACAACAACGAACCATATTTACCTTCAAGTCAAACAATACCATATAGTTAACTCATAACCAACAAGTCATGCTTAGAACATATTTCAACACCATGTTATAATACATTACTCACAATCTCAATCTAAACAAACTACTACAATACCTATGTAAGGTCACATAATACCAAATACACTTAGTAAACTATCAATGATTCCATAAATATAATCTATACAACATATAACTTCATTTCAACTACCTACAATATAACATATAGAAACCTAAACCAACAACATACATCTCTAGTGGATGGAAAATCATATGAGACCAACATTATGTAGACTCAACATTAGAAATTTCATTCATGACCTAAATATATAAAAGTATAAGTCTAGGATTTCCCTCAAGGTATACATGTTTAATGTATAGGTAAAGTCCCATACCCTTACGTACACTAGAATTCCTATCAAGTAATCCTAGTTATTATACATCGTTCATTTTTATTCCTTTAATCATTTTACTTTTGGGAAACTTTTTCATAAAAAACAATAGACCATTTAAGCTAAATTAGGAATCCAGTGTCAACCCATTACACCCAAAGGAGGGCATTTTACTTGCCAAGGTAAGACATAAACATCATAATAGCCTCTATGTGGATCCACTAGCTAGATTTCCTATGGGGCACATCGTTAATGAACTAGGAGGTTGTTGTTAGAAAACCTATTAATGCTTATAAGCATTATATTTTCCACCTCAAGAGACTTTGGGTCGACCTACCTTTCTCATTGGAAGGGACACCTCTTACTATCTAGTTCACTCGGTGCTAAGCTAAAATATTACCTTTTTGTAGTTAGTTAGAGTCTTCATAACATTAGATTATATCATAGGTTTGAGGAGTCTAACCCTTTTATAACATGATGATAGCTCTTAGGTTATAGAATGAGAACTTCCATTCATTAAAACTCAATCATAAGTGAGAACATTACAACATAGTCATGGTAATAACAAGCACAAAAAAGTTCCTTTCAATCCTTCATAACCTTAAAATATCATAGTCTCACATTCATAATAATCATATCCTAGTCATTCGTGCATAGCATCATCATTTACACTTCAATTTGATAACAACATAAAGTATAGGCCAACATTAACATGTAGAGTAGTCATGATCTTAAAAGACAAGAATCTCGTCAAGGATCTCACCCTCAACTCCATCATATGCACCCCTTAACTCACGTTATCACCACATATTCATAAATTAACAAGAACACATTCAAGTCCAACCCTTTTCAATGATAATCAACCTCATTCATAAACTGGGGTTAGGTGAAGATGGGTGTTCATAAATATTTATTGAGATTTAGGGAAAACCTTTATGAAATACTTCAATAAACAAATAAACACATTTAAGTCATCAATAGTAATTGAATTTAGAAAATACAACTCAACATTGATAGTAAAACCATGAAATTGGATGAAAAACATGGAAAATGATGATGTTTGAAAACAAACTTTGAAGAGCCTAATGGGGAAAAGAGTCCCAAGAGTAAATAGCCTCCATACCTTGAGACCACTTGATGGATATTGAAGGAACTCTTAAATATTGATGCCCTAGAATGACCGTGTTATTCTTCTTCAATGGTGTCTTAGAGTAGAACCAAACACTATAGAGATGCGAGGGCTAATTGGGTTTGGAGAATTATGAGGTATTAGGTTAGTTTAATGACTTCAAGGAATATATAGTTCTAACATAACTAATTAAAACCATTCCTAACCATCAATTAATTAAATAAGTAATTGTCTAAACACCTCTAACTTATCCCCAATTTGATAGTGAAGTGGGGTCTCAAGACGAAACCCCGTCGACTTGTCGTCGACCCATCCACGGATAATCCTGGTCATTCTTAGTTTGGGTAAGAGGCTGGATTTTTGGGCCTTTTGGTGAGGTGGTTAGGTTTCAACCAATGATACCAAAGGATAGGGTGTCAAATGAGGTCTTGTTGTTCCACTTGTGAATACACACTGTAATTTAAAAGCTTTTTGAGTTTAAAAGTTGTGTCCTTCTCAAGGACCCTTTGGGTGGTACTTGGAGAGTTGTACCTAAAAATTTCAACCCAAAACACACACTAAGGTATATTCTAAACCTTTTCACCAATTTTGAATTTTATACGACTCGTCAAACCCCTTGAAACACATGAAGGCACACTAGTACAGTTTCACTAGTCTCTGGACGTCGTGGTTGCTTCTTTATGTTTTGATTCTGAAACTTCATAAGGAAGTTCATTACCTTTTATTAAGGTTAGAATCCCTTCTTAAGGCATACTTTGTGAAGTGAGGCTCTATACTAGGTCATTGAACATCCAAGGTGTAATAAGAATAGTCCGTAGGTAAATATACAAACCATAGTCCATGCCCGTAGTGTAACACTTAGCTTTTCAATTATGCACTCCAACATATGGACAGGATCTTACGGTCCGTAGACGGGGTCTCATAGATTGGGTCTGAGATAGGGCCAAGTTGTTTCATGGTTTATTTACCCAAATTTGAAACAATTATGAACATCTCCTACCCTAAGAAGGTATTTCAACATTAAACCATGCGAGTTCATCATCATAAGGCTTCAAAATAATAAATTTGATCTTTGTATAGAAAATTTATGAAATTTTAAGTTGAAAATCTCACATAGATCATCTAGTTCTGTTACTGTATCAACAGATTAACACTGTGCATTTTCCCAAATGAGTCTTTAATGAAACATTAGGATGCATTTATGGACGATAAAACACACATGGTAAAGACCCACTCCATATTTCCAAAATATTTAACTATGAACAAAAATTTATGTTTTAAAGAGGAAATCAGTTATCTTACACAAGTCAAGGATTGACATGAATGTATAGCAACATTAAAACTTCAATTAATCACGCAAAAAATAACCGAAGCCAGACACTGAAATAATATGGGTGAATGGGTTAAATTGGGAGTTTTGGGGAAGATATGAGTTGTAAGAGGGATGAATTAATGGATGAATCAAGTGATTTGGGGAATTTAAGAAGTAATTTGAGGGATTTAGGGGAGTGATTAACGGTTGAAAGGAATTCAAAATGATATGGAAATGAATTTGAAAATGGTGGTTATTAAATAGGAGAGATTTTGGGTCAGGTCGAGGAGGCGAGGGTTTGGACCTACGGGTCCCCTCTTACGGTCTGTAGGTTGAGTTACAATCCATAAGTTTGGCCATAACTCACCATGACACTTAGAAAAAATACACTGACATATCTGGGATCTATGGGCAACATATATGGTCCATAGAAGGAATGATAGACCGTCAACGGTGTTCGTAGACCATTCTTTTTGTATTTTCTATACACTTTTTAGGCACGGACCCTATGTCATATCTATCCAACACTATAACAATAAATTTAATCACTAAAAAGTAATAACTCTTGTAAAATATATCCAATAAACAAAGGAAACTTATGGTTTGCTAGATTTACACCCTGGGTTGCCTCCCAAGTAGAGCTTGATTTAACGTCACGACACGACGTAGACCTCTTTATTAGTAAGACTTCATCAATATAATATGTCTCAATAACCTGTTGAACACTTTCTTGGTTTCCTAGATACAACTTGATCCTCTGTATGTTCACCTTGAACCTTGTTCCTTACTACTTGGACTCGATCTTTCCCCAAAAAAAAGCGCAACCTAGATTTGAATCGAAGTACAAAATCACAAATGACAATATCTAGCTTTTCAATCCTTTGATCATGGTATTTATTTATCTTCTATTTACACTAGGCTGCAGTTTCATAGGCTTTAAGGTGAAACTCATCAATCAAATTGATGTCATTCAATCTTTGAGTTTATGTGGCGCCTATTCCAAATTAAGCTCTCCATTGCCAACATAGCCTTAATATCTATATCCATGAACAAATGACAAGACATCTCATATACAAGTTAGTATGGATACATACCTATGAGAGTCCTATATGCAGTGTGGCAGGCCCATAGATCATCATCCAACTTCCTTGACAAATTTTTTTTGCTATTCATGGTGTTTGCCAAGAATTGTTTGATCTCTCTGTCAGACATTTCAACTTGCCTACTAGCCTATAAGTAACTACATTGTGGAAGACACCATATTTCTCAAGCAATGTACTAAAAAACTTATTGCAAAAATGGGATTAGAACATATTTAGCAAACTTCTAATCTGAAATGGCTTGCTAAATAGTTAGCAAAGTCAGCAAACAGAGGAATGAGGTCATGGGTGGAAGCTAATACCTTTTAATATGGAACATATAATTGATTTCACCCTTTTACCAAGCTCGTGTAAAGCTTCATCTCCAATCTAGAAAAGGGATTGGCAACTTGGTTCTCTATCCCCTTTCTGAATTTCACTACAAAATCGACTTGTTGTAACAACAACACTCATCTAATAAGTCGAGGTTTAGAATCCTTTTTGTCCATTAAATACCTCAACAATGGACTATCCTTGTGCAATATCACCTTTGTCCCAAGCAAATAAGAGCGGAATTTATCAAAAGTAAACATCACAGCAAGAATCTCTTGCTCGGTGTAATTATTTTTTGCTGCATTAAGGGCTTTCCTTGCATACTAAATAGGTTGATGGGTCTTCTTACTCCTATGCCCCCAATACAACACCAACATCCACCCCACTATAATCGTACATAACATACAATGATTCCCCCCAATTTTGAGAAATAATGATGGGGGCAAAGACCAACGTCTTCTTCAAGTCTTCAAATGTCAAGCATCATCAAATTCAAATTTACTCTCCTTCTCAAGCATCTTGCACACAACGGATGAGCAAGTTATGAGATATCTTTTATGAACTTTGTATAAAAATCAGTGTGCCAAAGAAAACTTCTAACACCCTTTATAGAGATTGGTGGTGAAAGCCTTTCAATCACCTAAACTTTTTCTCTATCAACCTCAATACTATTACTCGAGATCTAATGGCCTTACTAAATACACTCTTTCACAATAAAATGGTACTTCCCCCAATTGAGTACCAAATTGCAATCTTCGAATCTTTTGAGTACCTCGGCTAGGTTG